>NC_137200.1:31525462-31560462 GCF_960531495.2 Zeus faber | reverse complement strand
TGTATTTTCTGTTCTATTCATTGATCCATTTGTTCGATTTGTTCTGGAGCTGTGTATGATCGTGTATGTGACAATAAATACATCTTGAATCTTGATTCCTCGTGATTTCAAATCATCATTTCTGGCAAGTGATTGGTCTCATTAGCGTCGTCCCGGTGGGCGTCGTGCCGGTGGGCGTCGTCCCGGTGGGCGTCGTCCCGGTGGGCGTCGTCCCGGTGGGCGTCGTGCCGGTGGGCGTCGTCCCGGTGGGCGTCGTCCCGGTGGGCGTCGTGCCGGTGGGCGTCGTCCCGGTGGTCGTCGTCCCGGTGGGCGTCGTGCTCGTCTCACTGGACGCGGCGCCGCGGACGCTGCTCCCGGTAAAGCTTCCATCCCCGTGACGTCACTGGTTACCTCAAACCCGGAAGTGTCAACTTTTTCGGCGTGAAGATCAAACTTCTGTGCGTCGCGCGCAGGGGAAGGAGGCTCGCGACACGGTTGTAAAAACAAAACAACAACAACAACAACAACAACAACAACAACAACAACAACAACAACAACAACAACAACAACGGCAGTCGAGTCCAGAGGCGGGTTAACCCAGCACCAGCTCCAGCACAGGGCGGGATGTGGGAGCAGGAGGAGTTCGAGAAGCACTGGAGGACCGAGTTCCCGGACGGAGAGGCGCCCAAGATGGAGCTGCGCTCGGCGGAGGCCGTCGAGGCGGAGCTGGAGCGCTGCAGGGCCAGGCTGCGGCTGCTCCAGAGGGACCTGTCCGAGGAGAAGTTCAAGGTGATCTACCTACAGGCCGCGGCGGCTCGGCACCGGGCGAGGGATGACGATTCCACCTCCACCTCCACCTCCAACTCCAATCCCACCCCCGACTCCAACGGTGCCAAGGTTTCTGGAGGCTCCAGAACCTTCCACCGGACTCCGGACAACACAAATCCGCCCAGCGGCCACCACGACGGGGCTTCGGAGCCGAGCCCCGTTGTGGCGGGGCTCGACCGGGTGAGGACAGGTAGACCCGGCCCCACGCCGCCGCCCCGCAAGTTCAGCTCCCAGATGGGGAAGCCGGCCTCGAACTCTACGGGCCTGCCTCCTCACCCGGTCGGGGTCGGTAGTTCTAAGTCCAGCGATCACGAATACGAGGACGTGGAGCTAAACGAGAGTTTCATCAGGAGTCATCTGGTGGTGCCGGGGACTAGCACCGGCCACCGGTATCAGCGGCCTCACCCTCACCGGGACGCCCTGACCCGGTCGCTCCGCCTGAGCAGGGACCTGGACTCCGGAGCGTCGCTGCGGGGGTCCGGGTGCAGCACACCGGAGAGACGCAGCGACGGAGACCTGAGCTCCGACGACCACGAAGACTCCTCCTCTGCAGGTACGTGCTAAAGAGCCTCATCACCAAAAGATCATTCAATAACAAGATGCTTTATTCATCCAAAACAACAGGGAATAAAAGTGTTACAAGAACAATGGCAATATGCAATAAAACTAAAACAAAAATAATTGCAATATTAAAAAAAAAAAAAAAAAAAACCCGAAAACGACATTAACCTAAAAATAAATAATAAAACTGGAAAAATGGCAGTAGACAATACACTTAACTAAATTCGATTGACCAATAAATACACGAATACAGAGAAACGTGCATAATAATACAAGTGCATATACATGATAAAAAATACAATTATAGCCACAATGAGTGCATGCATTTTTTTCAATGATTCTACTATATTCTGTGAAGTATTTCACAAGTGGTAGCAGCTCCCTCTGTCTCCCTCTGTCTCCCTCTGTCTCTCTCTGTCTCTCTCTGTCTCTCTCTCTGTCTCTCTCTGTCTCTCTCTGTCTCCCTCTGTCTCTCTCTCTGTCTCTCTCCCTGTCTCTCTCTCTGTCTCACTCTGTCTCCCTCTGTCTCTCTCTCTGTCTCTCCCTGTCTCTCTCTCTGTCTCTCTGTCTCTCTCTCTGTGGGGTGGCTCCTCAGCCAGACCTAGCAACTCCTGCTCTGAAAACATTCAAAAACGATGCAAATCCTTATTTTCATGGAGAGTTTAGGGTTTATGGAGAGGGCAATGTGGGAACCCTGCAGAAGAGTCTGGTTTGGATGGTGAATACACTGATCGGCTACAACATTAAAACCACCGACAGGTGAAGTGAATAACACTTCTCATCTTGTTCCAATGGCACCTGTCAAGGGGTGGGATATATAAGGCAGCAACTGAACAGTCAGTTCTTGAAGTGGATGTGTTGGAAGCAGGAAAAATGGGCGTGGCAAGGATCTGAGCCTCTTTGACAAGGGCCAAATTGTGATGCTAGACGACTGGGTCAGAGCATCTCCAAAACACCAGGTCTTGTGGGCTGTTCCCAGTAAGCAGTGGTTAGAATCTACCAAAACTAGTCAGAGGAAAGACAACCGGTGAACCGGCGACAGGATCATGGGCGCCTATGGGCTCATTGATGCGCGTGGGGAGTGAAGTCTAGTCTCTCTGGTCCGAGAGGCAGTGTGATGATCTAGGGAATGTTCTGCTGGGACACTTTGGGTCCTGGCATTCATGTGGATGTTACTTTGACACGCACCACCTACCTAAACATTGTTGCAGACCAAGTACACACCCCTTCATGTATAAATGTCAGCACATTTCTTTCTCCCTGTCAGTCCTGTTTCAGTTGCAACACAGCATACACAACTGAAACTGCAACTGCACTTTCATAACTAAAATGTGCTACAAGATATAATCATTTTTCATAGGAAAATACAAATATAGCCTTTAATGCAACCCCCATGTGTAGCTATCCCTATGTTGATTGGTGCCTGCAGAGCCCAGTGCTGCCGACTTGGCGACTTTGTCGCTTGATTTTGCGACTTTTCAGACCCTCTTAGGGACTTTATTTCTAAAATGCAACTAGCGACATGCGATTGTAATTCATTCCTTGAATCCTGCTGCTCGAATTAATGGCAATTGTCCACAGCTCTTCTTCTGCCAACAGCGCCAAGTGGGGTCTCTGCCTTTCCTCTGGGCAGTCAGTAGCTGTGGGCGTGGCCAGAGAGCTGCACGAGCTGAGCTGCACATGCCTGCCAGACAGTGTGCCCAAATACCAATCACTGATCACGATTTCTTTAAATTGTTGTGAATAGATACTGATTCATAAATTGTTTTGCATAAATAAATAGATTGTTTTAGATCATTAATAGTTGACTCTCTATAATACATACACAGTAAAGAATACATCTGTGGTGTGGGGATGGTGTGGTTTGAACAGCTACACCTGTCCTCGGTCTGGGTATTTGGGGCCCAGGATTAGTGTGTTGCTTGTTGGTTGGTCTAACGAGTAACAGGTAAAACCTCCATCCACACACACACTCACTCAGGAGAGGAGCCCTTATCATTCCACCTAGCGCACTCTCTACAATAAACTGGATTTTCTCAACCCCATCGTCTGTGTCGCTGTGCCGGAGGTCCCTGAAAATGGCACTTGGGTGGCGTGTGATCGGCGAAACTGCCACACTGGCACCTGAACAGGGACTCTCCGATATGGGGAAAGGGCACAACAGTAGCCCTCTCACGACTGGCAGCAGAAGCACCCTGGGTGTCCGGCAGAGGACCGGGGGAGAAGCAGCCGCAACAACCACCACGGGTAACCGCTGGCAGCTAACTGCTCTGCCCAGCAGCCACCGTCGGGACCATGCAGCAAGCCAGGCCAAGCTTCCACCAGCCAGCACCGCAGCCCGAGGCCCCATGCTCCGGAAGGGAGGGGGGGGCGTCTGATGACCATGCTGTTCCGGGGAACCAGGTCCCCCGGAAGGGGACCAGTTTTTTTTAGTTTTTTTTTTTTTTGACATTTTGTTGAAGAGTCGTATTGCAGAGTCCTGAGTATTATTTATTTATGGTATAGGAACCCTGTGTCAGAGTGTCCTTTTTAGGTATGGTAATTCTGTGTCAGAGTTTGTATTTTTCGGTATGGGAACACTGTGTCATAGTCTAGGCATTTTTTCTTCCTTTTTTGTTCTCTATTTGGTGGGGTAGGCTTTGGCCAGGGATTCTCCCTGGCCTCCGTTTGGTGTCGGGGGTATGTGTTGTGTGGATGGTGTGGTTTGAGCAGCCACATCTGTCTTGGGTCTAGGTAATTGGGGCCCTGGATCAGTGTGGCTGCATACCTGTTGCTCGTTGGTTGGTCTCACGAGAAACAGGTAAAACCCCCATCCCCACAAACACAAAAGGGAGGAGACCGTGTCATGACACATGTCCATCTACTCCTGGACTTATCCACCTAGCCCACTCTCTGCAATAAACTGTGTGTCTGAAACACCGTCGTCTGTGAATCTGTGCCCAAGAAATGAGAGATGGGCTTTGTCACATGAACGCAAGGTTTCAGGGCATAGAGGACCTTAAATAAAAACAAAATAACAAGTGTTCCATTGGTTTGTGTGCTAGACACAAGATATGTAACCCAAAAATAACCCAAAACCAGTACAAACAGGGGGTGCTTATGTAAACCCTCAGTGCTGGATAGTGGCTGGCTTGACATTTTTACAGGGTTTACAATTGTACATTGATGTTGTGATCTAGAGATACTGTCATAACCTCAAAAATGTACTCTCTTTTATTAATTTTCTTTTTTCTTTTTACACGGTTCTTCAAAGCTATTATGCGGTGCAAGCCCCCAAATGTCACTCCTTCATCTTCCCGTGTAATGTTGTGTGTGATGTTCAACGCCTCCATCGGCGCTTGTCACAGACACGGTTTTGTGGACTCCATAATAAAGCCGTTGAAAGTTGCATGCAGTTGGACTTTGATTTGGATTCACATCTTTGTTCAAACGGTCCTTGTTTAGTGTACAGTACAGTCTTGCAGCGGACTGATTGGAACAGGATCTTGAATCTCAGGGAGCTGGAATTCGTGAAGCTTTGAGGCATCAAGTTGCCCTTATTTATTGTTGCACCATTGGCTGTTGAATGCAGACTTTTAAGAATTTAAGATGATTTGTTCTTTGCTACTTCAGAGTTTAATTGTTTCAAAGAAAGCCATTGGCTTGGTATGCACAAGCACTTATCGTGGGAAGTGACTTATCTTACTCCCTCCTCTGTAATGTCCAAGAGGATATTGATGTCTTTGTTCCAACATGGCGGATAATCAGAGGAAAGACTTGACAATGGGAGCTGACGGGAAGGGATGGTCAGGAATGAGGGTTTGCCGTGCCGTGTTTTCAGGTTTTCATTAACAATAACCGCTGGTGATCATGCCGTCCTTTGTGAACCTGCCGGTGCTGGGAAGGGGTCTCGCACAAGGTCGTGTGTGTGTAGGAAGACTCGACCCCCGGTCTTCTGTCTGCTGAGCTGAGTCAGTGCTGAATCATACGTGTCCAGGAGCTGAGTTGTTCCAAGCGGTCAAATTGTTTGAACAACCAGGGAGTCTTGTGTTGGTTGTTCTGTGGGACACTTGTCTAGCTCTGGTTGACTAGTCAAACATGCGCCTGGTTATTAAGTTTAAAAAACAAAATTTTGTAGATCTGCAGAGGACTTCAGTACCTGAGTGAAGAATTGCGGGATTTTCAGTATTGGATTCATTAATTCGTTTTTTGTGCAAAAATGGAACATGAAATTCAGTCACTGAGTTCCATTACATTGGGAACAGAGTAAGGGGTCAAAATACTTTAACACAAAGTACATGTATGTCCAGTTTGTTGTTCTCTGGGAAAATAGGTTTCAATAGGAGTCTTGTTGGATTAGTGATAAAAAAATAAATAAAATAAAATAAAAAAGAGGTGAAAAATGTAATATTTAACTATTTTTTCTTTTTAGTTATTTAATGTTTATTAAATTCCAAACATCTATTCCACAGTCACCTTCATACACCCTCGATTAAAGTCTCGAAAAGTTCAACATGTGAATCTCTTCTTAAAACAGTACTTGGTAAAAAGTGAAGCATGACTATGCCAGCAGGCCGCCCACTCCTACTGCCTCTTTGTGAATGAGTGACTACGGCCTGATGACAAGCCTGTCATCAAGAAAGATTGAAGTGACTTATTCCAGGGAAACCTCCGTAGTAAGTAGTCTTGTCAAACAGAATCAGCTGTACTTCTCATTTTCTATTGTTCTGACGGCCGCAACACAAACTTTTGGTGGACTCCGGGCAGAGCTGGGCTGGCTATGAACAAAACTCAAAAGAGTCGTCCGTAATTCTGTCGTCCTTTCTCTGGTTTCCAAGATGGTAAAAGAAGACGACGTCTTTGTCACGATTCTATACTATCGCACACATGTTTCCTCCTGCCTTCTGGCCCTTTCTCCCCTCAGAAGCAGAGCTACTTGTCCCAGCTTGTCCTGAGCCTCACGTGGGATGGGGATGGGACCTCTTTGTTTGTGGTGTTGCTCTCACGGTTGTAGGGTGGTTCTCCGATTGGCTTCATTTGACAACCTGTTGCCATCTTGAACCCCCCAGTTGATAAAAGTTTATGACTCCATTTGAATATGCAGCTGCTTTATGGCTTTTGTCCACATTATAATGTCATGTGGATTGTACAGCTATTCTGGTGTGTGCGTGTTTAATCACGGGTGTGACTCAAATATATTGATACATTACAAGCACTGATTTCAGTACCTTGACATTGATCCGATACTATTACAATACATTTTCTACATCAGTTTTATTTTTATCTATTTTTAAAATGTTATTATTTTTCAGTTAATGTGTACACTATCATGAAAATATCTTTTTTTCTGTCTTGAACAAAAAAAGAAAAACAACCCACAAAAATAAATTTTTTTAGGTTGAGATTACTACTTATTTAGCACTCTAGAGATTTATTTAGTGTGTGTGTGTGTGTGTGTGTGTGTGTGTGTGTGTGTGTGTGTGTGTGTGTGTGTGTGTGTGTGTGTGTGTGTGTGTGTGTGTGTGTGTGTGTGTGTGTGTGTGTGTGTGTGTGTGTGTGTGTGTGTGTGTGTGTGTGTGTAATGGAGAGCCTATCTCTCCTTGATCGATGGCTGCCTCGGACACTGCTGAAAAGCTTGAGCACTTATTGGACATGGAGGCAGCCCCACACCCCAACGGGCAACCACCCCCACCCTCTCCCCACTCGCTATGACCCAGTGGTGCTGAGTGATTTCACAAACAAGGCGAAGTCTAAACAAACAAGCTAGAAAATGACTTCCTGGGAATTGGACAAAATCCATCCAAATTGTCCATTGGAGGGCATACGGGTAAATTGGCAATGTTGTTAAATGTTCAATGTTATGAATGGGACCGTGGAGAGATTTAGTAGTGAAATGAAATGTCATAAATGGGGGAAAATAAACATGGCTTCAGAGAGCTGGGAGGTTTTCCTGTCACTAACGGACGCTCGCAGCTCGCTGCTCCCTGCTTGGCCACAGTTTGGAGAATGAGCATTATCTCCTGCTTCTGATACATGAACACAGCTGAGAGACAGGAGATTCTTAGTTTGACCGATACCTCAATATTGATTTTTTTCACTTTATTTTAGGGTGCTTCCATTGTGCTTTCCTAAGATTTATTTATTTTTTTGTTGAGAAATATTTGAGAAACAATCATTATTAACGTGGATATTTGGACCAAGCAGGTAGAGGCATCAACAGTCTATGAAGTTCAGAAGAGTTGAATTACTTTACTGTATTGCAGCCTTAAAGTCAACCTTTAAGGATATCACAATATTACCATGTCGGCTGACAGGGGAGTGAAAATACTACTAGCAATAGGCCAAAAAAGAATCATAGTGGTGGCAGGATATGGAAACAGGTGTTGTTTTGGATGTTGGGTAAGATCCCCTGACATGCAAACTGAAGTCGCTTCCCCTGGAACTGGCAGCTTCACATCTGTTCCGTGCCGTGGAAGAAGTCGTAGTTTATCTTTATTATTATCGTTTCAAAATTTAAACCGGACAATTTCAAAAGCTATCTGTCACATAGGCTTGGTAATTTCGTTTCACGGCTAAAATCAGATGCATCACGTGATCTGGGGGATTAGCTGGTTGCTGTGTGTGTGTGTGTGTGTGTGTGTGTGTGTGTGTGTGTGTGTGTGTGTGTGTGTGTGTGTGTGTGTGTGTGTGTGTGTGTGTGTGTGTGTGTGTGTGTGTGTGTGTGTGTGTGTGTGTGTGTCAGATTGTGATATTTGTCACTGGCTAACTGTCAGTGTCACATGAATCATAACTTTCAGAGCTTTTTTAACGGCTTACACAATGATGAAGGCTTTTGTCTTCCATGTGCACTTACAAGCTGTAACCAAGAGCTACATCAAGAGACTTCGTCTTCAGGTGCATGATTTGTTAGAAAAATAGTTTGTTTCCATATCACCTGTGCGGCTGTCTTCACAGCTAGGGGTAAGAAGACGGTGACTTTTGTGCATGTGATTGCTTCCCTTCACGATAATCATTCTAATCCAAACAAAATGCTGCAAGAGCAGTCTGCAGGCTTGAGCAAAATGTTAAAGAAAACAAAATTGACAAAAAAGGGAAATAGCATCCACTACGATACAATAGTCAATCAGTTACTACAAGAAAAATCCCGCTGAGACTCCTTTTCTCCTTTTCTCCTTGTACTTGTCAAAGACTGCGGCTGCAGGTGCGGGTTAAAGTTTAAAGGTTAAAGTTTCAGGTGACAGAGGTCATTTTTGTGGGTGCAGGGGGGGTATTTTGAAATCTAAGCTCTTGTGCACTGAATGTGACATTTCACTGCATACATGTGTGTCTCAAATAAACATCTTGAATGTGAAGCGTTCACAGAGCATCATGTGCGATCACTTCCTCTGGCGACCGCAGGACTGGAGTGATGTGGGTGGAACTACAAACTGTCAATTGTTTGGAGGTCCTCACAAACAGGAGTCCAATGAACTTGAATTGAGTCGGCACCAGTGTTTCCAAACCTTCCTCCTGCGAGGGCACACTTGAAATAATCTCACGGCACTAAGCCACTATCGTGTTAACCGCTCAAAACATCAGAAGTACACAGAACTGTGCTTATTGTGATTATTATTATTATTATTATTATTATTATTATTATTATTATTATTAATAATATTATTGCCTACTAGTAGTAATGCAAGACTTTCAAATGATTTGTTCATTGTGAACAAATCTTTTAAATCAGTCACTCTGTCAAAAGAGTTGGCGACTGAATCTTCAATTCACAAACTGAAAATAGTCACTGAGGACAAACCAGGTGTTTGGCACAGTTCATATTGAATGTGACTGATTTACTTTTTGAATTTCACCAAAATAAATAAAAAATAGTTTTGACAGAATTAAATGATTCTCGTGAAAATTCCATTCACAACTCAGAGCTGAAGCGACTCTGGCTGAGGGTTTAGGAAGAAAACTGCAATGGGTGCATCTGTCGTAGGTTGAGTGACTTCCAAAGATGATGCATTTCAAGGGGTATATCCTAATGATATGAATATGTATACTGTATATAGTATTACTATCTAAATGTGTATACTGTATATAGTATTACTCTATAAAAGTGTATACTGTATATAGTATTACTATCTAAATGTGTATATTGTATTACTATATAAATGTGTATACTGTATATAGTATTACTATCTAAATGTGTATACTGTATATAGTATTACTCTATAAAAGTGTATACTGTATATAGTATTACTATCTAAATGTGTATACCATATATAGTATTACTATTTAAATGTGTACACTGGATATAGTATTACTATTTAAATGTGTATACTGTATATAGTATTACTATCTAAATGTGTATACTGTATATAGTATTACTCTATAAAAGTGTATACTGTATATAGTATTACTATCTAAATGTGTATACTGTATATTGTATTACTATCTAAATGTGTATACTGTATATAGTATTACTATCTAAATGTGTATACTGTATATAGTATTACTCTATAAAAGTGTATACCATATATAGTATTACTATTTAAATGTGTACACTGGATATAGTATTACTATTTAAATGTGTATACTGGATATAGTATTACTACATGAATGTGTATACTGTATATTGTATTACTATATAAATGTGTATACTGTTGATAGTATTACTTTATAAATGTGTATACTGTCTATAGTATTACTACATGAATGTGTATACTGTATATAGTATTACTATCTAAATGTGTATACTGTATATAGTATTACTCTATAAAAGTGTATACTGTATATAGTATTACTATCTAAATGTGTATACCATATATAGTATTACTATTTAAATGTGTACACTGGATATAGTATTACTATTTAAATGTGTATACTGTATATAGTATTACTATCTAAATGTGTATACTGTATATAGTATTACTCTATAAAAGTGTATACTGTATATAGTATTACTATCTAAATGTGTATACTGTATATTGTATTACTATCTAAATGTGTATACTGTATATAGTATTACTATCTAAATGTGTATACTGTATATAGTATTACTCTATAAAAGTGTATACCATATATAGTATTACTATTTAAATGTGTACACTGGATATAGTATTACTATTTAAATGTGTATACTGGATATAGTATTACTACATGAATGTGTATACTGTATATTGTATTACTATATAAATGTGTATACTGTTGATAGTATTACTTTATAAATGTGTATACTGTCTATAGTATTACTACATGAATGTGTATACTGTATATAGTATTACAACATGAATGTGTATACTGTATATAGTATTACTATCTAAATGTGTATACTGTATATAGTATTACTATATTAATGTGTATACTGTATATAGTATTACTACATGAATGTGTATACTGTATATAGCATTACTCTATTAATATGTATACTGTAAAGAGTATTACTATATTAATGTGTATACTGTATATAGTATTACTATATTAATGTGTATCCTGTATATAGTATTACTATATTAATGTGTATACTGTATATAGTATTACTATCTAAATGTGTATACTGTATATAGTATTACTATCTAAATGTGTATACTGTATATTGTATTACTATCTAAATGTGTATACTGTATATAGTATTACTCTATAAAAGTGTATACTGTATATAGTATTACTATCTAAATGTGTATACCATATATAGTATTACTATTTAAATGTGTACACTGGATATAGTATTACTATTTAAATGTGTATACTGGATATAGTATTACTACATGAATGTGTATACTGTATATTGTATTACTATATAAATGGGTATACTGTTGATAGTATTACTTTATAAATGTGTATACTGTCTATAGTATTACTACATGAATGTGTATACTGTCTATAGTATTACTACATGAATGTGTATACTGTATATAGTATTACTATCTAAATGTGTATACTGTATATAGTATTACTATATTAATGTGTATACTGTATATAGTATTACTATATTAATGTGTATACTGTATATAGTATTACTACATGAATGTGTATACTGTATATAGCATTACTCTATTAATATGTATACTGTATATAGTATTACTATATTAATGTGTATCCTGTATATAGTATTACTATCTAAATGTGTATACTGTATATAGCATTACTATATTAATGTGTATACTGTATATAGTATTACTATATTAATGTGTATCCTGTATATAGTATTACTATATTAATGTGTATACTGTATATAATTTGCCGTAGTAGCTCACATAGGATGTGATAAGCCTCGTTACCAGACGCTACGGTGTGAATAACTGATGGAGTCACATAGCTGCAGTCACTCAAACATAAAATACATGAATCTACGGTGTTTTTCTCCACCGAAAACAGAGCTTTTCAAAAATGGCCTCCCAAGCGGATGAATTTGAAAAGGCTGCTGTCGGTTTGTAGACGGGGAAACAGAAGTTTTGGAAACGATGACACAGGATTTGTCACGTGATCTGCTCATGTGATCCAGGCTCAGCCTAAACACTCGACTTTTCGGCCCCTTGACTCCACTCATGGCCTCACAGATGATACATTGTGCTGTAGGCAGCTCCACCCCCAGCTCGACTGCTCTGGATGAACCTCCACTTCCAGCCTCATCTCCAGGACACTCAGTTCAGCTCCTCAAGTTGTGTTGGCAGAGACTGAACACTAGGGGGCAGCGGCTTGTTATGCAGAAATAACCCCCACGCCACACCAACACATGTCCACACACACACATCTGTGTGTGTCTGTCTGTCTGTCTGTCTGTCTGTCTGTCTGTCTGTCTGTCTGTGTGTGTTCATTCAGCGTCTGGCCAATCACAACTGGATTCAAGCGAGAGCTCCGCCTCTGACCTCAATAGATCAAAGTGATTTACACCAGAACAGGAAGTAGACACAGACACTCTATGGTGTGTGTGTGTGTGTGTGTGTGTGTGTGTGTGTGTGTGTGTGTGTGTGTGTGTGTGTGTGTGTGTGTGTGTGTGTGTGTGTGTGTGTGTGTGTGTGTGTGTGTGTGTGTGTGTGTGTGTGCGCTCCTCCTTCCTTGTATTGAAATGCAGTGCAGACAGCGTTGGAGCAGACAGATCAGTTGTGTGGAGACGGCTGAGGAGCTGTGTGATATACAGGGCAGCCGAGGTGAAAGGGCCCTGTGGCTGCCAGAGAATACACACACACGCACACACACGGTCTCATACCTTCATCATATTTGCGTTGTCTGTGTAAACAAGATGAACGTGCTCGGTGTTGGGAGAGGGAAACAACTGAGGAGCAGTTTAGATGTTGGCAGATGCTTCAGGGATAATGTTATGATGACTGAGTGCACGCACACACACACACATGCACACACACGCTCGCACACCTGCACACACACACACACGTGTGATGTGTGCAGCCAGCTACAAAGCCTGTTCACAATTACACAATGATCAAACAGCATAGTAACCGCCACAGATTAATGACAGAAAATCCAAAGTTCATGGATAATAATTAATTTGTGCAAAACAAAACCTCACACAGACAAACAAACAAACACAAATGTCTCGTTAAGCCCTTTCACTATCAGACAAAGGGAACCAAACAAACAAACAAATCCTCCATGAAAGAAACTATCTGCAGCCAAAGGAATGTTTTAAAAACAAACAAACAAACAAATAAAAGAAAACAAGTGGCACTGACAGCTCCTCACAGCAGCAGACTGCAGCACCAGGAACTAGTCTGGGCCATCGTGCAGAATTCTGATCGTAATCCGATCGCTGCCCCCCCAGCGATCGGTGATTTTATCGTGCGTGCGGTGGTGTTTGCGTGCACGTAGAACATAATGTAAAGTGGAAAATGCGGTCTCCCCGTTCCAGAAGTGCAGGATTTATTATTTACAAGCAAAGTATTTACATAAAAACATCCAGTTTGAACTAAATGAAGTCCTATAGCAACGTGGAGCTGTGCGTTCCGACAGTGGGGACACAGGTTTTTTGGAACGGTACGGAGTAAGGACTTGGACAGTCCCTCTACTCAGTTGTTTTTCAAATACAGACACGGGAACCTGCATGCATCGCTGTCTGGAGGAGAAACAAAACAACCTCTGTTGGGTTAACCTTTCATTTTCCATACAAGATACTAAGGAAACAAAATCAATCTAAATCTTTCTCTGTGAGATTATATATTTCTATATTATAATCACATCATTTACAAATAGAGCGGCAGGTACCTGCAGAGGGGGGTCCGAGCACCTGCCCCATGGACCCCACCGTGCCCTTCTTATTAGGCGGCTTTTTTCTTTTTTCTTTTTTCTTTTCTAATTTATGGGCGTCGAGGTAGCGGCTTGTCTGGGCAAGATATTCATGAGGAACTCCTCATGAACCTCGGTGCACTGGCAATGTGCGCACAGCACCTCCGCTGTGCTGCTCCGTGGGACCAGAGCGGTAAAATGCCTGGAAGCGGAGCCGGGTCCACGTGGCTTCTCTTCCTCTTTGAGCACCTGCTCCTCCAAGTCTCTGTATGGGACTGTAGAGGGGAAGTGAGACCTGATCACCAGCGGTTACTGAGCAGCTCTGAGTGCAGAGGGGGAGAGTCTCCGCCCCCTCTCTCCCTCTTCCTCTTCCCTCCTCACTCCCTAACCCCTCTCACCCCATCACTCCCTCTCTCCCTCTCTACCTCACCTGTCACTCCCTCACCCCCTCTCACCCCCTCTCACCCTGTCACTCCCTCCTCCTTCTCTCCCTCTCTCCCTCTCCCTCTCTCCCACCCCATCTCACCCCCTCTCACCCCCTCTCACCCTGTCACTCCCTCCTCCTTCTCTCCCTCTCTCCCTCTCCCTCTCTCCCACCCCATCTCACCCTCTCTCACCCTCTCTCACCCTCTCACCCTCTCACCCTCTCTCCCCCTCACCCTCTCTCCCTCTCCGCTCCAGTTTCAGAACACAGTCAACTGCACAAAAAAGTCTGTCAATAATGTCAGTGATCGATGGAGTTGATCGCTGATAGACAATTTGATCGTAAATCGGCCCAAGCCTATGAGAAAACAATAACAATATATATAATAATTTATATACTGTGTAATATATATATATTCCCCCCCCTTAAATAATGAACCTCTCCTCATTCCATCCCACTACTTGGTTACCACCATTATATTAGTTGTAGTATCCGCTTAAACAAGGGTTGCAACGAACTGTCCAAACCAAAGCAGCTTAGAATAAGGATTCTTATTTTTTTATAAATTCATGTATTTATAAATGTATACATTTTACCCATTTCTTGGGTAAAGAAATCAAACAGTTTAAGGAATTTGTTTGTCTTCCTGTGCCTTCCTTTTTAAAATTAATTTTATTTATTTTATTTACTTATTTTTTATACATTTTTTTGACCGAAGCCATTATTCCATTAGTCTTTGTGGAATCACCGATGTGGGGATATCTTATTCCTTTGTGCATGAGCACACACACATTCACTGTGTGTGTGTGTGTGTGTGTGTGTGTGTGTGTGTGTGTGTGTGTGTCTGGGGGGTGTTGTGGGGACAATCTAGGGCAGGTTGTTAAAAGGGCAGATGAGACTTTCAACCATTTCTGGTTTCTGCCCCATGAGGTGTCTGTTGGTTTCATGTCCAATGAGAAGTGGGGGCGGGGCTTGGAGCAAAGTGGCTCCGCCCATCTTGATGGGTGCCGTCCAGGAGAGGGAGAGAGAGTGGGTGGGGTGGGGTGGGGTGGGGATCCAGGGTGGGTATCTGGGCAGAGTAGAGGTTAGAGGAGGGAGGGGGTTATTGCCTTGTGTGGTGATAGCTGGTGATCGTGCTTCATGACAAATCAGCTTATACGTGTATTCCAAAAAGCCAAAATTTAACGAATACCATCTCCTGCAAGAAAAATAACGAAATATTAATTTCAAGGACCAAATGACACTAACTAACAACTATGTCCAAATGATGAACATAAGAAACAGTAAGACTGAAATATATTTTAAGCCTTAGTTATTCATATATTTTATGCCTCAAAATTATGACACTAATATAACATTATATCCCAAGGTAGAATTTCTGCAGCGTAGTGGATACGCTCAGATCAGTCACTCATCAATCAATCAAACAGTCATCAATACCACATTAGATACGTTCAGCAAAACATAAAGTATTGGCATTTCAGTTGCACACATGACGATGTGGAGGAAGGGCTTTTCAAATAGTGCTACTGTTCACCCGAAATTTATAAATTAAAATAAATAAATAAAAAAGTACTACAATGAAATAGAGACAACCCACCCCCAACATAACATCAATTTCGAAAGATAAACAATATAAAGGAATTCATAAAATTAAAATTGTCCAAACAAATATCCAAATACAGGTACTCCTCCCTTAACAACCAAGTTCCGTCCAAGGACCAGGTCATTAAGTGAACTGGTCGGTAAGTGAGGACCTATGTTATTTAACGGTAAGGGGGCATGGCTGGTGTATATAGTATATACAGTATATATATAGTGTATATACTGTATACTATATATAGTGTATATAGTATATAAAGGGTGATGAGATGCTTGGTATTTTACAGTGTACAATTCAGACTGGTCAGAGAGCTGGTCCTAAGTCCCAGCGGTGGTTAAACAGGTAGGTTGTTAAGTGAGGAGTACCTGTACTACTAAATATATATCATAATATATTAGAGTTTAATAAAGGTGATGCTGAGCAGGGGTGAACAGTCACAGATTTATATAGAATTACGTCTAGTCGACGTGTGTGTGTGTGCGTGTCTGTGTCACAGTGCTGAAGAAACCATTGGCCCTTTTTAACACAAAGCATGACTCTGCATTAATATTTCATGCAGGCATATTTGGGAAGCTCCAGAAAGGCTAACTTACAGTTGTGTGTGTTTTTAGCTTGTGTGTTTTCTTTGTTTGGCTCAGTAGGTGTATGTTAGGGGAACAAGATTGGCTCTGTTGTAAGTGACCTAAGAAGAAGGGAACACACACACACACACACACACACACACACACACACACAGTATGGCAAGTGTTCTTGGCGTGTGTGAGAGAGGGAGTGAGTGCTTCCTATTGTCCTAGATTTCAGACAAAGCATATTGAAGGATGCATGGTGAATGAATACAATTTTGATGAAGAGCTATCCTGCCCCACACACACACACACGCACACACACACTTCATCTCTCTTTGTCTGTTTGTCTCACCGTGTGTGTGTGTGTGTGTTGACTCACCTTCATAATGACATATTTATATTAATTAGCAGGACTCACACATATGAACACATCAAATGCCTAGACACACACACACACACACACACACACACACACCTTCCAGCTGCTCTGGGCTTCAGACAAAGGGGTGCTGGGGCCCTCGATGCGTTGCCTGGAGGGTCTTCTCCGTCAGCACTTTGTGTCCGAATTGAAGTCCTCCTCCTCCAAGGCTGCTTAGTGGAGGAGGAGGTGATGGAGGAGGAGGAGGATTGAACTTGGCAAAAGCCTGGAGGAGGGAGGTGGCTGTGGGTGGTGTGTGTTTTGGGAAGCCCCTCAGATGTTGTAGAACAACACAGAACAGCCGATTGGCAGGTGGTTTGATTAACCGATTAGTTATTGATCATGACTTTCTGGTGTTGAGGGTGGAGTCAGGGGAGTCCCAGAGCAGCAGGGAACTTTACAGAGGACTGTCACCTCAACAATATAACAGTAAATAAATAATCTTTAATAAACCTCCCAGACGAGCTGGATATCCAGACAGGGAACCTCCAGGGTAGGGTTGACTGGTTTTCCCGCTGTTGAACGTTGTTGTTGTTGTTGTTGTTGTTGATGATGTGGTTAAAGTCGTGCTTTTACTTGGAGAAAATATACATATTGATGTGTTTATTCATTTATTCTGATATCGTCCTTTAAATAAGCATCAGCTGAAGAGCACGGAGCATGGAATGATGCTTGTTTCTTCTTTCTGTACAGCAATGTGTGTGTGTGTGTGTGTGTGTGTGTGTGTGTGTGTGTAAACCTGCTTTAGGCAAATTTACACTGAAAAAGCTGCTGATCTAAAGCTGTTCAGTGGTTTACACACACACACGGGGGAGGGGGGGTTCTGAATGACTCTTTCAAGTGCTTGTCTGTGGGCGGAGCCATGTTGGGTTGCCATGGGAACGGAGGAGGAGAGTTGTACAAAATGTGACGGAACCCAAGCCCCCCCCCATCAGCTCTGCCCATTCTACTTGTGTATACTGCCCCCCCCTCTCTGTCTGTCTCTCTGTCTGTCTGTCTCTCCCTCTCTCTCTCTCTCTCTCCCTGTCTCTCTCCCTGTCTCTCTCCCTGTCTCTCTCTCTCGCTCTCTCTTTCTCTCTCTCTCCCCCTCTCTCTCTCCCTTTCTCTCTCTCTCTCTCTCTCTCCCCTCCCCCCTCTATCTCTCTATCCTATCTTGTTTATGGCTTTCATCTCTCTTTTCCGTCTCATATCACGCTTGTATCTCTCTTCTCTATCACTTCTCTCTCTCCTCTCTCTCCCATCTCCATGATCTCTCATCTTTGTCTGTCTCTCTCCCTCTCCCGCCGCTCTCTCCTGTTTCTCTCTCTTTGTTGCCGTTTGGCTGAAGCTCTGGTTCAGCAGAGATGATGGTGTTTAGAGGAGCAGAGCTGCTTGGGAACACATTAGCAGCCGAGCGTCCTGCTGGGCACCGTCCTCCAGAGAGCAGCGCTAATGCAAAACCAAGTGAGAGAAGGCGGGGGACACACACACACACACACACACACACACACTAATATGAATCATGCAAATCAGACTCTAAATTTGACTGTTAGCAGTTCAAGCCACTTTCAGTATTTTATGCATTTTTGTATATATCACTGCTATATTTCAATCAAATTTGCTTCTCTGGCTTTATGGCAAGCATTCTTACAAAGCATCACAAGTCATAGATGAACATCTATGCACTATACATTGATTGATTACACATTCATCACCACCATAACATTTCGACAAATAACAGATTTTTAGCGGCCAAAGTTGAATATGTCAAAATGTTGTTTAAAGGAAACTTGGTTAAAAGTGATGATCCAAGCTGGTCAGCCCCGTCACCAGGGAATACATCTCTGTGATCTGGTTCTGCCGCTGAGCGACTGCAGCCGTTAGTCTATTGAATCAGATATCTCCGGAGAAAAATGCTCCACCTCAAAAGTTAGTTGTTTTTGTGTTTGTCAGGATTACCTTCTTTACTCTCTGTGACTCCATAACTAGCATCCTTGTGTTCACAATCTGCTTTGTTTTTCACCGGTTGCCATGGTATCTCTCAGTTAATAGCTACACCCCAATATCTCATTTGGTGACATTGGCTGGAGGAGCCTTTTAATAACCAATAAGACTGAATGTTCAATGTTTATTGTTATTTTATTTATATTTGATTTGTGCTTTTGTATTTTCTTGTCACATGGCATTAAAAACAAATATGCAATAAATAGCAGCCTTTTTGATTCTTTCATTCATTTGAAACGCACAAAGAAATGGCCCATCTAGTGTTATAAGAGCTTTTGCAATTACAGTAAAGCTGTTCTGAATTCCACTCTGCCTGAACACTGTAAGAGAGAGGGAGAGAGGGAGGGAGCGAGGGAGCGAGAGAGAGGGAGGGAGCTCTGTGGGCAACCTCTGTTGAGAGGAGGGGGGAGCTTTTCCCTTCTCCTAGCAACGGTAGGCAGCGTTGGTCTCCAGTCTGTTGCTCTCTCTCTTTCTGACACACAAAGTGCTCACTCGCTCACACACTCGCTCACACACTCGCTCGCACACTCGCTCGCACACTCGCTGACACACTCGCTCGCACACTCGCTCGCCCACTCGCTCGCTCGCTCCTTGGTCGTCTGGCTGTGTACGCTCTCGGTGCCTCGGATGTTTTCCTGTCGTTGCCGTTTCCAGAATAATTCTGCTCCCTGTAGGAGATGAAGGCTGTTTTTTCTCCTCGGTGAAGCAGGGAGAGAGCAGAGAGGAGGGGGTGGGGGTGGGGGTGGGGGTGAACGACAGCAGCGGGTGGAGAAGGAGAAGAGAGACAGATCGGGGTGGGGGTGAGAGGGAGAAGCTCAGCTGAAGAGCAGAGAATGGAGCCCCTCAGTGCCCACGGCCTCCCCCGACTCTCCTGGATAGACACTCTCTACAGCAGTACGTATATGAACCCCACCCTCCACCCCTCCATCCACCCATCCATCGACCCATCCATCCACCCACCCACCCATCCATCCATCCATCCATCCATCCATCCATTCTCCCATCCTCTCCTCTCAGTGTATCTATGCCGTCTCACACATAACGTTGTTCTTCCCATCTTTGGGCTGTCTGTTTGCATCATCTGTACACACACACACACACACACACACACACACACACACACACACTTTGCACAGACTCCAATTAATGTGCTCCACCATGGTTGTCCATAACAGAACAGAACCCTGCCACCCGCCCTTTCTCCTCCTCCTCCTCCTCCCATGGGTAGTGTGTTTGACTTTTCCTTTCTTTCCTTTCATTTGCTTTTCTTTTTCTTCTGCCTGTTATCTCTCTTCTTCCTCCTACTGTCTCACTTCTACTCACCTCTCTTCAAATGTTGATATTAACTCACATCTACTGCTTCTGCGCTCACTAGTGGCACACAAGCAAGGAGGCTTCTGAAGGGGTGTGTGTGTGTGTGTGTGTGTGTGTGTGTGTGTGTGTGTGTGTGTGTGTGTGTGTGTGTGTGTGTGTGTGTGTGTGTGTGTGTGTGTGTGTGTGTGTGTGTCTTCTCCTGATGCTGCAGTGTCTCTCTGGCTTGGGTCACGTTCCTCCTTTTCACAAAGGGTTTTGAGTCAGAGTTCACAGCCGTGTGAGCTTTTTCTGGCACAGCAGGAGCTGTAGTGAGCTGGAGGGAGCTGGAGGGAGCTGGAGGGAGCTGGAGGGAGCTGGAGGGAGCTGGAGGGAGCTGGAGGTAGTGCTGTCGTCCTACTTTCTGCAGTGTGCAGTCAGGGAAAGTTATTTGTGGAGATGAAAGCTGTGTATTGCGTAAAACTGTCTTCTCACGTTGGCGACAAGCGTGTCCACCTCCTGTGTGTAGCTGTGTGTAGATGTGTGTAAATGTTTGTAGCTGTGTGTAGCTGTGTGTAGCTGTGTGTAGATGTGTATAGCTGTGTATAGCTGTGTGTAGCTGTGTGTAGCTGTGTGTAGATGTTTGTAGCTGTGTATAGCTGTGTGTAGCTGTGTGTAGATGTGTATAGCTGTGTATAGCTGTGTGTAGCTGTGTGTAGCTGTGTGTAGATGTTTGTAGCTGTGTATAGCTGTGTGTAGCTGTGTTTAGATGTGTATAGCTCTGTGTAGCTGTGTGTAGATGTGTATAGCTGTGTGTAGATGTCGGTAGCTGTGTGTAGATGTGTGTAGATGTGTGTAGCTGTGTGTGTGTGTGTGTAAGTTGTTGGGTGTATGTGCGCTGCCCTGTTGCCATTGTTCCATATGGAGTAAATAAATGGAAAGAAGTGGGAATGTCCGACTCGAGGGGTGAAATGTGAGGAAAACAAGGATGGAGGAAACCACCCCAATGGGGAAAACGTCTTTTCACGACAGTTCTACTTGACGACCATTTTTTAGAACATTATCGGCGAGACATTACATACTTCCCCTTGTGTTCTCTATGGGACATTCTTACAACACATCATGCACATTGTTAAATTAGTCACCTCAGTTCTACCTGAGTGTTCTGGTTGCTCTTGAAGTAAGTTTTGGTTTGTGTGTCTCCAGGATCTCTACCTGCTGAACACTTCTCCACCTCTAACCCTCGCTGGGTTAGGGTTGATATTTCTGTCATTTTCCCTCTCTGACTTAGATGCCACATTCCCTCCCATTAGGGTTTGTTTGTAAGTGTTGAACACATTTTTTTCCCTGATCCATCTGAGCAGCGTGAGAGCATTGAAATCTTCACATTATTTTACAGTCCATGAACTTCAAACACTGATCGCTCATAGCAGAACGGTTTCCCACTTTCAGAAACAAAAGCTCTGGAAGGAAGACTTTCCCAATGGAAATACTATCCCAGTCCTATCTGTGGTTTAAAGGGACTGTCCTGTTGCCTTTTATGAACTAAAAAGTGTTCATTTCACTGGGTGGGGGTGGGTGTGGGTGTGTGGCCTGTGTCAATGCTGGTAATCTTCCTTCATCCCCTGGACCCACAAAGCAGATGTAACCTTTTACTTTTGAAAGGCCCAAACAAATTCTGGTCCCAGATACGACTCAACTTATTGGTTGCTTTTAAGCACTGCTGGGTTCAAATGTTATTGATCAATTCAGTTTTGCTGTTTATTTTGCACTTCATCACCCATCATTTTTGTTGTAAATTAATCATCGTTACAGTGATTAACCAAAAAAATAATGAAGGGGTAAATGTATTATGAAAAGGTCAGTTGCAGGTGGTCCACACACAGTGTTGCCAGAAGTCCAGCTCCTCGCCCCACCTCTCCTGAACTCGGACCGCAGCGACTTTGTCCACTAGATCTTAACCTCTGAGTTGAAGAGGTGTTGTGCACTACAACATTTTTCTGAGCTGTAAACTGAAATAAAGGGCTCCACCCAAATAGTCGATCAAACATTAGTCGACGAGAAGAGTCGACTAATGTTTTGGTCGGTTGGTCGCAGAAAAAAACAAAAACTGCGTTCGGGAGCTGCGTCAAAATGAACCTTAAAACCTATTCAACTGGACCCGTGAATGAAACATTAGAGGGCTTTAAATTTGAAAGAAATTTTAACAAACATAAATGTTCAGTCTCCTTGCTGGTTGTTCTAACACATTCAGAAGAATACGTTTTTAGAAAATCCACTGCTTGAAGGTCAAGCAGTGGATTGTGGCATGGTGGCGCAGTGCATTGCACTGCTGCCTCACAGCAAGAAGGTCCTGGGTTCGATTCCCGCCTGGGGCGCTGTTGGCACCGTGCTCCGGTGGGTTATCTCCCAAATAGGAGCCTTTCTGTGTGGAGTTTGCATGTTCTCCCTGTGCTCACGTGGGGTTTCCTCCACCTCACGTCAGTAAGGACCTCCACCAAAAACATGCACCCATCATGGTCTGACCAGCGATGGACACTTATCACCTGGTCCCCGGGCGCGTCCACGTACGCTGCCCACTGCTCCTGACTGTGCCCCCGGAGGAAGGACAAGCCAGGATGGGTCAAAAGCAGAGAATCCATTTCACCGGCCACCATCAAAGCATCTGCGTGTGTGTGTGTGTGTGCAAGCATGTGTTGTAGTGTGGTGTGTTGCGTGATAAATAAAGTCTGTTTCTTCTTTCTTTCTTCTTCAAACATTTGTGATTGCATCAATCACAACTAAAACCTGGAGGTATGGTTTAGTGTTGTGTTGTTGTGATGCACCTGTGGTGGATTTCCCCGCCCGGTTGTCTCCGTCGTTCTGTCGTGCCGCTGTCTTGGACGTCGCTGTCACCAGCATCCGGGGGATTTAGCAGGCGCTGTATAAATCCCTTGCTCTCTGTTGTCAGGAATTCCAGATATGAAACGTGGGGAGAAGCGTGTTATTTAGGATGCAGCTAATCTGCGGTGTGCCACGTGTACTGCTGATGAGCGCTGCGGTGCGTCCTGTTCCATCCAGTATGAAGTGATCGAGGAAAGTTGACACTTTGATTCAGTCACATCAGTAGTTAATTGATTTTTGTTTATTTGGATTATTCCCCATGAGCTACTATCCACGAAGCAAAGACACATGGTCGGATGAGTGATATCATACATTGCAGTATAAGGTCACTCCCCCAAACCTCCCTCCCTACACAGATGCAGCTGCAGCTACTCCCTCTGAAATGCCACCACTCAGAGATTGCTCCTTTGGGTGTAGTTGGGTGTCAGTGGTGCCAGTGCAGCGCTCCCTCCTTGTCGCACATAAACACTAATGGGAGTAAGTGTATTTGGCGGTGGAACTGCTCCTACGTCCACCCCTGGCAGAGCCCCAGTTCTGTCTTTCAGAGTGATTAATGTCAGTCTTTGGCAGCAGCTGTTACAAGGACCCGCATTGTCTGGCAGATACGGGGCACACCGAGTCGTGTTGAAGAGATTCCCGAGTTGCTGGGTTGTTCGGGGAGTTGAACCAAATCAGCGTCGGCCCATTTAGCGCTACCTACGATAACTGTCTTTATGCTGACAAGCTTCTTTCTTTTCTGCTCTCTCTATCGCCTACACTGTCTCCTTTGCTATGCACTTCCATACTGTGTGTGTGTGTGTGTGTGTGTGTGTGTGTGTGTGTGTGTGTGTGTGTGTGTGTGTGTGTGTGTGTGTGTGTGTGTGTGTGTGTGTGTGTGTGTGATGACTTTCTCCCAGTGGTGAAAAAATAGTGCTCACATCCTGTACGCAGTATTAGCATGTACTCAGTACGAATGCCATTAGAAGAAGTACTCTCATAAGAGCCATCTTTTCTCCAAACAAAGCCAATAGAAACTTTTGATGTATTTAATTTACTCTGTTTCCTGCTGCTGCTCTGCTGCGGAAGCAGATCGCAGATCGGTCTGGAAAAAAATCCCGCCTACATTCTCATGGCCCAGTAGCTAATACCTCATGGCCAGGCATGGTCCACGAGCCAGTGGTTGGCAACCTCTGCACTAGAGGACATTCCGTTGGTGATGGTGGGCTTTATTTCCCACCCTCATCACCACATCTGTTGAATTACTGGACATTGTGTTCAAAGGCTCAACACACTCCCTTGTATACACAGTGAAACGCTGGAGGAGCAGGAAACGCGCCGGTGCGTCGTGTGTCTCCGCCGTCGTGGACTTGGCACAACGTAACCGGGATTGTTTCCCTCTGTGTGTTCACTGTGCAACACACTGGATGCACTCAAGTGAACTTTGTTGTTGTGTTCTTGTAATATACAAATTCTAGTCAAATTTGGTTCCTTCAGCTCTCGTGCCAAGTGGGTAGGTGCAGTGTGCTTTTATGGATGTGGTGCAGCGGACCCCTCTGGAGCTGACTGCAGCGGACCTCCTCCAAACTCCAAACCAAATTTCTTGAAAACCGGTTCGGATCCAGGCCAGCCAGAGTCAACCCCCCCCAGTGCACGCTGCATTTGTTTACTGGCAGATCTTGACCGCGCCAATATGGCGACCATGACACTATTACCCACAAAAATCGGCTTGAGGTAGCCGGCGTCGTTACAGCCCCCTTCCGCCCGATCTCCCCGCTTACCGGGGCCTTGGACTCGGTTACACGCTGCGCCTTGCCTGTCTACCTCCACCCTTCTTGTTCCCCCTTCCTTTCTCCATTTTTGTACGTTGCTATATTTTAGCTATTTCCTTATGACGCAGATGTTCCCAACCACAGGGCAGCATACCGGCATTTTCCACTGGGCCGTGAGAAGGAGGGCGGGAACTTTTTCAGACGCAATCTGCAATCTCCTGAAGTGCTCTGCAGCAGGAAACGTAGTAAATTAAATACATCTACAATAAAAACGGGCTGTTTTTATTTGCTTTGTTTGGAGAAAAGATCGCTCCAATCAGAGCTGCGGAGTTCCGCAATATCTGCAACCCTACTGGTCACCGTATTTTCATTATCATGAATTTATTTGACATTAAATACAGCCATGCTACAATTAAATGTGGAATGCCCCATGAAACATAAAGAACGAAACAAAAGAAAAATGGTGGTCGTGGTTGAGGCAGTTGGCTTGACAGTACCGCGCTGGTGTAACATTGCGATAACTGCGACAGCCCTACTTGTCAAACATCGTGAACTGAAGACGCATTCCATCTTCAATGCTTTAAGCTTGAAATGTTGTTTTTTACAGAGGAATGTAATGGAGCTTAAGCAAGATATTTGCTATGAATTCCAGCGGAATGAAATGATGACGCCCCTGTGAAATTGAATAACTTAAGTACCTCCACCATCCTAACTGAATGCAGCATTTGAGTATAAGTACCTCAACCTTCCGCTTCTGCTCTGTCCTCGCCGTCACCGGAAGCAGGTCCAGGTCAATGCCACCAGATCCGTGGTTTCCAACAGCGACTGTCTCCACGACCACCACAAGCCCTGTAGAGCCTCTCTTAATTGGTTTGTGTTTTCTGATTTGTAAGAATTCGACCTTGGGCAGATTGTGAATAGTTATTTTGCTCAGAGAGGAATCTTTGCTTTGGATGGTTCCCTGCTTATGTAAACGCACTCAACGGACTCGTCCTCTCTTTGGCTCCTCGGCTCCTGGTAAAAAGGAGGATGAGCGGCCGTGTTGCATCGCATGTGTTCGTGTGATGAAGGAATGAAAGAAAGTGGTCTTGAGTCAGCCTTGAGCGGCAGCAGGAGAACGTGATGGAGGGGAGAGCTGAGAGCTGTTGTGTAACATCGCCATCGTTTCTGTCTTCCCCGCGCACGTGGATATGTTGGAGCGCGTGCACGTGGGCCGGATCCCCTCCCAGTGCGCCGGCTCAGGGGGTCGTGCTTATGCAACGGGCTGGTTCACATCAGGCACAAACCCAGGTTGTTCCATCCTCTAAAGCTACCATGAAGGGAACACTGGGAGGAAGGGAGGGAGGGAAAGGAGGAAACCTGGAGCGAATATTCTTATCACACTTTATTTGCTCATTTCATAATACACATTTTCTTTAAATCAATCCCAAAGTTGTTGAGGTTCTACCTATTTTTGGCCTGTTTTTGAGACATTCATGCCAATTAAATATTTTTGAATTTGATGGAGAGAGACTGTAGAGCAGGAAGGAGAGATGGATGCGGGGAGGGATGGAGGGTGAGGTCTTTTTTTGGTTTGGCTTTTAGAGTCGCTCGCATGCAAAGAAACAGCCAATTACCAACGGTCAAACGGGTCCCAGAACAGAAAAGTGAAAGAGTGACAAGCCAGTTCAGACCCTGGGGCCAAGTCATAGCTGCTCCAACATCCAGGCCCCGTCTGCTTTTAAATCTGCTCATCCCTTCAATCCTCCAATCCTAACCTGGCCCTGAAGATCTAGGGATCTAGGGAAAGGATTCAATTTCTGAATCTATTTGAAAATGTCGATACTTTTATTCATACTTTGTTTTTAAGTGATGCAACCGTTCTCCTCATAAGTCACGGTCACAAATGAATTGAAATGTTCAATTTCCTCGTTAGACTGAATTTGTCCCGTGAAGTATTTTTGTAATATAATTTTCATTATGTGTAAAATGTTAATATATCGATGTAGAATCGTCATGAGCATTGGGAATTGATTTTGAACTGAATCGTGCGTCTCGAAATGGAATGGTGAGAGCATCCCCACACCCAGCCCCGTCAACAATTGACTGTGTAGTTGTTGATGGGGCTGTCGTCTTCCATCTTTCCATACGATGAAGGCCAATTATCCCTTACCCCCCTGTGACCCGCTGTCCCACAGTAGCTTAACGGAGCTTGACCGCTGGACGAGCAGACGTTTGTTTCCTCATTTCCCCGTTGTGCGTTGTTTTTCTTCCCGTTGGGCTCGTTTGGTTTTGTTCGATGACAACCTTGTGAATAATGGATGCCGGCCGCGGCCCAGCTGAGTGCGCTGAGTCGGAGCGTGCTGCTGCTCTGTCTCACACCGTCAGGAGCAAACAGCTCGGGTCAAATAACATCGTCGATACGTTTAGTTTCCACGCAGGCCGAGTGGAGATCCACGTCTGTGACTCACAAACGGATTCGACAACGAGGACGACAACGAGGCTCTTGTTTTGCCCCGGGGGAGTCAGTGTCGCGACTCTCGACTCCGAAATAACAAACATCATTTTTAATTGTTCAAGAACGGAAACAACCCTTTGAAATCTGTATTACTGGGTCATAACTTATTCATATTGAACTTAAATTATTCCAGTAACCAACTGCTTATGTTTTAGCACCATTCTTGCAGTTACGGGTTATTGAGCCTATCCAGGGTTTATAACGGCAAAATCTAAATCTTCAGTTTGATTCTCATCCATTTCTATATTCTCATGGATGAACCTCAGAAGATCCTTTGTTGTGTTTGATGTCAGCGGGTGTGTCATGTGTCTGACTCTGTTTGTTCTGAGTCTTTGGGGCTTTCACCATTTCCTGAGGGGGATTGGTGTGTGTGTGTGTGTGTGTGTGTGTGTGTGTGTGTGTGTGTGTGTGTGTGTGTGTGTGTGTGTGTGTGTGTGTGTGTGTGTGTGTGTGTGTGTGTGGTCATCCTTGCAGGCTAGTAACCACCACCCCTTCCCTTTGCCACCCATGCTTCTCTCATTCGGCCAATCGTCTCACAGTGACACCACCCTCTGAGCCAATGGCAGAGGTGCCGTGTTTATATTCTTCCTTCCGCAAGGCAAGGGCCGTGATTAAGCATTCAGGCCAGTCAAGTGGAAGAAAGAGAAGCGAAAGGAGGGCAGGAGAAGAGGAGAAGAAGGGGAGAGGAGGTTGTGTACTGAAGGAAGAGCAGACATCCAGAAGGGTGGTGATATTCAGTCAAACACTCCAACACAGCAGACTTCCCTTCATTGGTTGAAGAGCAGATCAATACACCACACACCTGACTGTCAGTGAGCCTGGAGAGGCTCCTCCAGTTCCCACGCTGCTTTGCTCAGTGTCACCACAGTGTTATTTGTGGGATGAGTTATTTACAAGACATTTAAGTCGGGAGGAGTTGAGTCTCTACATCTAGTCGACTGGTTTGCCTCAAGCCCTCAAACATAGCATCCATTAAGGTGTGTGTGTGTGTGTGTGTGTGTGTGTGTGTGTGTGTGTGTGTGTGTGTGTGTGTGTGTGTGTGTGTGTGTGTGTGTGTGGTGTGTGTGTGTGTGTGTGTGTGTGTGTGTGTGTGTGTGCTGAAAGATTAATGTCTCATTATGGGTTGGCCTTTTGTCAAGGTGCAGTCTGTATGTCACCCTCTGTAGGTGGATTTGTCATAGTCGGCCATGTTTTTCCTGGCAAGACTGGGCGATATTGAAAAAAATAAAATATAAGATAAAAATACTTTATTAATTCCAAAAGGGAAATTCCAGACTATCACAATATTTTGGAATCATAAATGAAGATTATTTGGTGGGTGACGATATTAAGGCATGACTTTTGATAATATATTCACACCAAAAAATTTGAACCAAACATTAGTAATGTGAATATTATGACCAAGCAGGTAGAGGCGTTGATTAGAACAGTATGAAGTTCAGAAAATGCTACTTTACTCTAACGCAGCTTAAAAGACTGCATTTAATTATGTTTGAACAATAACCAAATATATCACAATATTGATATAATATCGATATACACTCACCGGCCACTTTACTAGGTACACCTTGCTAGTAGCGGGTTGGTTCCTTGTGCCTTCAGAACTGCCTTCATTGTTGGTGCATAGATTGAACATGGTGTTGGAAAAATTCCTCAGAGGTTTTGCTCCATATTGACTTGACAGCATCACACATTACATTACATTACATTTGATTTAGCAGACGCTTTTATCCAAAGCGACTTACAATTGTTCAAACACCGACGCAGCCATCAGGAGCAATTAGGGGTTAAGTGTCTTGCTCAAGGACACTACAGCATGCTAGCAGGAGGAGCCTGGGATCCAACCAGCAACCTTTAGATAAGCCTGAGCTACGATCCCCATCAGTTGCTGCAGGTTTGTGGGCTGCACCTCCATGATGCCAAGCTCCCGTTCCACCACCTCCCAAAGCGCTACTGGTTGTATGTGGTGAGGGTGGAGGCCGTTGGAGAACAGTCAACCCTTTGTCATGTTGAAGAAACCACTTTGAGATGCTTTGAGCTTTGTGACGTGCTGCATTATCCTGCTGGAAGTAGCATCACAAGATGCTGCACTGTGCTCATTATGGGATGGACATGCTCAGCAACAATACTCAGGTACGCTGTGGCCTTTAAACCATGCTGAGTTGGTACCAAGGGCCCAAAGTGTGCCAAGAAAATATCCCCCACACCATTACACCACCACCAGCACCACCCTAAACCCTTGACAGCAGGCAGGATGGAGCCATGCTTTCATGGCAAATTCTGCCCCAACCATGTTACGGTGGCAGCTGAAATGGAGACTCATCAGACCAGGCAACGTGTTTACAATCTTCTATTCCTCCATTGTTGGTGCCTGAGTTTCCTGTTGTGAGCTGACAGGAGCGGCACCCGGTGTGGTCTTCTGCTGCTGTAGCCCATCTGCTTCAAGGTTCCACGTGTTGTGCCTTCACAGATGCTATTCTGCAAACCTTGGTTGTAACCGGTGGTTATTTGAGTGACTGTTTCCTTTCTATCGTCTGAAACCAGTCTGCCCGTTCTCCTCTGACCTCAACCAGGCATTTTCGTACACACAACTGCTGCTCACTGGATATTTTCTCTTTTTGGGACCATTCTCTGTAAACCCCAGAGATGGTTGTGCGTGAAAATCCCAGTAGGTCAGCAGTTTCTGAAATACTCAGACCAACCCGTCTGGCACCAACAACCATGCCACGTTCAAAGTCACTTAAATCTCCTTTCTTCCCCGTTCTGATGCTGGGTTTGAACCTCACCCTGTCTACATGCCTCCATGCCATGAGCTGCTGCCATGTGATTGACTGTTTAGCTATTTGTGTTCACAAGCAATTGAACAGGCGTACCTGAAGGAGGAAGGGAGTGAGTGAGAGAGAGAGATGGGGAGAGACAATGAGAGACATCCACCCATGATCTATCATATAGTGTAGTGTTTTCAGAGGCTGTGCCTTGGCCCTAGTGCGAACATGTTTGTGTTTGCCTACGGTGTGTTCGTCCGTAGATGTTGTCAGTGGTTATACTAATCCAGGGGAGCAGTGGCTTGTGGCCTTCCCGTCCGTGCCTTGAGGATTCAGGCCATCTAATTACAAGGTATGGTGTCTGGCTTCCATGGTAACACAGGGTTGTGGGGATGCGGGTGGAGGGGTGACTATTGCTATGCATGAGTTTGATTCCAGAGCCAAGGTGGTCCTTATCACTCTAGGCCGACAGGCGTATGGCATGTGAAGATACGCCCTCGTAAAGCAGTCGTCCATTGGCAGCGGAAAAGGACCAAACCACAAAGCCACGGGAGTGATTTCACCAGAGGGTCTTAAATCTCCATATGCCTCCAGAATGTGTACACTGGATAAAATACCATTCCATTGAGAATCTCACCTGGCAAAATTGGGGTTTAAATGTAATTCATTTTTATTTTAAATGTCCTCCCGTCTTCCGTTGACGCACAGCCTTTTGAGGTGCTGTTCTCTTTTTCAACCCGCCCTCCCCCTCTCCTTCCATCTTCACCGCTGGCTCAACCGCTGGGACTCCAGCTGCTTGTTGACCTTTAAAGTGTGCCCAGTATGTTTGCAGGGCCCGGCTGTTTGCTCTTTAAGCTCCTCGAGCCAAAGCCACTTATCTTCCTGATCAGAGGAAAAAGTGAAAAAGGGCAACAAAGACTCCCGGCTTGACAGTGGCTTACTTAGCTGCGTTTAGGCATTAATGCAGCATCACGACACTGTGGAACCACGTACTGCTCTGCCTGTCGGTGTGGAAGAAACGCGGTTAAGAACTAATGTGGATTCATAGACGTCTATGTGATGTCTACATGTCTATGTGCGCAGGAAAACCCACTGCACTCAGACCGGTGGGTCAAGACAATCAATTGATATTTTTTTTTTTTTCTTCCTGGTCACTTGAGGTGGTCGGGCCGCGGCTGCCTCTCACTTCTTGGGCAGGTCCGCCATCTTTGCATTCTTGCAGGAAAAGGTGGATCCCGCCTGATACAGAGGAGCACATTCACAACATAAATAGATTGATTGGCTTTTTCTTATTTAGCGCCAGCTAAAAAAAACGGTCTCAAATATGGTTTTATGGTACTTAACAATCTTACAGATTACCACTGTAAATAAAGATACTCTGCCGTAAGCAGGGGCGATGGTATTTCCTGACTCTTCTTTTGAGCGGTGTGTTTTACTACAACAACCCTGATGAGCCGTCTCTCACACCTTTTCGTTGCTCAACATCTGTGTTTGCAGGCTGGCTGCGACTGCAATTGTCATCGTTCCTTTTGCTACAAACTGATTTCTTGTGAAATTCATGTAGCTGGGTTATTTTTAGCGTGTTAAGCTCAGGTGGGCTTTGGGCCAGCATCCAGCAGTGCTTTATGCCTCTAGTGTCTGCGGCGTGTGGAGCCTCTGATCAGCCTGATATATATTGAATGCCATCGTTAATCACAATTAAGGTTCAGGTCAGGCGGTAGTGCCAAATAGCCTATCTAGTTGGTTAGTATGCTGCGTCGATCACCAACTATTTTGCCCTTTTTAGGAACAATATACAAGTTCATTTTGGCTATTTTATGTTTTTAGAAGCACATGCGCATGATTTGGTCCAACCAGCTCTCCTGTTCTGTCCTTGAGAAGTATAAATGTCATTCTCTTACTTTTCCTTTAGTTTGTGAAACTCCTTATGTTTTTCTCTCTTTTTAGGTGGACTGGTGGGGGGGGGGGACATTTTCTAAATGCTATTTCCATTTGGAAAATGGTTGAGGAGGAAATTGATTGGTTTCCCCAAATTTTCATCTTCCAGTATTCCAATAGTCAATAAATGGCTCTTCTTCATAAGGTGCATGTGGTTGACCACACTAATGGTCCATGGTGAATTGGTGCATTTATGAAGTGCTTTTCTAGTCATACGACTGAAAGAACTTTACAGTGCGTGCCTCACATAGACACATTCATACACACACATTCATACACACACATTCATACACACACATTCATACACACACACACTCATACACACATTCATACATTGATGGTGGTGGCAGCCGTGCAAGGCACACACCTGCTCAACAAGAGCAGTAGGGGGTTTGCACAAGTGTCTTGCTCATGGACACTTCGGCACACTACCAGGGGGAGCCAGGGACCAAATGGGCAATCTTTCCATCAGCGCTCTACCTCCTGAGATACGGCCCTGTCAAAGGCTTGTACTGTGTCAGTGGCGTAATATGAACAAAAAGGAAAATCAAATTACTGTATCTATCGCAATTATTTTTATGACAGATGTCCGCTGAAATGTAATGGTGCCGACTGTAGTGACAGCGCTGTGTTGGTTCATCTGTTGAGCCCCTCGGGCGGCCACGTGCGGCAGCAGGGTTTGGTTCATGTACTGGTATTGATCAGCACCCAAGCTGGATTGATCCCGGGGGAATGGAGGGCACTCTGTGCAGCGGTGGAGCTCTGCAAAGAACCGCAATCTGTGGCGTCACATCTGCCGCTCGCCGCGGGCCAGCTCGCCTCCGCCTTTGTTTAACAGTTTTTATGAAAGAAATGAAACTGCATGAGCTTAACGGTGCGTATCCACACAAGCTGCTGGAGTTAGGGTAAGTCCAACCCAGGAGTCTTCTCATATGTTGAGGCTTATTTTCACTTTCTTTTGACAATTGCTCGGAATAGTTCAAGGCTAAGTATTTCGAGACAAATAATAAAATAATCATTCGCTGTGGAATGATTGTCTTTCTCTCCATCGATTGCCCCAAACTGAGATGATTGAGTATATTTATTTTTGTTTGATTTTATTAGATCTCTTCCCTTTTGTCCTTCATCGGTGAAATGTGCTGGACAAATAAACAAATGAGTCTCAAGTTGGACGAAAGCATTTTCTTGCAGTAATTGCTAAGAAACTCAATGTGTGGCCTGGAGCCGGGGCCGGGGCCACACAAGTGCTGCTCACCAAGCAACGATGGTGATCCTTCAGTGTCAAGCACGCTTCCAAATTGATGACCCAATAACTTTAAATTGAGCATGTTTATTTGTATTGCATGCCATTTTGTATTCACAGCTTTTTATGTGTCATGCAAAGCACTCAAATCGCAATCCAAATAAAATGGCCTTGCTGTACAAACACAGCTCAGACTGAAGGTCAGGCTGATGTCTCTTCAGGCTGTAATTGCACTGCCCTGCTGTGCATGCCCCCGTGCATGCCCCCGTGCATGCCCCCGTGCATGCCCCCGTGCATGCCCCCGTGCATGCCTTCGCTTTCAGGGGATGTTTGATGGACGCCGTCGCTGGCGGAGGACTTTCGTGAAGCTTTTCTAATTTTGTGTTTTGTTTAGTGCCTTCTATTTTCTTTCTCTCTCTCTGTGGGAGACATACATTTACCAAAGCCAAAGCAATTGAACAAAAAGTGAAAATTGTCATGCAATAAGAGGAGACTAAGATACAGAAAGAAATGGGTAAACATTGTACTTAGAAGCCTATAACTAGGTAAAGATAATGTATTTATAGTGGAGGTTTAGTGCAGTGTGTAGCCTGTGATGTAATCCTTCTCCTCCAGAGGAAATTGCTGAGCCCAGGCAGCGGAGACATCCTCTGATTGGATTCTTACTCTGCTGCAGTGACTCTTTCGCCATCTCTCCGGAGAAGAGAGGTGGAGGAGGTGGTGAGCGCTGTGGAGTTTTCTGCATTTATTAATGCAGATCAAGTCAGCTGAGTGTGAATTCAGTTGTTTTGATATAAATGTGGCCCACATGCACTTATTCACACACAGTAATGCTTGACTTGTGCTGCTGCGCGGGAGTGAGGCTCACACATGCAAACAGAAGTGTTTTTAGTTGAAATCTAAGCTTCCTGTGTTTTCATCGTGGCAACTAAATATTTCCTTCACTAACCAGATCACATCAGCCCAGAAAACTGAGATCAGGCCACTATTTAATAATTGTGACAGCTGTGTATCAATCTCTTTCTTGTGTGTGTGTGTGTGTGTGTGTGTGTGTGTGTGTGTGTGTGTGTGTGTGTGTGTGTGTGTGTGTGTGTGTGTGTGTGTGTGTGTGTGTGTGTGTGTGTGTGTGTGTGTGTGTGTGTGTGTGTGGCCTTGGCATAGGGTGGTTTTTATTCCACTGACAAACACTTAAGCAGTTTTTGTTTGCGTTACTGATTCACAAATTAGAATCTGGAACCTATGTCACAAAATATAAGGAAGAAAGGGAGAAGCAAGGGTAGGAAGGAAGGAAGGAGGGAGAAGGGGGTAGTGAGAAAGGAAGGAAGGAGGGAGAAGGGGGGAGTGAGCAAGGAACGAAGAACTCTTAAAAACTTCATTGGAGTCAGGAGAAAAAACCCTTTCCATTCATTTTCAAGTCATGAACACAGCGAGGTCACATCACAGACACCTTTCATTCTTTTACAATAAGGATCATTTGCTGTCCTCTTTTTATCCTCTGTCTTTATTTTAAAGAATTGTATAATTTTAAATCAAAAATATAGAAATGTTCCAAAATGTCTGATTGATTGGCTCCAAATGTTGTAAATGTTCCATTAATCTTTCACTCATGGAAATGGTATTATGTCGCCTGAGAATGTTAATGATCCAACCCCAAACTCCCAAGCTGTGTGATTGGTTGCTTTCATCCACAGTGGTTAATACAACCAATCATAGATGAGCCAAAGCACCTGTTCATTACCAACAAAAACAATGACGACTCCGTTTGTGAACGGTGTCATCATTGTAGAGCATCATCCCTGCTCCGCCCTGACATCCTGTCCTGGAATTAGGCCACAGATCATTTGCAGTCGTGTGTCAGTGAAAACCCATTTCCAGATGTGCTTCCTCTTTACTTTGAGTCCGGAATTAAGGAAAACAGACGGTTATTCAGACAGACCACAGCCCCCCAACAACAGCAGCCCCCCAACAACAGCAGCCTCCCAACAACAGCAGCCTCCCAACAACAGCAGCCCCTCAACAATAGCAGCCCCCCAACAATAGCAGCCCCCCAACAACAGCAGCCCCCCAACAACA
>NC_137200.1:31505462-31520462 GCF_960531495.2 Zeus faber | reverse complement strand
TCGCCGAGGGTGAGGACAAATGTGTCTGCTACGAACACTTTATTTATTATTTTTGTTATAAATGGCCACTAATCCCCCTTTTTGAATAACGGTCCTACCATGTTTTGATCTATAAACAACAAATCACCATTACTTCTTCAAGAGGCTTAGAATCACCACGGGTGAGACAAATAAACATAGAGACAAACAACTTTTACTTAGAAAAGCATATACGTGACAAAATGACGACAAAAGTTTGACGAAAATTAGAAAATCCATGATGGCACGTGGCCTCTTCCTGTGACAGCTACGGCAGTAATGGAAGGATGTAATCAGGAGGGTGTTCGAGGCAGATGCTGTGTGTGTGTGTGTGTGTGTGTGTGTGTGTGTGTGTGTGTGTGTGTGTGTGTGTGTGTGTGTGTGTGTGTGTGTGTGTGTGTATGTGTATGTGTGTGTGTGTGTGAGATGTGTTCACTGGTGAATGCACAGGATTTGTCTCAATTGTTTCTGGTGTATGAGGTCAGAACTATAAGCAGTGGAGAAGGGCTCGCAGCCCCCACCAGTCCCGCAGCTGTATAGAAACCCCAGGACATCAAGATAGCTCAGAGCACAATGCCCTGCAGCCACAGGAAACCCCCCAACCCACAGAGATGACCCCAGGGGCACAAACCCCTGAAGTGCATGAGGCGCATCCGCAAGCGTAGAATCCGGGGTGCATGGACCCTAGGCCCAGAGCCGGGCCCGACCCAACAAGGACACAGAGATGGGGAAGCCCCCATGCCCACAGACAGCACGCCCACTGCAAAGGTGAGGCCCACCGTATTGCAACCGGGCTTCCCGACATCGACCCCCCACGGGGGCGAACAGAGCCCCTCCGTCGCCCGCAGACAGCCAGATATGCCCCGGTTAGGCCCCTCCACCACCGCTGGCACATGGGGCACCCGCCGCAGAGAAGCAGCACCCAGCATTGCTCCCCGCAGCCCCACCTGATCGCAGCGGGCCGGAAACCACCTGGCACCAGGTGAAAGCTGCCAGGACCCAAACACAGCCAGCAGGGGGCCCGCCCGTCACCCCGGCCTCAATGTGTACTGTTTGCATATGCAGCTAAAATTGCGGGTTGTGGTGACTCAGAGATTATATTATAATTATATTATAATCACAGGATTTGCATATAGAGCGGGGAAGTGACATCCAATCACAAATGGTTACTCGACAGCTCTGAGTGGAGAGGACAAGAGCCTCCGCCCCCTCTCCCCCTCTCCCCCTCGCTCCCTCTCTCCCTCTCACCCCCTCTCACTCTCCGCTCCAGTTTCAGAACACGGTAAACTGTACTTACACCGTTTCAGTGCTCTGATTATTCCTGGCAGATAAATAATAATAATAATAATAATAATAATTGTCTGTCATCAATGCCAGGATGGAGTCAATCGCTGATTGACAATTTAATTGTAAATCTGTCCAAGCCTAAAGCAAGATCGCAACCACCCACAACATCCTGTCCCACGTAGCTCGCACCCCACCTGTCCTGGAAACCCTAGACCTATAGTGTGGTATATGTACTGCGTTTGAATTCCAGCACTGCCACAGATAGGTGAAGCTCAACCAGATCAACGCTGGGGCGCAGTACGCCGGCCGGTGGCCACGCGGACCCCACCCCGGACCACACCGTGCCCCCCCCGAGCACAACCGGCCAAGTTCAAGACCCCCCCGGTGCCTAGGACCGGCCGAGCGTCCAGCCGGTCCCGGCGACAGGCCACTCCTCCACACGGGACGCCGACACACACGGAAGCCGGCTGCAGGCTCCCCCCAGGGGCGCAGCACAGAAAATCCGGGTTGGGCCAGATTGGAGTGAATTTGATCGGAGGCAGAGTGTAACCACTGAGTTTGTTGAATTTCCACCAGGCTGACAGAGTCGTTGTGATACATGGGTCTTAAAGCAATGATAACCCCTTTCGTAGGTAGTCATTCCCACATTGGCCTCCTTTACAGAGAAGTTCCGTACGGCGTCTGTTCCCACATTAGATGGATGTTACAGATACAGTACATAATGGGTCAGGGTTATTACGTTATGTCCAGTGTAGACGCCGTTGCTTGGACAATCTGTTGGCAACGGACGTACAACCTGAATCCCTTTTGGTTTTTTTCCCCGCTCTAAGAGACGCTTCGCTTCCCGTCTCCCCGCCCTTCCCGGACGGACTCTTCCCTCTGCTCCAATGAGCCCCCGTTCCCGGAAGCAATAATCCAAACCCAATGTTATTAAATCAGTGTGATTATTTCCAACCTGTCCTACACTCTCTGCTTCCGGAGAAGGAATGTTCTCCACCCGTTGGTTTGCTCGCTCGCGTGCCTGATGTCCTTGCACCGCACCCCTAACTGTCAAAGATACGTCTAGTGGCATTTTTAAGACGTAAAACAATAAAATGTAAGAATATAAAGAGCTGTCTCTGTAGAGAGACAGCTCTTTGTGCAAATTAATTAATTGTTGCAAATTAATTATTTTAAAATCATACAATGTGATTTTCTGGATTTTTGTTTTAGATTCGGTCTTTCACAGTTGAAGTGTACATATGATAAAAATGACAGACCTCTACATGCTTTGTAAGTAGGAAAACCTGCAAAATCGGCAGTGTATCAAATACTTGTTCTCCCCACTGTATCCGTGAAAGGAGCCCATTGTTGTAATTTGAACATTTTTGCCTTAATTAACATCATGATCAAAGTGAGCCACAGTGGCGGTATGGGCTGAATGTTGTCATCCAGAGGCTTTCCCCTGAAGGTTCGTTATTGGTCGCAGTGTGTCCGTGTCCTTCCTCGCTACCTTGTTCTCTGTGCTCCTTCCTGCTGAGCGGGTGGGCCCTCTTATTTGCTGACATCACAAACGCAGCCAAGCCCCCCCCTTGGGTCAACCTCGTCTCTGGTCGCTGTTCGCCACGTGAACGGTGTCGTGCTGCAATTTGAAATCACTGGCTTGTGAACCATTGGCGTATCCTACGTAACTGTAGCTCTGAGGGCTGTTAGCGATAGAGGGCCGGTAGAGGGGGAGATGCAGGGAGCGAAAGAGAGAGTCCATGCTTTCATCCGAAATAGCACATTAGCATAATGTATAGCAGGTCAGTGTATGGTTTATGTCAGAACCCACAGTATGCTAATGATTGAATAGTATGTGGAAAGTACCAGGGTGCCATCCAAGTTTGGGGGCAAGGTGTTAAGGTTTCTCTTCAGCATTGTGATCAACCCTCAATGTACAGAAATGAAGTAGAGCAGATCATGAGGACATAGTACGAAGACAAGAAGATGTCATTCTTTTATACTGGGCAAGCGTAGGATCTGAGCCACTTTGACAAGGAGCACATTGTGATGCTGGACGACTGGGTCAGAGCATCTCCACAAGCACAGGTCTTGTGGCTGTTCCCGCTGTGCAGTGGTTACTACCAAAAGTGTCCAAGGAAGGACGACCGGTGAACCGGCGACAGGGCCATGGGGCCCAAGGCTCATTGATGCACATGGGGAGCCACGTCTAGTCCGTCTGGTTCGATGCCACAGAAGAACTACTGTAGCACAAAGTGGTGAAACAGTGATTGTTGCTGTGATAGAAAGGTGTAGAACACACAGTGCATGGCAGCTTGCTGCGTATGGGAGCTCACAGTATCCATGCCATGACCCCTGTCCACCCCTGAAAGCACCTACAATGGACACGTGAGTGTCACAACTGGACCATGGAGCAATGGAGGAAGGTGGAGGTCTGATGAATCATGTTTTCTTCTCGTCGTGTGTGTGTGTGTGTGTGTGTGTGTGTGTGTGTGTGTGTGTGTGTGTGTGTGTGTGTGTGTGTGTGTGTGTGTGTGTGTGTGTGTGTGTGTGTGTGTGTGTGTGTGTGTGTGTCGTTTACCTGGGGAAGAGATGTCACCAGGATGCATTATGGGAAGAAGACAAGCCAGTGGGGCAGTGTGACGCTTGGGACAATGTTCTGCTGGGAAACCTTGTGGTCCTGGCGTTCATGTGGATGTTACTTTGACACGCTCCACCTCCCTAAACATTGTTGCACACCTGGAAACGGTGTTCCCTGATGGCAGTGGCCTCTTTCACCTGCCACACTGCAAAAACTGTTCAGGAATAGTTTGAGGAACATGACAAAGAGTTCAAGGTGTTGACTCGACCTCCAAATGCCCCAGATCTCCAGCCCATGGAGCATCTGTGGAACGGGCTGGAACAACAAGCCTGATCCATGGGGGGCCCCACCTCCAACTTTCAGGACTTAAAGGATCTGCTGCTTACGTCTTGGTGCCAGACAACACAGGACACCTTCAGAGTCTGGTGGAGTCCATGCCTCCACCTCACAGCTGTTTTGGTGGCACGGGGGGGAGCTACACAATATCAGTGTTTATTAGTGGTGGTGTTAATGCTGTGGCTGATCGTTGTATATATATTTACATATATATGAGATAGAGAGAGAGAGATTTTGTATGCGAAAAGAGTGAATGGAGCATAGAAAAGGAGCTTGGCAAGAAGGAGAGCTGTGTGTGTAAGAGACCTATTGAGGAAGTGTGTGTGTGTGTGTGTGTGTGTGTGTGTGTGTGTGTGTGTGTGTGTGTGTGTGTGTGTGTGTGTGTGTGTGTTGCTGAGAGGAGGAGCACAAGTGAGGCAGCAGGGGGAGGAGGGACGACCTCATCGACTGAGCCGGAACACACACACTAGGAAGTCCAGCAGAGGGAGGGGGAGGGGTTACGCGGGCGGACGCTTCCCTGTCCGTGCACAGCCTCGGCGCTGCGAGCAGCGAAAACACTGATGTGTCGCGACAGGCTTAGAAGAATGAGACACCAACACAACAAATTAGAATAAGAAGTAAGAGGGAGGAAAACCAGAGGGATTAGAAGCAGAGGAGGAACGGAGGGAAAGCAGAGAAAAGAGGAAGCATGGAGGAGGAAGAGGAGGAGGTGCTGTGCTACTTGGACAAGGTGCTGGAGGAGGAGGTGTTTGATTATGGAGATGGAGAGCTGGAGCCCATCACCCCCATCCACCCACACTTCAAGGTGAGGGAGGGGGGAGGGGGCACACACACACACACACACACACACACACACACACACACACACACACACACACACACACACACACACACACACACAGTCACATACGCAGCCGGGCTAAATATAGCGAAGTGGAATATGTTATTCGTGTCTGCCTGATGCTGCTTCATTGTGTGTGTGTGTGTGTGTGTGTGTGTGTGTGTGTGTGTATGTGTGTGTGTGTGTGTGTGTGTGTGTGTGTGTGTGTGTGTGTGTGTGTGTGTGTGTGTGTGTGTGTGTGTGTGTGCGTGCGTGCGTGCGTGCGTGCGTGCGTGCGTGCGCGTCGCCGTGCTGCTTCTCAATCACATAGTTACTCACACTGTTGGGGTGCTTGTGCTTCCTGTCATGTGATTATTATTATTCAAACTGCATCAACGTGGGAGATGACTTTGTTTTTTACACTGAATTTTATTGCTCTTTCTCCCTACGAAGCCTTTTATCGTAGCATCTAAAACAAGTCGCTCTCACCCAAAGCCAAGAGTTAGGAGTACTTTTGGGGACACACTGTGTCATGACAGCAGGTGGATGTCAGGTCGGTGGAGCCTCCATCCGTCCCGCGCGGAGGTTCTCCCTTTGTGTCTCTTTGTGGAGTAGATGGAGTGAAGCAGGAGATGGAGTCACTGCTGCTTCCAGTGACAAACACTGTGAGGCTGAGCTCAGAGCTCCAGGCCTCCAGTTCAACTCTCAGAACTGGTAGATGAGAAAACTTTCCTTTGCCAGATCCAGAAGTAGTACAGTACAGGTACTCCTAACTTAACAACCTACCTGTTTAACAACCTACCTGTATAACAAACCTACCTTTTTAACAACCTACCTGTTTAACAACCTACCTGTATAACAACCTACCTGTTTAACAACCTACCTGTTTAACAACCTACCTGTTTAACAACCTCCCTGTTTAACCACCGCTGCGAACTTAGGACCAGCTCTCTGACCAGTCTGTATTGTACACTGTAAAATACTTAGCATCTCTTCACCCTTTATATACTATATACACTATATAAACTATACACAGTATACACAATATATACATTATACACTTTACACTATATAAACTATATATACAATACACACTATACACTACACAATATACTATATACACTTTACACTATATATACTATTTACATTATATAAACTATATATACTATTTACATTATACACCATATACTATACTATATACACAATACACTATATACTATATATACTATATACACTAAACACTATATACTATATATTATGTGGGATGGTAGCTCAGGAGGTAGAGCTGGTAGTCTAGTAATCTAAAGGTTGCTGGTTGGATCCCAGGCTCCTCCTGCTAGCATGCTGTAGTGTCCTTGAGCAAGACATTAACCCCTCATTGCTCCTGATGGCTGCGTCCGTCAGTGTTTGAACAATTGTAAGTCGCTTTTGCTAAAAGCGTCTGCTAAATGTAATGTAATGTAATCTGTAATATACACTAAACACTATATATACTATATACACTACATATACTATATATAGTACAATGGCCACAACCCCTTACCGTGAAATAACACAGGTCCTCACCTATCAACCAATTTGCTTAACAACCTGGTCCTAGGAACGGAACTCGGTTGTTAAGTGAGGAGTATAATCTCTTGAACTTGAACTTGAACACACTCACTCACTCACTCACTCACTCACTCACTCACTCACTCACTCACTCACTCACTCACTCAGGGATGGCAGACAGTGAAACTTGGACCTTTCTTCATGATTTCCACTGTTGACAGGAAGCGGTGCCTGATTCCAGATATTCTTTTAAATATTCATAATACTCAAATCGTGGTAAAGTTGGTCAGAGGAAAAAAGCTAAATACGTTAAATGAGCTGCTGTCCACCTGGTGCTGTTTAATATTCCTAAATTGTAATGCAATTTTAAAGCCTACTGACTCCCAAAGCTACGGCAGTTAGTCATGTTTGTTTGTAATATTTGATTTGTATTTGTATTTAGCTCATCCTAACCCTTTTCTGATTTGATTAAAACAGCTGGATATGATCTTTTGCTTCAGGGTGAGAAGTGACCAGCACAGTTTCCAATTTCTGCTTTTTGTAGAAATTAGGTGTTTCCTTAAATGCATCTGTGAAGCCAGCGTTAGAAAATGAGACTATTAGTCATGAGTGCATCTCTGTGCAGGGACGTCCGTCCAACGCTCCTCATGTCTTCACTGAACAAATGTTCACTTTTCAACGAAGCTCAGGATTGAATCATTTCATCATTTGTTGCCACTACTCCGTGTAAGTCTGTATGTAATGGTGTTGTAGGAGACACGTCAGGGTTCACATTCCTACACTGAAGGTGGAGAAATGGCAACTTTAATAACCAGAACCAGATAATGAAATATTTAAAATAAACTGCTAATAATGACAGGAATCAATGACCAATCAACTATGACCAAACTGACAAAAAACATTTCTGCTCAGCCTAAATAATTACTTCCAGACAACTCATTCTATCTGTGTAATAATCACAGCAGCTCTACTTCTAGTCCTGTATATTTACTGAATATTGAGTATATTTACTGTATAGTCAGTGTATTAACTGTATATTCTATGTATTTACTGTATAGTCAGTGTATTTACTGTATATTCCGTGTATTTACTGTATATGCAGTGTATTTAGTGTATATGCAGTGTATTTAGTGTACAGTGGGGCAAAAAAGTATTTAGTCAGCCACCAATTGTGCAAGTTCTCCCACTTAAAAAGATGAGAGAGGCCTGTAATTTTCATCATAGGTACACTTCGACTATGAGAGACAGAATGGGGGGAAAGAATCCAGGAAATCACATTGTAGGATTTTTAATGAATTAATTGGTAAATTCCTTGGTAAAATAAGTATTTGGTCACCTACAAACAAGCAAGATTTCTGGCTTTCACAGACCTGTAACTTTTTCTTTAAGAGGCTCCTCTGTCCTCCACTCGTTACCTGTATTAATGGCACCTGTTTGAACTTGTTATCAGTATGAAAGACACCTGTCCACAACCTCAAACAGTCACACTCCAAACTCCACTATGGCCAAGACCAAAGAGCTGTCAAAGGACACCAGAAACAAAACTGTAGACCTGCACCAGGCTGGGAAGACTGAATCTGCAGTAGGTAAGCAGCTTGTTGTGAAGAAATCAACTGTGGGAGCAATTATTAGAAAATGGAAGACATACAAGACCACTGATAATCTCCCTCGATCTGGGGCTCCACGCAAGATCTCACCTCGTGGGGTCAAAATGATCACAAGAACGGTGAGCAAACATCCCAGAACCACACGGGGGGACCTAGTGAATGACCTGCAGAGAGCTGGGACCAAAGTAACAAAGGCTTCCATCAGTAACACACTACGCTGCCAGGGACTCAAATCCTGCAGTGCCAGACGTGTCCCCCTGCTTAAGCCAGTACATGTCCAGGCCCGTCTGAAGTTTGCTAGAGAGCATTTGGATGATCCAGAAGAGGATTGGGAGAATGTCATATGGTCAGATAAAACCAAAATATAACTTTTTGGTAAAAACTCAACTTGTCGTGTTTGGAGGAGAAAGAAAGCTGAGTTGCATCCAAAGAACACCATACCTACTGTGAAGCATGGGGGTGGAAACATCATGCTTTGGGGCTGTTTGTCTGCAAAGGGACCACGACGACTGATCCGTGTAAAGGAAAGAATGAATGGGGCCATGTATCGTGAGATTTTGAGTGAAAACCTCCTTCCATCAGCAAGGGCATTGAAGATGAAACATGGCTGGGTCTTTCAGCATGACAATGATCCCAAACACACCGCCCGGGCAACGAAGGAGTGGCTTCGTAAGAAGCATTTCAAGGTCCTGGAGTGGCCTAGCTAGTCTCCAGATCTCAACCCCATAGAAAATCTTTGGAGGGAGTTGAAAGTCCGTGTTGCCCAGCGACAGCCCCAAAACATCACTGCTCCAGAGGAGATCTGCATGGAGGAATGGACCAAAATACCAGCAACAGTGTGTGAAAATCTTGTGAAGACTTACAGAAAACGTTTGACCTCTGTCATTGCAAACAAAGGGTATATAACAAAGTATTGAGATGAACTTTTGTTATTGACCAAATACTTATTTTCCACCATAATTTGCAAATAAATTCTTTAAAAATCAGACAATGTGATTTTCTGGATTTTTTTTCTCATTTTGTCTCTCATAGTTGAGGTATAACTATGATGAAAATAACAGGCCTCTCTCATCTTTTTAAGTGGGAGAACTTGCACAATTGGTGGCTGACTAAATACTTTTTTTCCCCACTGTATATTCCGTGTATTTACTGCATATGCAGTGTTTTTACTGTATATGCAGTGTATTTACTGTATATGCCGTGTATTTACTGTATATTCAGTGTATTTACTGTATATGCCGTGTCTTTACTGTATATTCAGTGTATTTCAGGACCATTTCTGGTGTTGGGTCCAGACCGGGGCGCTGTCTCCTTGGTTCTATTTTCAGTCTCTGTGCAGCTTCATGATCTGACCCCAGGGCCAGTTCCGCTTTGAATTTGATGGGTTTTTTTTGTTTTTTTTTTAAATCCAGATGGTGCTTTGCATGTCATATGAATTAGTTTATGCGATGGCTTTTTTAAAAAGCATTTATCATTTTCAGTCACTACACATGACTTCAGGGAGCCACTGCATCTTGATGTTTAGATGATGAGTGAGCATAAATATAATAATAATAATAATAATTATAAATAAATCGGCTGGCAGCAATACACAGTGAGCGGAGCTTTACCGCCTGATATCACCAAGGATATTACTAAGGGTTAATAATTAATCACCTCTTGTGTTGCTACCACTGCCCTTTGGCCCGCCGATACACACACACACACACTCCTGCAATGAAAAAGGTGTGATGAGGAACTCCCCTCCCACGCCCTATTGAATGTGCCATTTTTTATTTTTTTTAAGAATTGTTTGTTTGCTTCCAATGTTGAATATTGACCGTCTGGTTCAAGGTGTTGTCAGGCTTTCACAGCTGTGTGAAAGCACATGGTTGGTGTCCAGGCTGACGCTCTAGAACAAGGCACACACTGAGGCTGCGTTTCCCTTTCCTGGCGGAGAAGCAAGTCTGACTCCAGTCCAGGATCCAGTCCATGCATCCACCCCACCCCCCAGCCTTCCTTTTCCCCCCCTTGAATTGTGACGCAGAACTCCCAACGGTGGAGCTGTGTCACAAATAAAATAACAAAAAACAATCTTTAAAAGTGAAGCACACAACGGACCATTTGGAAATGTGTTAGAAAACGGTGTGATAAAAACAAATGAAAATATATTGAATCACACCCAAGTGATGCTACGTTTTACACAAGTAAGACATTTATTTGTGGATGGAGAGAAATATTTATATTTTTGCATTTAAAAACCAAAATACATTTGTGGATTTCATGACATTTATTTGTGAATTGCGACATAATTCCTTCCCTGTGTGCAATCAGAGGAATCTGTCTCTGTGAGTTTCATTCTTCTGTGAGTTGTCACTCTGCCAATGTTGACCCCGTACCCCCAAAGCACATGCACCCTGGGCGTGTCCTAACGTGTGTGTGTCCTAACGTGTGTGTGTGTGCTAACGTGTGTGTGTCCTTCCTGCAGGGAGACCTGGAGAAGGTGCTGGAAATGAAGAAGCTTGTTTTGTCTGGATTCCTGGCCAGCGAGGAGATCTACATCAACCAGCTGGAGGCGCTGCTCCTGGTGAGACACACATACACACACACACATACACACATATAATATACATACATACACATACACATACACATACACATACATACACATACATACACACATACACATACATTACATTACATTACATTTAGTCATTGATCAGACGCTTTTATCCAAAGCGACTTACAATTATTCAAACACCGACGGACGCAGCCATCAGGAGCAATGAGGGGTTAAGTGTCTTGCTCAAGGACACTACAGCATGCTAGCAGGAGGAGCCTGGGATCCAACCAGCGACCTTTAGATCACTAGACCACCAGCTCTACCTCCTGAGCTACCATCCCCTACACATACATACACACATACACATACATACACACACACACACACACACATACACACACTTACACATACACACATACACATACATACACACACACATACACATACTGAACCTGCAGCTGAGGGCGTGGCCACACCGGTGTGACCAAAGCAACAGTACATCTCTGTGACTTGCTTTAACAGTTTTTTGGAAACAATGACGTTCTTTGATTTCCAAGATATGGGCTATGCACATCCACTGGCTAGACGCATCATCATCCTGGATCACCGTATGGTCACAGTCAGAATAAAAAGAACCTGTCCTTTCATCTGAGTTTTTGATCCGTGTAACGTTGAAGTGTGACGCCGCTGCTTTCCAGCCCATGCGGCCCCTGAAAGCCACAACAACTACCTCCCAGCCCGTGCTGACCCCCCAGCAGATCAGCACCATCTTCTACAAGGTCCAGGACATCTTTGAGATCCACAAGGACTTCTACGATGCCCTGCTGCCCAACATCCAGCAGTGGGATGAGAAGGTGACCGTGGGACACCTCTTCCAGAAACTGGTGAGATCAAAAAAAATAACAGATACTAAATACTGTGGAGCCCCTGCACTCCCATGGTGGACCACCAGGGGACATATAATTTGTATAATTGTGTGTGTGTGTGTGTGTGTGTGTGTGTGTGTGTGTGTGTGTGTGTGTGTGTGTGTGTGTGTGTGTGTGTGTGTGTGTGTGTGTGTGTGTTTCAAATGAACATTCAGGAAAATTCTGCAGAAAACGAAGCCTTTATTATGATGATGATTATTTGATTATTATGATAATAATAATTATGATGATTATTATGATTATTATTATGATGATGATTATTATGATGATAATTATGATGATGATTATTATTTTAATAATTGAGGGTAATTCATCTTAGGATGGAGTTGTGACTGAGTCCTTGGAGGCTCTGTGATAGAGTGTTACTTACTCCTGAAGGGACGGATGTGAGCAAAGCAGACGGCCGAGTGTGTCACCCGCCTCCCCCGTGCTGTGGGTGAGATGTGGGAGAGAGGGAGCATGATGGAGCATGATGGAGCATGATGGAGCTCCTGTTCAGACACACACTCGTCTTACTCTCTTCCTCCCCTCTGGCCAGCGTGCCTCTCTATCAATTCAAATGATCTTTATTGGCATGAGAGAATTCTTACATGTACATTAGCAGAGCACAACACCACAAGTATTGAAGAATGATAATGTTACACATGACCTCCAAGTCAAAGGCAATAAAAATCTCTCTTTCTTTTTGTGTCTCTCTCTGCGGTCTGTATCTCTCTGTGGGTTCTCTCTCTCCCTTACTCTCTCTCTCTTGCGCTCGCTCTCCCTCTCTCTCGTTCTTTCTCTCTCTCTCTCTCCCTTACTCTCTCTCTCGCTCTCTTTTGCGCTCGCTCTCCCTCTCTCTCTCTCTTTCTTTCTTTCTTTCTCTCTCTCTTTTTTTCTCTCTCTCATTCTTTCTCACTCTCCCTCTTTCTCTCCCTTACTCTCTCTCTCTCCCTTACTCTCTCTCTCGAGCTCGCTCTCGCTCTCTCTCCCTTCCTCTCCCTCTCTCTCTCACTGTCTCTCTCTCTCTCTCTCTCCCTTACCCTCTCTCTCTCTCTCGAGCTCGCTCTTGCTCTCTCTCTCCCTTCCTCTCTCTCTCTTTCTTTCTTGCTCTCTCGCTCACTCTCTCATGCTCTCATTCAATTCAAAAGGCTTTATAAACATGAAATGTAACCTTCAAAAATATCTGCGGAGGTCATTCAGACATGGCAGTTTAGGGTGTAGGAATACAAGATAGATACAATATATGAATGTAGAAATGTTCTCTCTCTCTCTTCCTCCCTCCCTCTCTCTCTCCAGACCACCACAGGGTTTCCACCACTAAGTGTCGTCCATTAGTGAAGCATCGTCCACTTCCATCTACGCTGTGTGTGTGTGTGTGTGTGTGTGTGTGTGTGTGTGTGTGTGTGTGTGTGTGTGTGTGTGTGTGTGTGTGTGTGTGTGTGTGTGTGTGTGTGTGTGTGTGTGTGTGTGTGTGTGTGTGGACATGATAAGACAAGGCGTGGCTCCCCATGCCTTGTCTCCCTTCATGTTTGTTGCAGCTCTGCCGCTGGTTTCCCTCCAGGGCAGATAGAGCTGATCCCGGCGCCGGGTGGTGAGAGTTTGGAAAGGCTGTGTTTTCCAAAGATGTCTGCGCTTTGCAGAATAATGCTGAGAGTTTTTGGAGTTGTGTGCAGTCGTTACAGTTTTATTGTTTCATTACGTCTTCAATCTAATTTTCGCAGAGAATGACTTTTGGTTTTTCCGGATCTAGAATGTTGTGGTGAAGGTGATTTTCCCGCGGTGCCCTCGGATGCTGTGACAGAGGAGCTCCGGGTGCAGAGCCCTGTCCTTCTCTCTCTAACACCGTCCCTCGTTTTCTCCCCACATTTCATCCATCATCGTTCTCTCTCCTCCCACTTGCAACATCAGACAAAAGTTGTATTTATTTTTTTCCATTGCCCGCCGCCGCCTGTAGCTGTGATGCTGTTGTTTGGAGTGCGGGCGCTGTTGCCAAGACACTATGAGAAATCTCCTGTGACGGCGACGGTAGAGGAATATTGTTAAATAAATAACATTTCACCTGAGCTGGTGAGAGTGAAAGGGACGTAGCTCAAAGCTTTTGAGGGGGAGGATATTCCTCCATCACCCCCCACCCCCCACATACAATTTGAACAATAACTTAAAACTCTGAAGCTTTGAGGGGGCGGCGTGATGCAGGACCTAGAGTGGCTCATCCAGTCATCAGACGCTTCCTGGTTTGATCCCCGGCTCCACCCCGGTAGCGTGTCCTTGAGCAAGACACTGAACCCCCACCTGCTGTGGTTGAGCAGGTGTGGTCCTCGAGCAGGCGTGGTCCTTGAGCAGGCGTGGTCCATGAGCAGGCGTGGTCCCTAAGCAGGCGTGGTGCTTGAGCAGGCGTGGTCCTTGACCAGGCGTGGTCCTTGACCAGGCGTGGTCCTTGAGCAGGCGTGGTCCTCGAGCAGGCGTGGTCCTCGAGCAGGCGTGGTCCTCGAGCAGGCGTGGTCCTCGAGCGGCCGTGGTCCTCGAGCGGCCGTGGTCCTCGAGCGGCCGTGGTCCTCGAGCGGCCGTGGTCCTCGAGCGGCTGTGGTCCTTGAGCGGCTGTGGTCCTTGAGCAGGCGTGGTCCTTGTACGGTGGCCTCCACCATCCATGTATGAATGTGAGGCACGCGCTGTTAAGCGCTTTGAGCGGTCGCAGGAAAAGTGCGATATGAGATGCAGTTCATTGACCATTTTACTTTTCAAAATGTACAGTGTGGAAACGATGTTTTGCCTCCAGAAAGTGTAAATATGCTTTATATGACAGTATATGCTCATCCCCTCCCCTGCTACTTATTATCTTCTGCTTAGAATCCCTTTGTAAAGAAACCAACTGGCATTATATTGACTTCTCTGGCTAGAATGAGGTCTAAACTAGTTTATCAACTATTTGACACCTCATGCCCTTAGATTAGATTAGATTACTGAGTTGTACGTCACAAGAGAGCGTACCAGAGAGCTGAGCTCCATGAATGCACTGTGAATTGTGTGTGTCCTGCACCATCACTGCCTTCATGTGCTGCTCCTCATCCTCAGCACAAATGGAAATTCTGAGCCAAACTCAGTGTTTTCAATCTAAAAAGCGATGGATGATGAGCTTCTGCTTTTGAAAGAACTGATTGTTACCGGGGCAACACTGTGATGGTCAAGGCCCCGGCGTGTTTGGAAATGCCCTGAAGTAGGTCCAGGGCCTCCTTCCTGCTTGACTAGAGCGTGTGTGTTGGTTTTTGGGGCAGGCCAGCCAGCTGGGTGTGTACAAGGCCTTCGTGGACAACTACAAGGTCGCCCTGGAGACGGCGGAGAAATGCAGCCAAGCCAACATCCAGTTCCAG
>NC_137200.1:31445462-31500462 GCF_960531495.2 Zeus faber | reverse complement strand
TCCTCCTCCTCCTGTGGTTGCTGTGTGGAGATGGAAGACAGAGAAACTCAAACTCATACACATTATGGAAAACCTCCTTCTGACCAAAATATCATCCAGATCCAAACATCCCTTGTGGATTTGTGGGGGAAAAAGAGAAGATGGTACTTTATTTTGGGAAATGAAGGAGGTTCCCCCGATCTGTGTTAGTGTCCAGGAGGCAGATTCCCTTGACTTGCTCCTTACACTGATGCACAGTAATGACTGTACAGAGTAACATTAGTAACAGTAAACAGAGTAACATTAGTAACAGTAATGGCAAAAAAAATACGTAGAAGCTCAGCATACTTATTAACATAACATAGAGTCAAATGTTAATAAAAGCTGCTTTGTCGGGCTCTGCACGTGTGCTTGTGTGTCAATGAACTTTCAGGTTGAGGTGGTCGGGATACTCCTCCATCCCAGGGTACCGTTCTTTCCTGGAATGTTCATACTGAACACAACCAGCTACGCTGCTTCATCAAGTTCACCGTGGCTGCACTTTCAATTCTGGCTTGTGCCCTATCAGCGTGTGTTTACACAGAGGAAGGCGGACCCCGCCACCCAAAAATGGAAACGGCACATGCAGAACCCAAATGCATTGAAGGGCTATTTCATTTTTCTTATCTTATTAGCAGCTAAATAAAGTGCAGAATATGTGATTATTTATCTTATGGATTACCACTTTAAGAGGGAGTAAAGTTCCAGCTCAATGTGCAGAGTTTACCCGGCAGCAGCAGAGAGGGAGACGGAGTCACAACCAATCAGGTCTTGAGGAGATGCTCCACGGCCTGCATGTTAACTAGCCTGGTGTGTGTGTGTGTGTGTGTGTGTGTGTGTGTGTGTGTGTGTGTGTGTGTGTGTGTGTGTGTGTGTGTGTGTGTGTGTGTGTGTGTGTGTGTGCGTGCGTGCGTGCGTGCGTGCGTGCGTGCGTGCGTGCGTGCGTGCGTGCGTGCGTGCGTGCGTGCGTGCGTGCGTGCGTGCGTGCATCTTGCAGTATTGAACCACTGCACTCCTGCGTCTCTATGATGTCACCATCAATTACAGCAGGCTTGAAAATAGAAATTTGTTTTACCACTTTCTTTCTTTCAAAGTTATTTTTGTTGACTTTCACACGTACAACATACCGTACACAAACCCATGCAGTGCCCAGAAAGAGGTACAAACATATTCATTCATTCACTAATGAACTTACTCATTTTGACATGAACTGACTCATTCATTCCATTATTCACTTTTATTCATAAAGTCATTGACTCATTCATTCGTGCCTGTTTGTCACTCAGTCAATCCCATGAATACACATGAAAACCACAATTTTGCCTCCAGTATCTCTCATGTTAATCAGAGTTGACTGTTGTCCACATATTAAAAAAAATAAACTCTTTGAAGCGTATGAAGATGTGTTGAGGAAAGCTGGTTGTCTGTGGTCCCCCAGGCAGCACCTTCCTCTCACTGGGGTTGGTTTGTGCTGATTTGGGCTGATTTGGGCTGATTTGGGGTGTGTTTCTCCTGGTGTGGATGTGGAGCTGTGACTCCATGTTGTGTAGCTCTCCATGGTGTCCTGCAGACCGTCCTGGATGCCTTGGTGACTTGTTCTTCTTGGTTCAGCCTCTCTCCTCTTCCTCCCTTAGCTTTGCTGTATAAACCCATCGACCGTGTGACCAGGAGCACCCTGGTCCTTCACGTGAGTACACATGTCTACACCGCACCGCCTCACTCCTTTAACACCTGGAGCCAAGACATTAACTGGGTGATTCCACTGATACATTAGTAATAATAATAATAATAATAATAATTAAAATATAATAATAAGAAGAATAAAAAAAATGAATAGTAATAGTTCATAATTTGATAATAATAGTTTATAATATTCGATAATAATAGCTGATCATTGGTTACTTAGTTTATTATTATAAATACATTTGAAACTCAGCATCTCACAATTTGACTAGATTTGGTTACGACTCGGTATCATTTCAATTTGATATTGACGAGATGGCTGATACAGAAAATTTGTATTTCAATTATTTTGTGACTGTGGTGGTATTTCATTTAAATACATAAACACTTTACTATACATTATAAATAATACATAACTTCTAAACTGATATCGATATTACATCGTTCTTTTTTAACCCAGCCTTAATTGTTTGTGTCTATATATGATAAGTTATGTCTCAAACTCGTGGGTATTATATTAAGTATATTATTAAGTATTATATGATATGAACTCATTTCAAGATTTCCCCCAGTTCAGATAAGTTGTGATGATCATTTTTTATTTTTTTACTTTGTTTGACTGTCAGTTTATGTTCTAAATGAATCACACAGATATCAAAAGATGAATAGACAGATTTCCTAAAATAAAGGGACATTTTATCTTCCTTCATCATTCTGCTGAGTGCAGTTGGAGGCAACATGGCGGCGTTTTACAGAATCGCTTTAATCAGACAAATGATTGGAGAGCAGTGATGGGAGTGAAATAATAACTGCACTCATTGTGTTTGTGTTGCTAGGACCTGCTGAAGCACACCCCCAAGGACCACCCCGACTTCCCACTCTTGCAGGACGCGCTGAGAATTTCTCAAAACTTCCTCTCCTCCATCAACGAGGAGATCGACCCCCGCAGGACAGCCATCACCACACCCAAGGGAGAGGTGTGTGTAATACTTAGAACTTTTTATGATGAATATGATGATGAATATGTCATTCAACACATTATGTAATAACACCAAATAACATCATTTACATACTGTATATATACATAATTATTATATATACATATATATATATATATATGCATATATATATACATATATATATATACATAATATAATAATAACACAAAGTGTTTTCATTTATATCAAGTGTCACACTTCAATAATAACATTTCATTTTTACATGCATTTCATTGCTGATGATGTAGATCCCAAATGTTGTTGCCCCGAGGCAACTGAGCAACTGAGCAGCGGTGCTGCCCTGTAGGAGGCTCACACACACAGACGTGCAAACAAAAACACAATAGCAAAACAATAACAAAATGCACCCATACGCATTATGCATTGCGCTCAAGATGATTATTATGAATTGCGGAGCAAACGGGACAGGAAGTGACGGGTGGTGTCTCCTCAGGCTCGTCAACTGGTGATGGACGGCTTCCTGGTGGAGCTGTCGGAGGGATCCAGGAAGCTGCGACACGTCTTCCTCTTCACTGACCTGTTGCTCTGCCTCAAGATGAAGAAGACTGCTGCAGGGTAGGACTGGTCTCGCTGGGAACACACACCATGCAGGGACTGGTCTCACTGGGAACACACACCGTGCAGGGACTGGTGTCACTGGGAACACACACCGTGCAGGGACTGGTCTCACTGGGAACACACACCGTGCAGGGACTGGTGTCACTGGGGGGACACACCGTGCAGGGACTGGTGTCACTGGGGACACACACCGTGCAGGGACTGGTGTCACTGGGGACACACACCGTGCAGGGACTGGTGTCACTGGGAACACACACCATGCAGGGACTGGTGTCACTGGGAACACACACCGTGCAGGGACTGGACTGGTCACTGGTCTCTCCGGTCTCATTGGCCAGTTTGTTTCCGAGGGGGTGGTATGAGGAAGCGGGAGGTGGTTGCCATGGCTACCAAACCTGTAAAGCGTCTTTGCGGCGAGTGTCACAGGAAGCGGAAATGATGATGATCTGCGTTCCATGGCGGTGGGATGTCATGTGCTTGTGGTTTGCTTGTCCAGTAAAGTCCATGAAGTGGACGCTGTCCTGCGTGCGCTGTGGGCGGAGGAGAAGAGACCTTCATACAGTTTATTCATCTACCGTTGAGAAATCAACCAAAACACAAGGAGAAGAATCCAAGGAGCAAAACTATTGTTTTGCCAGCTGTGCGTTAGAGGCTGAGTCAGGTGTCCAGACTTTAAAAAACCCTTTTCATTTGCAGTTGATTAGTCATTAAACGTGAAGGGACAAAGGAGGAGCTGACGACATCTCATCCTCATCACTGAGATCTACACTGTGTGCCTCCACCTCCAGGAATGATCATTAGGAGGAGGAGGAGGAGAAAAGGAGGAAGGGAGGGGGGAGGAGGAGGTGGAGCAGGAAAAGGAGGAAGGGAGGGGAGGAGGAGGCAGGTGGAGGAGGAGGAAGAGGAAGGGAGAAGGTGGGGCTAGAGGAGGAGGAAGAGATGGAGGAGGTGGAGGAGGAGGATGATGATTTCCCTGGGAAAAGGCCAGTTCATGGGTTTAAATCCCTGAAGTGTCTGAGAAAGGAAACGTGTGTTGATCTGTAGCTTTTTTGGGGAGAAGTCGCTGATGCTTCTTATTGTTTTACACTTCTTCCCAAAATCCCCCGAATTATTCAGGTTTAACGGAGGGATCTGCAAGTGGTAAATGCGGTTAGATGATGTGATCGATTCTCGTCAATTGTACTCGTGATAAAAAGCGACCTGAAGAGTTTTCGCCCGAGGGGTCCTGGTGTTGTGCTTGTTTGCTTGTTTGCTTGTTTGCATGTTTACTTGTTTGCTTGTTTTCTTGTTTGCTTGTTTACTTGTTTACCTCGTGTTTGGTTGAAACCTCGTGTTTCTCTCTCTCTCTCCAGGGCCCAGGTGTGGCAGTACTGGCGTCACCAGCCGTATGAGTGCAAGTGGTACATCCCTCTGGCCGACCTCTCCTTCCAGACGCCGGACGAGGCAGACGCCTGCCCCCACGTGCAGGTGCTGCCCGAGCACGAGATCGAGGAGATCCAGATCAAGATCTCCTCCATGAAGAGCGAGCTCCTGAAGGTCGGCACCAGGCGTCGTGAGATGAATTGAATCGAGCTTCTGAAAAATGAACGACTCAATCGTTTGCTTCTGATAAAAAGAAACGACATCGGCACAATAAGGACGTTGAGGATGCTTGCAGTTCTGAGAAAAAGCCCAAAAATATATAAAAAATAATGATATTAAATAAGTTGGAATGCGTAATAAATGTAATAAATATTCAGTGGACGGAGGATTCTCATATTTGTTTTTCCAAAAGAAATTTGCTCTGAAATTGAGCTAAAAGAGGCATTTCATTGCCGTTAAAATGGCATCACTCAAATTTGGGGAAACCCCTCAGGCTTCTACCCAAACTGAGACATGTAAAGGTTGTTTTTTTGTTTGTTTTTTGGTGTCTTCGTAGAAAGCTCCAAAGGGACAGAACCGCGTGGAGCGTCTGAGGAAGAAGGTGAACGAGCAGGAGTCCTGGCTCTTCCTGCATCTGCCCACCATCCCCTTCCGCATCCACAACAAACACGGCAAGGTAGGACCCCCGCTCCACCCATCTCTATCCTGGGGTCCTGATGGTATCACTGTAGTGACCACATCTGGCCACTGGATGGAGTCATCTGCTTACAGAGAGCAGACTCTCAAGCAGGGGCTCTGTGGATGGTGTTTTGGATGTAGTTTTTGGTGGTTGGGGGCTCTGTGGATGGTGTTTTGGATGTAGTTTTTGGTGGTTGGGGGCTCTATGGATGTGTATTGGATGTAGTTTTTGGTGGTTGGGGGCTCTGTGGATGGTGTTTTGGATGTAGTTTTTGGTGGTTGGGGGCTCTATGGATGTGTATTGGATGTAGTTTTTGGTGGTTGGGGGCTCTGTGGATGGTGTTTTGGATGTAGTTTTTGGTGGTTGGGTGCTCTGTGGATGGTGTTTTGGATGTAGTTTTTGGTGGTTGGGGGCTCTGTGGATGGTGTTTTGGATGTATTTTTTGGTGGTTGGGGGCTCTGTGGATGGTGTTTTGGATGTAGTTTTTGGTGGTTGGGGGTTCTGTGGATGTGTTTTCGGGTAGTAGGGGGTCTGTGAATGTGTTTTGGGGTGGTGGGGGCTCTGTGGATGTCTTTTTTTTTGTGGGTGACTCTTCATTGGATGTTTTTGGGGTGTTTTTGGGGGGTCGGGGTTCTGTGGGTGGGTTTGTGCTGGGTTTTGATGGGTGGGGGTTCTGGGAAATCTTTAGGGTGTTTTTTGGGGTGATAGGTGTTCTATGGAGGTGTTTTTATTTTGGGGAGTGGAGGTTCTGTGGGAGTGTTTTGTGTAACGGTTGCTTGTCTGTTTGCCACACAGAGTTTCCTTTTTCTGCTCTCCTCCGACTACGAGAGGTCAGATTGGAGGGAGAGCATCCAGGAACTGCAGAAGAAAGGTAACCTCCTCCTCCTCCCCCCTCCTCCTCCTCCTTCACATGACACAGAATAAAGCATCTCCAACAATGGGTGTTGTACCGTATATCTATGTATGTGTTGTAATCTCTGTGTTTGCTCCTCAGAGCTACAGACATGCGTGCTGAGCTCCGTGGAGCTACAGGACCTCACCAACTCCTGCTTCAAACTACGAACAAAACACAAAATCCCTGTCACCAGTATCAAAGATGGTAGGAGGCCTCACATGATATTATTTTTATCAACTTCTCAACTCGTGTGTGTGTGTGTGTGTGTGTGTGTGTGTGTGTGTGTGTGTGTGTGTGTGTGTGTGTGTGTGTGTGTGTGTGTGTGTGTGTGTGTGTGTGTGTGTGTGTGTGTGTGTGTGTTCACATCAACCATCAGAGTGGGGGAAAAATGTGGTCTCAGTGTTTTTCACTGTGGCATGATTGTTGGTGCCAGATGGGCTGGTTTGAGTATTTCTGTAACTGCTGACCTCCAGGGATTTTCACGCACAACAGTCTCTGGACTTTACTCAAAAAGGTGTGAAAAACAAAGAAAACAACCAGCGAGCGGCAGTTCTGTGGATGGAAACACCTTGTTGATGAGAGAGGTCAACGGAGAACGGGCAGACTGCTTCAAGCTGACAGAACAGCCACCGTCACTCTGATAACCACTCTGTACAGCTGTGGTGAGCAGGAAATCATCTCAGACTGAACAACAGGTGGAACCTTGACGCCAGCCAAGAACAGCTGAGGCTGCAGTGGGCACAGGCTCACCAAAATTGGACGGTTGGAGACTGGAAAAACATAACCCGGTCTGATCAATCTCCATTTTGTACTGAGGCACACAGACGGTAGGGTCAGAATTTGGCGCCAACAGCATGAGTCCATGGCCCCACCTGCCTTAAGTCAACTGTCTCGGCTGGTGGCAGTGGTGTCATGGTGTGGGAAATGTTTTCTTGGCGCACTTTGGGCCCATTAATACCAATCAATCATGGCTTGAATTTCACAGTCTATTTGAGTATTGTTGCTGACCGTGTGCATCCCTTCATGACCACAATTTAGCCATCTTCTAACGGCTACTTCCAGCAGGATAATGCAACGTGTCGTAAAACAAAAGTCGTCTTAAACTGATTTCATGAACATGAAAATGAGTTCAGTGTTGTTCAGTTTCCTTCCCAGTCACCGGATCTGAACCCAATAAAACACCTTTGGGATGTGGTAGAACGGGAGATTCGCAGGATCAATGTGCAGCTGACAAATCTGCGGGAATGGCACGATGCAATCATGTCAACATGGAGCAGAATCTCAAAGGAACGTTTCCAACATCTTGTGGAATCCATGCCAAGAACAACTGAGGCTGTTTTGAGAGCAAAGGGAGGCCTTACCTAGTACTAGTATAGTGTTCCTAATAAAGTGCTCAGTGAGTGTGGGGGAAAAAATAAAATAGTCAAATGCCACCAAATGTACCCAAATCTGCAGTGGGTCCCATATATACTCAAATAGTAGATTCTCAATTCACCATAAAATAAATACATTTAAAATAATAAGAAAAAACAATACAAAAAGAATAATAGTTTAAAAATAAAAGGGCAGTAAGTTCTTGAAATATTTTTGCAGGAGAGTGGCAGTTCTGGCCCCACACACCACCCATGTGGTGTTTTCAGGGCCCTGCAGCACAGAGACAGAGACAACGGGGGGTCGTTAGCACCAGTTTATTCTAGAGAGGAGGCTAGGTGGAACAAGCCAGGAGCAGGTGGAATATGTCATGACAGGGCTCCTCCTGAGTGAGTGTGGGTGGGGTTTTAACCTTCCGCTCGTTCCACCAACCAATGAGCGTCAGGTGTGGCTGCTCAAACCCTCCCATCCACCACAGAGTCATTTGTTGTACAACATGTTTCTCATCTGCTGTGGCGCTCTACGTGCCTCCTTGTGGACGCTGGGTGGGGTCCCAGAGTGTTTGTGTTTCCCCTCGTCTCGCCGGTCCTGGGAGCCCGGTGGCATTAAAGCCATCTGGACGGGCCGCTCTGAGGGCCCTGCCGGGGGGAGGAGGGGTCCCGCACCGGAGTGGAAAGAGAGCGCACATCTCTCAGACATCCCTCCCATTATTGTCAAGGAAAACTTGGGTGTTTTTTGAACCTAAACCTTATTTTTCCATCATTGGGGGTTGAGGAGTGTTAGGAGCTATTCTCTCAATACTGGATCAATTGAAAGGATTCTGGTGACAATCGCTCAGGTTGACTCCCACTGATCCACACACAAGGTTTGGGTTGAAGGATACCAGAACCTTCTGTCTATACTTTGAGCTGCCACAGGATTACGTTAGATGTTTGTTCCTCTTGGATCCCTGCCCCCGCTCCTGGGTACAAGTGTGTTCTCAGAGCACCTTTATTTTAACAATCAACATTTCTTTTTTCAAAGATTTAAAGTAAAATACAATTATATATATATATATATATATTTTACATTTGGAAAAATCCAGTGAAGAAAATATTCACCGATAATTTTGGGCCCACTTGCAGTGTCCTCACAGGCTTGTGCGGCTGGTTGAAAGTCGCTGGTGTACCAAGTACGTCAACAAGGGCTGGTCGTCTGGTATAGCTTTTGTTCATCTTTAACGACCAAAATATAAATGTGACAACATTCAATAGAAAAGTATTTTACTGACCACCAAGAATTATTACGGAATATCTCCGCTTTCTGCTGTGGCGATATCTGTCCCGAAAACAGTCATTGTTTCTGGCTTTGACCCCAAGGGAGAGAGAGCCCAGTGTGGTAAAGCAAAGCTCAGGTCCCATTTTCATGTGGTAGACATGCATCTACCCCCTGCTGAGTGAGAAGCAAACACACACACACACGCACGCACGCACGCACGCGCGCACACACATGCACATATATCCAAACATACCATGTCATAAGATACAGGCAGCACAGCAGGGGGTGAAATGGAGTCCAGCTGGCCAGGGAATGTGACTGTGTTCTCCGTGTTCTCCATGTTCTCCGTGTTCTCCGTGTTCTGCGCTCCAGAGGCGCTGTGGCCCTGCAACCTAAAACACTCATTTATAACTTGTCCTTCAGGACGATGGAGGCAACTGTTTGTTTAGCCACAGTTTACAACCGCCTACAGCGTCACAATGAGATGAATGGAAATCTGTAGTTCACCTCCTTGTTGTCTCCTTATTGGCTTCTTTCTTCGGTTGTACCGTCATGACTTTTCATGATATGTCATGATATTCACTCTCCACCAGCACGTGGAGAGTGAATATCTTCTCGTATCCATCTTGTGATATGAGACCAGGTATCATCTGGGTTTTGTTGTCTTTAAGGAGCATGAGTGTGTCGGCTGTTCTACATGCTCTGCCTGGTTGGTCATAGTGTTTCTCAACATTTTCATATCATAGCACTAATAGTCATCCCCAAAATATCGTCAAATTATCAATGTAAAAGTATTTGTCCAAAAAATATCATGATATTTGGGTTCCCCCTCAACATGCAGCAGAAGCCTGACGCTGTGCTGCTCTGAGGTTCACAGCCTCCATGTTGGTTTCTGCATAAATGTATGAAAGTATGTGTATGTATGTGACAAATATACCTCTTGAACCTAGAACCCTTCAATGGGAACCCTGTGTGTTCTGAGAAGCCTCTTCTATGTGCAGTATGTGTGCTCATATGGTGGTGTTTTGGGCCAGCCACACCTCCACGCACCCGTCCAAACGCTTGTGATTGTCAGAGGTAACAGCGGTGGACGGAGCCCATCGTCCTCCTCACACATTGTCATGGTTTGGGCCGGCCTCCGGCACCGAGTGGCCAACCGGGGTGTTCAGAGGGGCCAGGACGGTGGCTGCTTGGGGTTTTGACGAAGTTGCTCCACAGTTTGGGAGCTGCTGCGAGGCCACCGGCTTGGAAGGAATGGACTGAGCCAGTCTCCATATCCACTGTCTCTTCTAGCTGCTCTATGTGTTGTGGTTAAAGCTTTATTCACCGGGTTCTTTTTTCCAAGAGAGATCTGAAAATATGTGTGTGTGTGTGTGTGTGTGTGTGTGTGTGTGTGTGTGTGTGTGTGTGTGTGTGTGTGTGTGTGTGTGTGTGTGTGTGTGTGTGTGTGTGTGTGTGTGTGTGTGTGTGTGTGTGTGTGTGTGTGTGTATATTTGTATATATATGTGTGTGTATATATTAATGAATGGACCACCTCACGTTAATATGCTTAGTTATTTGGATAGGGCTCGGAGGACATTTAAATCTTCCCATTTTCTATAAATACTGTTGGGAAAACGGTAAAACTATAAAACTAAAGTTTTTTTGTCTGTGTGTTCCAGACGAGGAGACCCCGGGCCTGTATGGCTTCCTGCATGTGATTGTCCACTCTGCCAAAGGCTTCAAGGAATCAGCCAGTAAGTCTAAACTCACAGAGTCCATCCACTGTCATCCCATTCTCTTTCAAAAACACACACACACACACACACACACACACACACACACACACACACACACACACACACACACACACACACACACACACACACACACACACACGTGTGTGAAACCAAGAGTGTGTTTGATGAGAGTTGGCGGGGCGTCCAGGGGCTGGGTCACACATGTCAGTACTGAACAACTGGAGCTAAACTGCACTATAGTACTGTATGTTACACGGGCATCAGTTGAAACATCACATTTCTGGTGGAAAGAGAGAGAGAGAGAGAGAAGGAGAATGGGGCGAGTGAGAGAAATCTGATTTCCTCAGTTACCACAACAGCGCTGAGTCTATGGAAGCGAGCCAGCTTGAATTTCCTGGGTAATGGATTGGAAAGCTATCTCCCCCGAAAGCCTATTTGATCCTCCATGGAGCGCAGAGGGCGGGTGGGGCTTAGGAATGAGGTGTGTGTGTGTGTGTGTGTGTGTGTGTGTGTGTGTGTCTGTGTGTGTGTGTGTGTGTGTGTGTGTGTGTGTGTGTGTGTGTGTGTGTGTGTGTGTGTGTGTGTGTGTGTGTGTGTGTGTGTGTGTGTGTGTGTGTACTCTAAGGCAGAAAGAAATGACCATGTTAGGGTCTAAAAATGTCGAATTGTTCGGAATCACAGTCATTTAACAGTGTTTTAAGATTGTAATAAAGTCGGGAAAAAAATGTTGTGTACTCTGGAAAATAATTAGAAGTATTTTAGAACATGCCCTTTTGGCTGCGTTTCATCTGTGTCTCTTAGAGCTCTTCCCCAAACACACCCCACCCCACTGGGAGAAGGAGCTCTCTGCGTAGCCAGGGCAGAGCAGCAGAACTGGGTCACAGAGAGAGAACACTGGGAGTCACGTTTCCCAGTGGAGCTGCAGTAAACAACCACTAAGAAGAGCTGGTAGAACGCTGCTGCCCACGTCTCTTTGAAAATAAACTCCCAAACTACAGTTATCTTTATTTAGTGTCATCAAAACAGGTGGTGATCGATCAGCTTTTCACTACAAAACTAAACAGTAGAACATTTTGTGGAATGATGCTGCCATGCCAAGATGTAGTGTAACAACAATAGCAAGCATCTTTTAATTTTTGTTTCCTCCAGGCGAGCACATCATTCCAGAAAGGTTAACATTTTTCATCCCAGACTTCCAGTGTAAAATGAATGAAAGGAAGTAGGAAATACACTCTGTGCTCGGTAGTTAGATATGAAAAAGCTCTTTGATATCTATCTGTCTGTTCCCAGGGCTCACGCTGAGTCCTGTGAACGCCTGCGTTCCTTCTAAGATCTGCCTTCTCCTTTATTAGTGTTATCATTCCTGGCACCGCTGAAAAGAATCTGACTAAGCCGCTTCCCTCCGTAGGATGTTCTCCCATATGGTTGTTTCCTTTCAAAAAGAAACTTCCCGCAAGATTTGATTTTATCATGCAGCTTTGTTTTTATTATATACATTCACACAGAGAATCTGCATTAGACTCTATAAGCAATAAAGGCAGACAGACACACCCCCAGTCTGAGCCGGCCCCGCCCGCCTTGCTGCAAACCAACACCAGAGCAGGGCGTCCATTAACCTCTTTACATTTTGGGGTCAGCCATGATGGTGACCTGCCAATAAGATGAAAAACCCAAACGTATCCAGGCCTCTTCTACTTTGTCCCATTTCTCAAGGCCCCCGGCGCCACTCTGAGGACACAAAAAGACCCCTCGAAATATGCTCTCTCTGGCCCCGTTTGGGGTTTTTTTTTTAGGTCTGGGCACACAAACCCCACTGCAGATGGAGTCAACCAGCACCAATGGATGTGCTCACTTCCTTGTTGTGCTGCACTTCCACATTTGACATAGATCAATCACACAGGTTTAAAGGAAAATAGTTTTTTTATTTTTCCTTACATTTGCCTTACTTTTGGATCATTGGGAGTCAATCCGGGTGATTAGCATCAGAATCTTTAAATTTATCCAGTATTGGGTTCACATCTAATATTAGCCACACCAGGGCTGCTTCACTCCCCGGACCCAACATTGAGAACCACCGCTCTAAATTGTCACCAATTCTTTAACCCCCGTCAAGCTTTTTGCTTTGAAGTGGAAGTAGACGTTAACTGCTTAGCTGTGACTCCATTTTGTAAGAACATCCCCCAGATGTTCCTGGTGAGCGCTCCCCTAAATGCCACCACCACTAATCCTTTCCTTGTCCAGAGCAGGGCCCTGGGGGGAGGCAGGGCACTGACTCCTTACAGGCGGTGTCCAGCTTGTTGTGCAGGAGCATCCTGCTGCCGTCTCAATGAACACGTCAGCTGAGTTGAGGCTTTGGAGGGAGAAGGAGGCGTGTGGTGTGTGGTGTGTCATGTGTGATGTGTGGTGTGTGGTGTGTGATGTGTGTGATGTGTGATGTGTGTGATGTGGTGTGTGATGTGTGATGTGTGGCGTGATGTTTGGTGTGTGATGTGTGTGATGTGATGTGTGTGATGTGTGTGATGTGTGTGATGTGTCATGTGTGGTGTGGTGTGATGTGATGTGTGGGGTGTGATGTGTGTGGTGTGATGTGTGATGTGATGTGTGATATGTGGCGTGTGATGTGATGTGAAGGAAGAAGGAACCTGGTAGAGGACAGGTCAACACAATACAACCTCATACGACACAACACAACCACATACAACACAAGACAACCACATACAAATTAACACAACACAACCACATACAACATAACACAACCACATACAACACAACACAACCACATACAACATAACACAACACAACCACATACAACACAACACAACACAACACAAACACATACAACACAACACAACCAAATACAACACAACACAACCTCATACAACACAACACAACCACATACAACACAACACAACACAACCACATACAGCACAACACAACACAAGTCTTCATGATGTCACAGTTGAAGGTAATAATAAGATGGATGATGCAGATCAATGAGGGGGGAGTTTGGGGATCTATTCACTGAAGGTAAAGTTGCTCAGGGCTGGTGTGGAGGCTCTTGCTCCATCCAACAGGATCAGCTGCTTTGTCAGATGCTTCAGTGAGAAACAAGTTTTTAAATTTGACTTTGCTCTTTGTGATGTGTACCTTTTGATTTTCTTCTTCCTTCTAAGTCAGATTTTGTGGTTGTGTTCCATCTGACAGGTTTGTTTGTGTCTCCTGTTTGCCTTCTAGATCTCTACTGTACTCTGGAGGTAGACTCCTACGGCTACTTCGTCAGCAAGGCCAAGACCAGAGTGTTCAGGGACACGACGGAGCCGCAGTGGAACGAGGTGAGGAGCCTGGACGCTGGCATCACACACCTGGCTGAGACTCCTTCCTCCTCACTCTGAGGGCCCCATGCACCAGTCAGCTACTCCGCCCACTCAATAAACTGATCTGCACACCTTCAATCATTGTGATCGCGGGCTAGAAGGAGGTCTATCAACACGGTCCATTTGTTTTTGTTGTTGTCTAGATTCAACCTGTGCAGTCGTTGATGTGAACTGTTGATGTTCTGCCCCACGTTGCCTCCTTCAGGAGTTTGAGATCGAGCTGGAGGGTTCCCAGTCCCTGCGGATCCTGTGCTACGAGAAATGTTACGACAAGAGCAAACTCAACAAGGACGACAACGAGATCGTGGACATGATCATGGGCAAAGGCCAGGTCCAGGTAAGGGAGCTTCCCCCAGCATGCATCTGGATCCCGTGAACCATGGCGGACACCGCAGACGGATATAGCCGAGCGCACGCTAGCAGACGGGCTCTGGTGTTATTTTTAGAAATTCCCCCACGATGTGACTCATTTTAATTGCTTGTCGAGCAACTGTGTATGATGAAGTGGTTTGGTTGCGGTGGCTGCTGACACTGTAACATCTGAGACAGAAGTCTTGCAGGGGCTTCCCTCCCCACTGCTTGTGACAAACATGGCTTTAAAAGCCTCTTCAGAGATTTGACTGTGAGCACAGAACTCTGTGCTTGGTTGATCCTGAGGCAACATACATCTCAAATCATCTCAGATCAATCTACACTGGCAAAAACAAAACAATCAATGTCAAATGGGAAAGTGGAATAAGCAGAATGAGGTGGCAGTCCTGCTCGGGTGACAGGGTTTTACTTGATACCATTTCTTAAAACGCACAAAGTCTCGCAAAAGAAAAATCTTGATAAAATTGTATTTTGGTCTTCTCGTCACTCCTTAAAGCATTTTATTGTGAATGTAAGGATGTTGCCACAAAATGAATTCCTTCAGAATGGAGCTTCAAAAGTAGATCTTCTTTTAAGGTAGTTGAAGACAGAGTTTGTCAAAGCTAGGTTAATTATATTATACATTACTACACAATTCCATCAGCTCATCTCAAAGGGAAATAAATCTATTTTTCATTTTTAAGAATTTATTTTTCTTATTTTTTCTTTTGTAAAGAACAAAGCCTTCAAACCAACGACTTTCTGCTCAGGGGAAGTTCTTCTTTCGTTGTTTTTCCTCTCCATCATCCCAAATTTAAGCACTTGTGTTATTTCCTCAAATGATGCACTTGTGTCATTGCCAGAATTGAGCTGGGAGCAGCTTATTCCTCTTCAACTTCTTCATCTCTCTCATATGCAAATACATGGAAGAACCTCCATGAAAAACAACAACAACAGCAACAAAAGCAGCTCGGTGCTGTCTGGAGTTGTTTTCTGTTGCTTCTGCACATTGAGCAACATCTGCAGTCTGCGGTGCAAGTCATGGTACCGTCGAGCGCCACTGGGAATACAAAGCTCTTCTCAAACAAACAGAGTAGAAAAGTGGGGCAAACTTGAATGACTCATCAGGTTTTATTTATTTATATGAAAAGATTGAAGTTGTGCCTTGTTTGTCCATGAAGCTGAAGCCTCACAAAGACCCATCCAGGCTTATGTCTCTGCACCATTACCAGCCGCACTTTTCTTCCATTGACTTTGGTGGCATTTGACCTTGACTGGCCGTCTGCTTTCTCCCTGGGCTGAACGCCTCTTATTTTGGGAAAGAGAACCTTGCCCCCCACGGTCTCCGGCCTTGGAGCTGCTGGCCTCCTGCGTGTCCACTGAGGAATGCACATTCACCAACATTCAGCCTGTACATTTACCTGTTAATCGGGAGATTTGAGTCATTGATACATAATAGTAGTTTCTATACATACACATTGCCCAACACAGTTTAACAAAGTCATGTGAGCTAGGTACAGGCCACTGCCTGATCCTATCACACCACTGTTGTACAGTCTGTTGATAGCAGAGAAAGACTGATGTTTTAAAAGTTAATCATGGCTTACAGAAACACTAAACAGATCTTGATCATATACAATTCAATGTGTGTGTTTGTGTGGGGACCTCAGAAAACACTTAGCCATGTACTTTAAGGTTTCTTTGATTTCATTTCATTCCTCACTGCACTACAAATCTGGAAGTGATCTTTTATTTTAAGTGAGCTTAAAGCTTTACAGAAGCCTTATTAAAGGCTAAATGAATTATTAAAGATCTCAGAATCACTTTATTCGCCATGTAGGTTTTCACATACAAGGAATTTGCTGTGGTTTGTAGGTGCATTACATAACATACAACATAGACAATAACCAATGTGTGCAATAAGTTCAATTTGTTTTTTTAAGTGAAAAAACTGAACAGTAGTGCAGGAATGTGCAAAAAATATGATCAGGGGGAAAGTACAGAGAACAAGGATGTCCAAAGATGTGCGTTAATGTAAGGCGTTGTGGTGCGGACTGTACGTTAATATAACAAGTAGAGTCTATGGGGGGTTAGGGTCTTGTTGGTGAAGCCAGTTGCAGACAGGAAGAAACTGTTGTTGTGGGGAGAGGTTTACAGGTTTACGGGTTTACGGGTTTACAGGTTTGCAGGTTTATAGGTTTGCAGGTTTACGGGTTTACGGGTTTACAGGTTTACAGGTTTAGGGGTTAACAGGTTCAGGGGTTTACAGGTTTACAGGTTTCCAGGTTTACAGGTTTAGGGGTTGACATGTTTACAGGTTTGCAGGTTTGCGGGTTTAGGGGTTTGCAGGTTTACAGGTTTAGGGGTTAACAGGTTCAGGGGTTTACAGGTTTACGAGTTTACGGGTTTAGGGGTTGGCAGGTTTACGGGTTTAGGGGTTGACAGGTTTACGGGTTTAGGGGTTGGCAGGTTTACAGGTTTAGGGGTTAACAGGTTCAGGGGTTTACAGGTTTACGGGTTTACGGGTTTAGGGGTTGGCAGGTTTACAGGTTAACGGGTTTAGGGGTTGGCAGGTTTGCAGGTTTACAGGTTTAGGGGTTAACAGGTTCAGAGGTTCACGGGTTTACAGGTTTACAAGTTTACGGGTTTATGGGTTTAGGGGTTGGCAGGTTTACAGGTTTAGGGGTTTACAGGTTCATAGGTTTAGGGGTTTACAGGTTTTGGTCTTGTTGGAGCAGCCTCCTGCCAGAGGGAAGAGTTTCAAACAGTTTGTGTCCGGGGTGGAAGGGGTCAGCCACCATCTTACCTGCAAGCCTCAGGGTCCTGGAGGTGTACGGGTCCTGGAGGCATATGGGTCCTGTAGGCGTACAAGTTCTGTAGAGATGGTAGATTGCAGCCAATTACTTTCTCAGCAGAGAGAATGACACGCTGCAGTCTGCTCTTGTCCTTGGTGGTTGCAGCAGCGTAGCAGGTTGTGATAGAGGAGGTGAGAACAGACTCTGGCAGGTTGAACTTCCTCAGCTCCCGCAGGAAGTACGTCCTCTGCTGGGCTTTCTTGACGATGGAGCTGAGTAGCTGTGTAACAGTGCTCCAAAGTATTTTCCTCTCTGGTGGGGCATTTAATAAACGGTCTATATTTGGGGAGTTCATGGCTGAGGTTTCCTTTGTTAAAGTCGCCAAGGACAATAACCAGGGAGTCTGGGTTTGTCCGTTCCAAACAGCGTATCTGGTCCATGAGCATGCGCTGTGCGTCCTGCACGTTGGCCTGCGGTGGTATGTAAACACCGACCAGTATGAATGAAACAACCTCACGGGGAGAAAAGAAGGGATTGCAGTTAATGAAAACTGCAATCCCTTCTCCCTTTTCCCAGCAAACTGTATCACTTAAAAGACTCCCAGTTCTGCAGAGTTAAAGCTTTAGGTTCTTAATGTATAAGCCTGCATTAATTAAGTTGTCTTCCACCTTTGTAGTAGTTGACTTACCAGAGCACCAAGTCACGCAGCGTTCCCATATGTGTGTAAATGTGTCATTCCTTCCTGTTTTAAACTGAAGTGTGTGTGAGGAGGGGAGAGGAGGGGAGGGGAGAGGAGAGGAGGGCCCGCTCTCTGTAATTACAATCTGCCAGAAAACTGCCAGCATCTGCCCACTCTCCCTGGCATGGGGATTCAGAGTGTTCTGCTTCTTCTGGTCCCTCTGGTTACTGCCGCTGCTGCTGGGAACATCATCTCCCGGCCAACAACAACAACCAAGTCCTCGTCCAAAAAACAAACACAAACGCCACATGTTGTTGACTTGGAGGAGATTGAGAGATGGATCCAAATGAAGAGAACGTCACGTTGTGGGAATGGCGTGTGTGTGTGTTGGTGTTGCTGGACTCTTTCATCCGTGTGCTGTGTGTTTGGCGTGGTGGGGGCTGGAGTGTGAGTTTGGCTCAGGCAGCTGCTCTTCAACTCATCATTAAGAAGACACAGAGTTGAAAATGAGATCCATCTTTGCCCCTGATGGAACTAAACTAGGAGGAATTTAGAAAGACATGCCAAGTTTAAGATAATCAAGTCTCGGAACATGACTTTGGAGCCGAGTTCGTTCAACACAGTTGAGCCTGGATAATGGGATCGTCCCAAAATTCCCCTCGTGTCACATGTTCCCAAACATTGGATTCCTACACCGTTGGAAGAATGAATAGCAGAAAAAGGCGTATAATGCAGAACAGCACAGGGTACATAGTTCATAACGTAGTTGTTTAACTTCATGGTACCGTTTATTTTCATCCACCCATCAAACCAATGGTGTCGGTGTTTTCGTGTCACGTGGATGTGTCAGTCCAGGAAACTCCGTGTTCCAGTTTTCTCAGCACTACTCAGAGGGCCAACGTGGTTCCAGAGTGCATACCTTCAGTACAGAGATTTAGGCTGTTTTCTTTTCCTGGTCAGAGCTGTGGGCTGAGAAGGAGCCTGGGATGTTTGGATTTGCTCTCCAGAGACCCTGTGATATATTTAACAATTCCATGGAATACCAAATCACCTTAAATGGGCATACCAGACTGGAAGTTTTTTTTTCTTTTTTTCGGGGGTTTTCCATGCGGCTGTTACTTCACTTTGCACTGTGAAGAATGTCGATATGGCCAGTTTCATTCCAAGGTGTTTTGATAAGATTTTGTTAATGGTTTAGTCAGCTTGTCATGCTTTTGATACATTATTGGTAGCAACATAGTACTGTGTTCAGCCCCACTGCTTGAGGCTGTTGTAGTGAAACCTGTGCACATAAGAGGAGCGTTATTGCAGAGGCTTCACCAGTTCCAGCTCTCTTCTGTGCCTTGATTATCGAGATGGTAGTTCCAGCGCATGTTCCAAGATGTTCTCCATATTTCACACAAATGCGCCAACTCTACAGTGGCCACGGAAGTTTGGCTTCATCGGGGCAGTGTCAATGCTGTCCATTTCTCAGCACTTAACCATCCAACTGAGAACACTGATCCAGACCTGACACGGCATGGTAGCCTTCATTTGGTGATGCTCATTGACTGTTTCACATGGTCACATCAATCTACTCTTCTATTGTTTTTTTCATTGCTCCACGCTGCCATGTTTTCAAAGAGAACGAGAGAGAGAAAAAGTGTTTGATGCCTCACATCAACCCATTTCTAGGTCCCGCTCTGTCGCACTGTTGGCCGCTTTTTTAACAAATAGCTACACAATAACACACACACACACACACACACACAGTACCAGCATCACTCTACTGGAATAGTTGAACTTCTCTGAATTAGAATGTTACATAATAATCCAGGAGGGAAGGGGTAAGTGATTAACGCACATAGCTCTGTTCTCCTGACCTGAACATGCACATGCTGTACATCTGGAGAGAGAGAGAGAGAGAGAGAGAGAGAGAGAGAGAGAGAGAGAGAGAGAGAGAGAGAGAGAGAGAGAGAGAGAGAGAGAGAGAGAGAGAGAGAGAGAGAGAGAGAGAGAGAGAGAGAGAGAGAGAGAGAGAGAGAGAGAGAGAGAGAGAGAGAGAGAGAGAGAGAGAGAGAGAGGAAAGGGAACGATCCATGAGTCCCAGATGGTGGCCAATCATATGATTTGGAGCGTTAGAGAACAAAGGGGTTCATTGCAGCCCATATGAAATGAGATGGTCTCCAGAGAGAGTGAGTCCCCTTTTGTCCTGTCTGGAGAAGCATGCTGGTGGAGATAATTGCAAAGTGTTTTGAACGGGTCACTCAGTACAAAAGGCTTCTATCTATCTTTACATTTTTTTTGTCGTTGGTTTGTCGAAGTGCCTGGCGGCGAGCGGGTTGTAGACGAGGGGAAGCATCACAGTAAGATAACAGCAGAGTCGGAGCGCTGCGGTTAGATAATTTCCTGAGACCGTTCCCAGCCTCCCTCTCCAAACGTAGGAGTAGAAGTAGTAGTATTACTTCTCATCACGCCTTGGTTAACTCAGGAGCCGCCATCTTGGTTCCAGTTGTTCTGGCTTCGAATGAGACAGTGACATTGACGACAGCGAGGGAGTGAGAGGAGGCGGGGCTATGTGGGCGCTGCAGCGGTGTGTGACTCGCAGTGGGAGAGAGAGAGAGCGAGGAAGCAGCTGCTTGTGTATCGATACTGCAGAAAATTAATATTTAAACCGTCTCAATATTCAGAATCTATGTATAGAACGATCAACATTTTTTGTTTATCGGCCTCGTGAGTGCAGGCGTCGGCCAATGCCGATTATCTCAAAATGTGCATATATCGGCCCAATTAATTGGCCGACAGAGCAATCGGTGGACCACTAGTATAGATATCGATTAGGTTACTATCCTTTCCTTACTAGCAAGCACCTTTGAATCCTGAGAAGATTCGACCAAAACAATTCTTGTTGAAACTGCGCAGTGTTTTGACTACATTTGGTCACGGTGAAGGTCCATGTTTACACCTGATAGATATAGTGTACATGCTATCTCTGCTTTGTGGACAATCTATAGTACTGTACATTGCCTGTTGTGTTGGAGCCTCTAATTTGGCCTTCAAGATACTACTACTGTACACATCAATTTCTCGATGTTGGTGTGCGAGAGAACCTATTTTCTTGGTTACAATCCCCTTTCGCAGTAAACCTCACAAAGCTTTGCCATGGCCTGTTGATTCGGCAAACTTGGTCTAAATCAACCCATAAACAAAATAGGGATGAAGGAATATAGTCAAAGATCACTGCTGCTGATCTCTGTGATCTATCTTCTATATCAACTGATAGTCGATTGGAAAGCATATGAATTGTGTTGTGTGAACATTGTGAATATGTTTTACTGGACTCCCATCACCCGTCGGTTTAGCTTTCCCAGGTATGGCTCCAAAAGTGCAGAACCCCTTTTCTCCTAGAAGCCATTGGGTTTTTTAATAAACGTGTATAGTTTTGTATTTTGCTGTAGGGAGCAGCCATGGCTACCTGCTTGTCGATGTCCATCTGCTCTTATAGTCAGAAGGGTATCTTAATGTAATCTATGGTTGTCATATTATTATGTGCTTTTACTGTATTGTGTATGTCGTATTTGACTACTAGCTGTAAGGCAATTTTTCCCTTGGGGGTATTAAAGACTTTACTCTACTCTAGGGCAGTATTTTTGCAGCCGTGGTGTTAGGCTTTACCAATGCCCGCTGTAGTAACGATCTTGAGGCCTGGTCTGTGTACCAGAAATTTGTTGCGCAAAGACTTGGGGAGCCCACCTCACCCTCTGTTGAAAGAATACAGAGTTTGTTCCCCGGGTAGAGGGGCAGGGGGTGCAGAAAACAGCCCCCCCAAGGCTTTCTGTGAGTGTGTGTGTGTGTGTGTGCCTTCTCCTCCTAATCAGATTTAACATCAGCACCAGAGCCAACACTCCAACCACCAGATGCAACCGCTGTTTCTGTTTTCTCCTCCTTCCTCCTCTCATCCCCAAAGACCCTAGGAGACCAGAACACTTTCTGCCCCCTTTTTCCCCCCTGGCTTTCACCGCCTTCCTTCCCTGTTCACCCTCTTGCTGTTATTGGCAGCAGATCCTAGAATATTTAAGTAAATGGACCTGGGCAAAATACGTTGTCCTGGTGTCACAAGGCCGTGCAGGACTTTGTAGTGGCCCCCCACCTCTCGGTGCCCTCAGTGGCCAGATGTGATGGATATCTAACATCCTCCAATGACACCAACATCATACTTTGAGGCAACTTTCACCACCACCCAGGGGAAGCCACTGATGGGGTTGGTTATTTGTGGACGTGTAGCATTTATCCAAGTGCCACTCACTGAAAATGGGTTTGAAGCGATGAGGGTTGGGGATGTCTTTCACATGGTCAAGGGGCTCGAGGGGAGGGGAACGTCGGGATTATTTTTATGCACCCTGTAGCTGTACATGGACTGTTTGAGGTTTCCTTCATTCTGAGAAGTGGTGTGATGTGGACATGGGGAGGACAGCAGGGTTTAGGACGATGTATGTTGGCGCTGTTGTTTTTTTCCCCTCACAGTAGCCTGTTATTCATCTTCAGCTTTGGTCAATTCAAAGTTTGACTCCATTCCAGTGAAGAAAATGAGGAAGAATCTAGCGTTTTCCTTTCTGAAAATAATGTTCAAGATGTTTTCTATCCAAATGGCCTGTGTGTGCAAGGGGAATTGAGCTCAGTGGGAAGGAAATTGCACATAAATACCATACTTTAACTTAGGAATTTTCCTGGGACCATTGCTTTGTTTTCTGATCCTTAATATACCTCTTGATATGTACATCAGGAAATGCTTATTGAGGATTTCTCTGGGAATTTATTGTCAGTGGTAAATTATGGACCTCATGGTTTTCTACTGTACAACCTCTACAATATCTGCCACGAGGTTGGAGATTTTGTGATTTTTAGACCTGATTATTCTCCATTTATGCCTCCACTGTGTAATTATTTTAAAGCCATTGATATATTATGAGCCATGCGCGCCATACAATCTAACATAATACATTTAAGGACAAGACAATGACAGTGTAGATAATGATCTATTTGCTTGATTGTTTTAAAGATTGGGCTTCTACAAAATTAAATCCATTTTCAATGCACATTTCCTCGCACAGTTTTAACATTTAAAAAACACTGAACCACTCAACACCATGCTGGGCTCCTACAGCCAACAACCTGAGAGGAGTTGTTCAAGTACTCTGAGTCAGTAGTGACCCAGATCTCCTCAAATATTAATGAACAAACTTATTTTGGTTCCCTGATAAGCCCTGAACTCGTTTTCTTTTTGTTTTTTGGGGTTTTTTTTGCATTATATGGGGTTGAATAGAGATCTGCCTTTCTCGCAGAGTGGTACGACCATTTTTCACTATGACCCAAAAAGGGGTCGCAGGGAAACAACCCCTGAACAGTAAAACACATGTTTTATTTCAAATCAGCATCATGAGGAGGAGTTTTCCTCATGATGGATAATATGTTCACGTTAATTCTCACATTTCTTCCAATTTTGGGAAAAATTTTGCAAATTGTTTTAGTTTTCCTCATTGATTCCTCATTTGATCCATAGCTTAAAAAAAAGCACTTTGTCAATTGGAAGGAAAGTGTTGGAGCTCTACCTGATCTTTTTGGGGGGTGAGGGCTGTTTCTTTGATCGCCTCAATGTGTCCTCCTTTTTCATCCGTTTGAAAGTTTGTTTGAATTGGACAGTGATGGTATTTATAAATAAGTGTGTTTGCTCTTGGCTTAATATTTTATGATTTTCACGCTACAAAGTTACCGTATGGTAGGAATCAAAGTGTCTTAAACTCCAGTTCTAGAGACCAGCACACGTCCGCTTGAGTTTGGAAATTGGAATATTTTTGAGGTCTCAAGTAGGATTGTCAAACTGCTCATCCAACAATGTGCATTTATTCACTTGAATGCCATCATGTCCAGGGTTATGACATGGTGGCATTCAAGTGAAGGAATGGACACGAGGATACTATTGTCTTAACTTGCTCCTGTTTATTGCATTGAATGTAAAGTACTTTGAGTTGCATTCTCTGCATGAAAGATGCAATACAAATACATTTTATTATTGTTATTACTTCTGAAACCTTTCCCAATAATCCCATTCAGCCCATAGTCTCTATTTAGAGTGTGATCTTTAATTTTGGCGGAAGCAGGGGTTGATGTATTCTAGCCATGCGTTAATGAAGGTCAGTGTTGGTGACTTGCCACTAATTAGACATAAAATCTCAACTCTGGCACCAAACAGCCACAGCCGCTTACAAGGGGTCGCACATACTGATTTGTAAGGATTTATTCATGAGGAGTTCTCTGTCTGGCTACTTTTTTATTTCCCTGTACAAGATGAGAAAGCCATTTTGTGCTGTTTTACAACTTGATGGAGCACTTACCATCACAACCTCATACTGTAGATCATTGCTGTTGTAAGTAGTGTCACCTTTCTTTGCATTTGCTGCAGCAGCGTTTTGTTCAGCAATTCTTTCAACATCCTTTAAAAATAAGATTCTGAATTACATTTCATGGGACGTGGGCTTCATGTTTAGCTTGGGGCTTTTCTGTGTGGAGTTTGAATGTTTTCTTTGTGTTCAGGGGGGTTTCCAGTGCTTATTGATTTGGATTCCTCATACACCAAATATAACACCAAAAAAAACATTCTGTTGACCAAGACACTGGCTACAGAACTGGTGTTGGTCCCTGGTTGCCCAATCTGGGCGTTGCTTCTGAGGGTGGGCTTAAAGCACAGAACAAATACCGGCTATATGCAAAATGTACCAAAAGAGGTCTTCTTCTTTTTTGTTCGCTTCATGTCTCTTGTCTGAGTTGGAAGAGTGGTATCAATGGGACAAAGACAAGCCGTGTATAATAAAACTACGCTGTTGACTCAACGTCAATGATAGTTACAGTTCACCTTTACAAGACACTTCATGAGATTGTCTGAGAGGCCATGGCTTCTCCTTGTATTAAGAAGATCATGTGGCAGGTTCATGTCAATGCCGTTTGATACTGCTTTCTGACTTCCTCCCCTCGGGGCAGGGAGCGGGACAAACCATTTCCTTTCCTGCCAGAACGCTAACGACAGCTTGTCCACCGGCGTTGGGTTTTTCAGGGAATGTCAGAAATCTCTCCCACTCTAGAAATCGTCCTGTCCAAAATAGGGTGCTATGCCCCAATCTCATGTCTCTATATTCATCTTGGAACAGAACAATAAGATCACAACTAGGAATGGAGCTCTGTTCCAAATATTTTGGAATATGCAGTCGCACATCCAATTTCCGATGTCATGTGCGTTTACTAGAACTCAGAGATGGGGCCGTTGAGGCAATCCACTGGATGTTATTCAATAATGTGAAGGCTGGGAGAGGGCTTACCTCCAAAGGGTTTTCACCAATCCTTATTTGGGGCCTCTGGATTGGGCCCCTCTGCCAACACTTATTAGGCAAATGACGTCATGGTTTTCATCTGGAGGAAATCTCAGTGCCCTCCCTTGACCTTGCTCTAATGGATGAGGTTATTGTTGTTCCAGTTCCGTAGTTTTTAGGGCCTCGTTGATTGGATACCAGGCTGATGGAGTTTTGACCGCCTCTGTCTCGTGATCCAAAAAGCCTTTTAAGAATATGTGTTCACAAAAGGAGAGAGAGGTGAAATGTCTCACACAAATTATTGTTTTGGCTTAGGATGCCATACAGCCTTTCTTTGTGGTGCTTTTCCCAGTAAAAACAATCTGCCTGAAACAAGTCGGCTAAATATTTCCCCCGACCATAGTGTGTTCAAGTCCAACAATTGTTTAGGTTTTTTTTTGTTGAAAGACCCACAAAACCTTTGCTCTCCACACGTTGTAGTGCTGTTTATGTGATGAGAGCGTATCCATCCAGGACTTTGCCCAGAGCCTGTTGCATAAGTAGAGTGTCGTGCTGAATTCTTCCGTGTAACCTTTTAAAAAATGTGAAAAAACGTCCCCATCAGCAACACGACGGCATTTATCTTGCGAGTACCTGTTCTGCGCGTGCTATCTTCAAAGAGCCGAGTGGGTGTTTTTGGAGAGGGGGCCAGGCAGCCCCCATGTCTTTGACAGGCTTGCATAGCGTTTGAATTATGTAATGTCAGTTGCGTAATGGCCATGATGTGAATAGGTGTTTGAGTTGGTGAGCCACGCACTCCAGAAGACTTGTTTGTCGTGGTTACCGTGCCACTCCTCCTCCGCTACACTTTAAAGCACAATTGTATCACTTTTGGTAATTGCGGCCCTTCAGTTTCTGAATGAAATTGCACTTTCACACAACTGTCGTAAAACTCGGTCTGGTGTCCAAGATTAATTTATTTTACTCGACAAATTTGAACCTTATCGTTCACGTTTCAAGAATACTCTGTTACAAACGCAAATATAGTGTACACCTAGGCTACAGCGCACCTTGCACGGCCCTCGCCGATCCAGGGGAGCTGGGGGGGAGGGACTGCTTCCGCTGTAGCTACCAGATGTGCTCGGACACAAACCCTGTGGCGCAATGAAAGCCAGGGCCCGGGCTCACCCGCTGAACCGGCTGAACCGGCTGAACCGGCTGACGTGCTTGTTCCGGCCGCATCGCTGGCCCGTCAGGGAGGTGGAGCGGCTACCATTGTATGAGCATTATTACCCGACATTTTGACTGGCAAGTTTATCATTTATAGTTTATTTTTTATTTTGTTAAAAATATTACCAGGCAAAAAAAACAGAAATAACTGGAACCAAACATCAAGTAAGTGACATAGTGCCGTAAAGCTTAACCCACTTTTCCCGTGGTTTTGAAGCCAAACACAGAAGTTACATAGGGAAAGAACAGGCGTTCGGGGGAGGGGGATGAGAGCGGGGCCATTCTCCATATGATAAGTCAGTGTACAATCAAAATGATTTTGAAGCTTTTATTTCAAGGTGAAAAATGAACAGCCAAGGAGGAAGGCGTGTCGGGAGAGTGCAATGATCAACCCACGCAGGATTCCCAAAACAACAGAGGCAGAAGGAGAGCAAAGTGTGTAGTCATTTAGTCATTTAGCAGACGCTTTTATCCAAAGCGACTTACAATTGTTCAAACACCGATGGACGCAGCCATCAGGAGCAATTAGGGGCTAAGTGTCTTGCTCAAGGACACTACAGCATGCTAGCAGGAGGAGCCTGGGATCGAACCAGCAACCTTTAGATGACTAGACCACCAGCTCTACCGCCTGAGCTACCATCCCCTCTGTAGTGTCAGAGAGAGAGAATGATACCCCAGGAAAAGGAAGTGAAAGAGATGAAGTCTTCCTGCCTGTCTGACTCTCCAGTCTCATTGGATTTCTGTTTCTGCTTCTATGAAACAGCCCCAACACTGAGACCTATGGTTCCCTGATCTACAGCTGCTTGAGTGTCTATAGATTTTTTTCCTCCAGGTGAGTGTATCGGGGCTCGGTCGGTGGCGACGGCTTCTCGACCCGCTGATGGGGTTCTGATCTTCCACTGATTGGTTTAATGGGGATTTTCATTGGGTTTTTGGGGAGTCGGGCTCCATGATGCTTGACCAATTCATACGCAGTGTGACACAGCTAGCTCTGTCAAGATAAACAAATCTATATTTTCTGAAGTTTCTCAAATATTCTCATGTGTCCTGAATCCCCCCTGGAAATGAATACGAACAGTGTTTTCTGAAAGACCCTCGCTTTCAGACTGACGCTCTGCAAGAGGTTGTCAGAATTTCCTCCTTGTTGTAAACTTGGGTGGTGTAAATAGTGGTACTTACATTTACATTTACATTTAGTCATTTATCAGACGCTTTTATCCAAAGCGACTTACAAGGGAGAATAACATTCAGCTACATTGCGACAGAGATTAGTGTACGACCCAATTCTGTGTTTCTTACTTAGTTACTAAGTAATGCATAATTGTAAATGACTCTGACAGCCCTTTCCTTTTAGGTTACACACCTGCCTTTACCAAACAAACATGAAACAGCCGTTCAATATTTGCTTTCTGCATGTGCTCCTCACGTGCTATTTCCCTCGGTGGTGGCTGGGTCCGCCTCTCTGCAAGAATGCAAAGATGGGGCATGTGAAAGAAGTGAAAGGCAGAGGTGGTGAATTTGATAAATCAGTTTCGATAGTTGTGGTCAATAACGTGTAAACAAATCAATGGATCACAAGAAGGCATCGTTTGCAGAATAGAAAGTCAGCGTCGTGGAGCAAAGATGAGCGTAAACCTGGTCTTGGGGGCAAAAAAACCAAAACGTTGCGTTTGGGGACTTGTCGTGTAATTCACCGAACCCAGTGGAACTTATGGATTGTCTCTTTAAATTGGCAAATCACAGAAACCTCAGATGTCAAAATATCATATCTCCATATATGGGGATGATACTTCCATGGCGTGACGGTCCACACCCTGCTGTGGTCAGCCAGCCGCGGCTTTGCTCTCCTGGGTGAATAATTCAGACAACCTGTAAAGCTGGCAGAGCCTCGCACTGGGCGGCTGCCTCTCCTCCACAGGAAGTAGGTCAGTGGAGCTCAGATGTAGCGTGCCACCTCCCCCCACCCGCCCCATGCGCCTTCACCCACTTAGACTGCGGGTGAAGCGCTAGGAGACGCAGTGGGGTCGTGTCCCCATGGCAACGGTAAGATGACTTACTTACTTACTGTTTAAAGCGCCGGTCCGCACTGAAGCGATGCCCTCGCTCTCTGCCTCCGGAGCAGACTGAGAGGTCTCCACGACGGGAGGAGCTACAAGCTTATCTGTATGCCACCTTTTTCTGTCTTTTAGTCCCCTTGTTTTTTGTCAAGGGTGAAGGATTACTCCATTGAAATCCTACTTCTTGTGAAATTAGATTACATTGTCCGAGATGATTGAAAGGGGTGTGTGGGGGATTTGAAGATGCAGAACATATTTCTTGCTTACTAAAATCATTTGGTTCGAATGTAGCATAAGCTGCCGAGTACGGGCCCCTCCCTCTTTTCTCTTTTTTCATATTTATTTCTCTCTCTCTCCATTATTGATGGTGGAGGAAATGTATTGAGAACCTAAGCTAATGTTTCCACTCCCTCTCAATCTCTATTACAAACTTTTTTTGTTTCTCAAGTCCCTCTCTTTCCTCTATTCTCTGTAAAACACACACACACACACAAACACACACACACACACACACACACACACACACACACACACACACACACACACACACACACACACACACACGCACACACACACACACACACACACACACACACACGGGACACACAACACCCCAATACTCTTTGATCACACCCTGTATCACAGAGCTACTCTACTGTAAACCGATCAGCCACAACATTAAAACCACTAATAATCCTAATACTGTGTACCTCCACCTTGTGCCACCAAAACAGCTGTGAGGTGGAGGCATGGACTCCACCAGACTCTGAAGGTGTCCTGTGTTGTCTGGCACCAAGACGTTAGCAGCAGATCCTATAAGTCCTGGAAGTTGGAGGTGGGGCCCCCATGGATCAGGTTTGTTGTTCCAGCACATCCCACAGATGCTCCATCGGACCCGAACCCCACCCATCCACATGATGTAGAAGAAAACATGATTCATCAGACCTCCACCTTCCTCTATTGCTCCATGGTCCAGTTGTGACGCCCACGTGTCCGTTGTAGGTGCTTTCAGGGGTGGACAGGGTTCAGCATGGACACTGAGCTCCCATACGCAGCAAGCTGCCATGCACTGTGTGTTCTACACCTTTCTATCACAGCAACATTCACTGTTTCACCACTTTGTGCTGCAGTAGTTCTTCTGTGGCATCCAACCAGACTAGACTTGGCTCCCTATGTGCATCAATGTGTCCATGACCCTGTCGCCGGTTCAGCGGTCGTCCTTCCTTGGACACTTTTGGTAGGTAGTAACCACTGCATAGCGGGAACAGCCCACAAGACCTATGCTTTTGGAGATGCTCTGTTATTCCCTTCCCATGTCAGTGGCTGATCAGTCTGTACAGTAATGATATCCTTTCACTTTCTTCATCTCTCTCTCTTTCTCTCCTCTTTTACCCCCTTTGTCTCTAGTGCTTAATATGCCCCCGACCGCTCAGATGAAAGGGAAACCGGAATAAGCCGTGCGGCACCGGAGGGGCTGTGAAGCCTCTCCGGCACCCACTCCCCTCGGTCATAGCCCTCCTCTGTAGCCTGGGGCTCCCTCAGCTTTAGCACCCGCCTTCTCTCTCTCTCTCTTGGAATTGGGATTCTAAACATCTCAGCAGTCCTCCCACACCCTCCTCCGCCTCTGCTTTAGTCAGCAGAGGGATAGGGTGGTGTTGAGGTTGGGTCATTTGATAGAGCTACTTTTAGAGATGGTCCGTAATAAAGATGATCTCATTAACTGTCCGCAAAGCAGCTTATGGCCGTCGGCCTCACGTCAGCCACCCGTCCGCTCCAAAGTCTCATAGACGTAGCGACCCCCATCCGATTGGCTAGATAAGCTCAAAGCGTCTTCTGCTTTCGATTGGGTTTCATCCTTTAATGCTATCTTACTCTCAAATAATGAATCTGTATTCCACTGGCGGCTTGACTTTGCATTAATGTCAGCATCAGCCACCTAACATCACAGACATGAAGTTCATGTGTGAAGAAAGGCAGGTTGTGACCATAGAAATGAATGAAATAGAATCACTTTGTATTTCCAACAAATTTCCAAATGCACAAGCCCGTTTTCTGTCCCTACCTGCTCTTTGCTGGTAATTTAGCAAAACCTGCATGTCGGCAGAAAGCTGTCTCAGGGTTTCTTAGTCTCAAAGTCTCATGTGTTCTTAACTTTCCAATCCATGGATCTACACCAGTGTTGGCTTTCTGGCTGTGAAAAGCCCTTCGTGATGAAGCCGTCCAGGGTCAAAACGGCAAGCGGCATTACAATTTTCAACCAAGATTTCCCCCAAAATATAAAGCGTGCATGCACACACGTCCCTGGAGCCCAAGGGACTTTGAAGTAGGGACACTGAATGGCTGCTCCATGTCAACTCCATCCTCTGTCCGATTCTGCTCCGATGGACCCAAGTGGAGGTGTCTTTGCAGGCCCTACAGCTGCTTCCCTCTCATCTGTGTAGATGTGTGACATCGTGACTCCCTGGGGGGAGGTGCGGTAGCGCTGTGCACATCAACCTGCAGCAGACACTAGAGAGAGGAGGGTGCTACAAAAAAAAAAACCTTCTGCCCCCTCCAACCCCCTTCCACCTCTCCAAGGAGGAGGAGGCGGGGTGGAGGTGGAGGTGGAGGAGCAGGAGACGTTGCTTTTGGAGTCGTGACTTGGAGGAGTTGAGATTGAAGTATTTCAACTCCCAAATGTCTGGTCATCTTAAAACAACCAAACAAAGTGCACCTGCTCATTTTGTTTTCCAGTTTGTGAAGAGCAGGTTTTTATTTTCTGTGTTTACGTGGCCATCAATAATAATAATAATAATAATAATAATAATAGAAAAAAAAATAATACTAGAAAAAAAATAATACTAGAAAAAAATATAATATACTAGAAAAAATAAAGAATTCTAGAAAAATAATAATACTAGGAAAAAATAATAATACTAGGGGGAAAAATAATAATAAAAAATAATAATACTAGAAAAAAAATAATACTAGAGGAAAAAAATACTAGGAAAAAAATAAATAATACCAGAAAAAAATAATAATACTAGAAAAAAATAAATACTAGAAAAAAAATAATAATACTAGAAAAAAAATAATACTAGAAAAAAATAATAATACAAAAAAGACATAATAATAAAAATAATACTAGGAAAAAAATTATAAATACTAGAAAAAAATAATAATACTAGAAAAAAAATGATACTAGAAAAAATAATAATACTAGAAAAAAACAATAATACTAGAAAATAATAATAATAATAATAATAATAATAATAATAGGGAAAAAAATAATACTAGAAAAACTAAAATAGTATAAATAGTAAAATAAATAAAAGTAAAATAAAATAAATAGTTCAAGTTCTAGTTCAAGAGATTATTTGTCACATACATATACGGTCATACATATATGCAGTGAAATGTCATGACACCCGGTACTACAAAAATAATAATAATACTACAAAAATAATAATAATACTAGAAAAAATAATAATAATACTAGAGGGGAAAAAATAATACTAGGGAAAAAAATAATAATAATACTATGGAAAAAAAAAATAATAATACCAGAAAAAAAATTAATACTAGAAAAAAAAAAATAATACTAGAAAAAAAAAAATAATAATTCACAAAAGACATAATGATAATACTAGCAAAAAAAAGTAATAATAATAGATAAAAGAAAAATAATACTAGAAAAAAAAAAATAATAATACTAGCAAATACACCCCTCCCCCCTGGCCTCCATCCCTCCCCCCTGGCCCCCATGCCCCCCGCTCCATCCCTCCCCCCTCGCTCCCACCTTCCCTCCATTCCTCTTTTTGGAGGTGTGTCCATCGCATCTGGAGGAGCGAGTGGAGCTGTGTGCTTACAACTGCAGCTCATTCCTCCCTCTCTCTCTCTCTCTCTCTCTCTCTCTCTCTCTCTCTCTCTCTCTCTCTCTCTCTCTCTCTCTCTCTCTCTCTCTCTCTCTCTCTCTCTCTCTCTCTCTCTCTCTCTCTCTCTCTCTCTCTCTCTCTCTCTCTCTCTCTCTCTCTCTCTCTCTCTCTCTCTCTCTCTCTCCTGCTCACTCTCTCTCTCTCTCTCTCCCTCGCTCTCTCTTTCCTGCTCGCTCTCTCTCTCTCTCTCTCCTGCTCACTCTCTCTCTCTCTCTCTCTCCTGCTCACTCTCTCTCTCTCTCTCTCCTGCTCACTCTCTCTCTCTCTTTCCTGCTCCTCGCTCTCTCTCTCTCTCTCTCCTGCTCGCTCTCTCTCTCTCTCTCTCCTGCTCGCGCTCCCTCTTTCTCTCTCTCTCTCTCTCTCTCTCTCTCTCTCTCTCTCTCCTGCTCGCTCTCTCTCTCCTGCTCGCTCTCTCTCTCCTGCTCACTCTCTCTCTCTCTCTCTCTCCTGCTCTCTCTCTCTCTCTCTCTCTCCTGCTCGCGCTCCCTCTTTCTCTCTCTCTCTCTCTCTCTCTCTCTCTCTCTCTCTCTCTCTGCTCGCTCTCTCTCTCCTGCTCGCTCTCTCTCTCTCTCTCTCTGTGTCTGTGTGCACTGTTCTGTTGATCAGACTGGTGAGGGAGATGTTGGCAGCTGACTGTAGAAGGAGCTCAACGAACACCCATCTTGGACTTATCGAGGTTTCATCGAGCTGCGAGACGCACACACACACACACACACACACACACACACACACACCATGGCAGGATTTTTCATTTGTTTTCATCTTTCCCAGCGTTGCGCTCTCACCCTCAGCTGCTGTTCTCTGCCCAGCACGCTCCTCCTGAAGTGAACGTTTGATTTTGATTTTTTTTTTTTCTTCCTCCTCCGGAACATCCACTTCATGTCCGTCGGGTTGAACGTTCCATCCACATTGAGTTTATTTGTGTACTGCTGTGGTGCGCAATCCTCGGCAGATACTTTGACCCCAGGTGCGGTGATCTGTATCCCTCCAGCGCCTCATCTCTACTCTGCCCTGGGTGCTCTCTTTCTCCATTCGCCGGCTGGGAGGACACAGGAAAAAGTATAATTATCCAAACCATCTGTCAGGATGACGGACATCCTGGTGTCAGACGTGAACTTGAACTCTGTGTGTGAGCACATGGAGCGGCACTGCTGCCTGGACCACAACCTGCAGCGTCCAGAGGCCAAGCAGCAGCAGCAGCAGCAGCAGCAGCAGATGCAGCAGCAGCAGCAGCAGCAGATGCAGCAGCAGCAGATGCAGCAGCAGCAGATGCAGCAGCAGCAGATGCAGACCCCTGTCCTCAGCAAGCGGCACACCAACACGGGGGCCAAGCTGTGGGGCCGGGTCCGTAGCAAACTGCTCAGACAAAAGGTCTGTAGCTGGCATGGACACACACACACAAACAGAAATGTCTGTTTCCTCCCTACTTTCATCCTTGTGTCGCTTTCATTCGTTTCCTCTTGTTTGTTCTGCCTTGCTTTTCCGATTTGTCGCTGCCATCTGTTTAGCTGCCGCCGTGCGCTGGTCTGACCTCCTGTTTGCTGCTGTCATCTCCCTGGGAGGCTGCTCATTCAGGGTGGAGTTGTGCATTGTTCTAGCGTGACGAGTCCATTGACCCTGTGAAAAAAGCCGTTTCATCAGCCACTGGTGAAGGAGCCAGGCGGGAAAACCCTGATTGTGTGTGGTCTGGTCTCTTCTTCTATCTCTGAGCTTTTTTCCCCTAAACTGCATGAAGACCACGACAGGTCACTGAAATCTCCTTTTTGTAGTGCTCAGTGCTCTTTGCTGCCAGTCTCCGCCTGCTGTTCTGTTGAGGGCAGGACACTGTCAGGTTGAAATGGACCTGATGGGCCCATGCCATTTCCCCCACCGGGGGTTATTCACTTAATAACCGTCAAACTGGCTGTGTAGCCTCCTGACAGCTCCTTCATTTTTGTGCTCACCTCCTTCTCCACTTTGCTTGGTGGGGGGTGGGGGGAGGGAGGGCTGCGTTTGACCTAGTTTTCTGCCTTCTTAGTAGGTTGCTTAGAATTATTTTAATTTAGTGAAATGGTAGTCAACGCCTGCAAACTGTTGTTGTTTTGTTGTTACTAGACTGGACCGATTTGAGGTTGTGTGTGAGTGATGGGGTCCAAGCTGTCAGTCCATCAGCGTGGCTCAGAGTCCTGCTCCCCAGCTCAAACACTGACTCAAGCAAAAAGCTGAAATGGCTTTTTCTCATTTGAATAATCAGGTTAAAGTTTTTACGGAGGGATTGCCTTTTAAATTGGAACATGCACACACACACACACACACACACACACACACACACACACACACACACACACACACACCGGTGTGATAGTTGAATGTATGGTATCAATTAGTTTCAGTCTCTGAATTGTGATTCGTGTATGAAAGGTGATTCATTTTGTACAGATACTTTTTCTGTGTTGTTGCACATATGCAAGGAAATCCATTGGTCACACAGTTGGAGCCCTCAATTCCTGCATGTTTGCATGTGTTTATATGGAATCCCACTGTATCATGTCTATGTATTGAAACTGCAGCCTCATGGAGGCTGACGCTGGTTTCACCTGCTCTTCTCACTGCTATCTCACACTGCAAGTATAAGCTTGAGGGCCTGGCTCCCACTATGGGGCCCCAGTGCTGGGACCCCGTATTGATTTGTGCTACCTCCTCCTGAGTCTACAGCCAGATCTTCACATGTTGCGTGATCAAGAATGGAGGCTTCTTGGTGTAGACACACATGATGTGGTGTGCCGCAGCTGCTGCCACCAATTTGTAGTTCTTCCTCATCTGCAAGCGCGGTTTGCTTTCTCACATGGGCATGTGTTGATTTTATTTTATTCCGGAGCAGTGGGCTTTCTTCACAGATAGACCAGCTTGCATCTCAGCAGCGGTTAACCATTGGTGGCCCTCTCTGCGGCATCGATGGTTGATTTGATGGTCCTCTTCTTCGCCAAGCCCACTATGCCTAGCTTGAACAAGACTCTGCATAGAGACTGGCCTGCAAAGTTTGCTGGGGGCTATCAAATCTTACTTTTCTGGGATGCTGTGCAGAATGTAGGGGGCTGAAAGGCGTGGAGATTCTGGGCTCTGTGGGGTGATTCCTGGTCGGGCTCCCGGCCTTTGTAGGTTTGCCTGTAGCTTTATTGGGTTGTCTCCCTCACAGAAGACTCAGAGATGGGGCGCTGGCCCAACCTGACCCGTGCCGTCTTCCCGAGTTGCCAACTGTCTCTCCAGTCGTCACCAATCTGTTCTAGGTTGTCAGCCCAGACCTTTCCTGGGTGTCACTGGCTTAGCCAGACACGCAACTTTAAGAATACTTCCTGCGGAAGTGCTGGGATGCATCCTCAGTGATGTACCTGCCTGACAGTAGAGCTCCACAACGTTTCACAAATGTTGTATTGAACGAGGCTTCGACAGCCACTGTCAGGAGCAAACTCCAGCTGAACTTCACACTCCATGCTGGAGTCAATGCATATTCATAAAAGGCTCCGATGATGAACAAGGAGTGGTTGTAGTTGAATAAGCATCTTCCTTGAGTACCGGAAACAATTCCATAAAGTTGACTTATGCAGTGTTTCCCATAAAAGTCTGCACAAAGTCTGAAATATAAATCCTGGCTGTTATGCAGTGCAGGGATGGAAGCAGGTGTGAGGAGGTGCAGAAAGGAGGTGCAGGGAGTCTCAGCCACGCAGGGGAACCGCGCTCTGTTGTGTGTGTCGGCCTGGAGCAGCTTCTCATTAACAAACCACCTGAAGAGACTGGGAGGTGGGGGGTGAGGAGCTGATTTAAAAGGTGTAATTGGGCTTGAACCAGACCTGATGTGCTTCTAATGTCTCCTCAATCATGATGATGAGTAAGCACCTACTCAACGGTCGAGACAGTGTTTTGGCTTTCACATGCTGCTCTCAGCTCTGCTGACCTGTTTTACTGGCACTTGCAGTTCTTTAAAAATAGAATGTTTTTTTAGCTTTTTTTTTTTTTTTTGTAGTGTCAGCTGGCTTAGTGATGAGAACAATAGAGCTGTTCCGCCAGCTAAGCCGTTAAAATGAATAAGGTCCAACCATTATCACCCCCACTCCCTCCTGCACCAAAAAAACCCAACTCTCAAAACGCTGCCGTTCCATTAGAGTGTGATGACTGCAGATGAGATGTTCGGGCTTCCACCCCCTACGCGGCTCAGATGCCAGCCCCTCCCTTAATGGCTTCACTCTGTGGGCCACATAAATCTGTGTGTTCCAGGCCGGCGGGGTTTAGCCCTTTATTGGCCCCAACCCATCCTCCACACAGGCCCCCCTGATTGGTTAATGAGCTCTAGGGGGGGCCACACAGAGGTCATGAGGTCATTAAAGCGTTTTGGGGAGCGGGGGTTGTAGCCAGAATGACCCCCTTCTACTGCGGCTTCAGCCTTGTCGCCTCGGGCTGAAGAGCAGGACCTACAGGAGCTGGATTGAAGCTCACTTGGGTAGCAACAGAGCATGAATCATCCAATGAGTCGGGCTGCATGCGAGGCTGCTGCTCAGTGCTCTCATTCATGTCAGCATTATTTCTTCACAAAGGCTTTTACAATATTACAATGCTACAGCAATTACAGGCTACAAAACCAAAACATCGCATCACTGACATAACCACTATGACAGACTCCAGTGAGTCAAAGAATACAGAGGAGATCTAAGTGGAACCCGCTGCCGGTGCTTACAAATCAGTGCTGGCGCGCTCAAGGGCCTTGAGTTGTGAGGTCATTTAGCTCACTCACAAACTAGGAAAAATGAAAAAGAAGAACAATAACAAAGCTTTCCAAGAGAAAGAACAATGTGACCGCTCCTGTTCTCCTGATGGTGTCACTGCCAGACCAGATTGAGTCAGGTCATCATTTAGCTTTTAGCTGTGACAACAATCTGTCCCAGGGAGGAAACGGTTTCTCTCTCTCTCTGGTGATTTATGTAACGCTCCAAGGCCTATGACAGAAGCTGAAAGTTAGCTGTTAAATATTTAAGGGGCGCAAGTCTCTGTGTCTCCAGACACTTGGAGCTCAAACTCAGAACATGGAATGTTTCTTTTTGCCATTCCTCCGCAGGCTTCCTGCTCCCCCTGGCCACGCACAGGGACATGTTGCTAAGTCTTGCAGCGTGTTTGTCGCGATGCTGCTGATTATGGAATCTATAGAATCTATAGGAGGAGAGGGCAGAGGGTAAAAATAGACAGGATGCAAATACATATTCTGCAAAGCCAATATAACAGAAAGCATTGGCAGCAAGAAAAGGGGCACAGTGTTTGCACCAACTGTCCCCAGGATAGCGTTGTAATCCTGCTTAAACCAAGGAAGCGTGCAGTCTGAGCCAGGATGTGATTAAAGGACGATATAAAAGCTTCCTGTCTCTGAATGAATATTTAATCAGCACTGGTCGAGTTGCGTTTGAAATATTCCTACCCCAAGCGATTTCCTCTGAGCTCAAGAAAATGGACTAATTAAGTGTGTAGGGATTCAACCGAGAAAGGCTTCAGATATTATTTAATTAGCAGGCGACTTGAGGTTGTGAACAATTCAGATTCCTGTTCAGATTTATTTGAACGTTTGATTATTCACTGTGTATGTAAAACTCTGAACAAGTAAAAATTCTTGCACTTATAGAAATGTATTTCAATTGAAATTGAAAAGCAGCCGAACATTCACTCTAATTGTCACTGAAAACATGACCCCAGACGCCCGGGAGTGATACACGGCTGATTCTAGGGCCCAGGTGCAGAGAGCAGACAGCAGCGGATCAATGTTTCAAAAAGTTTAGTAACAAAAGAACAAAAACTAGAAGTGAAGCCAAGCCGGGTGGAGGAAACCCCACGTGAGCACGGGGAGGACATGCAAACTCCACACAGAAAGGACCCTCATTGGGAGATAACCCACCGGGGCACGGTGCCAACAGCGCCCCAGGCAGGAATTGAACCCAGGACCTTCTTGCTGTCAGGCAGTGGTTTGAGCACCACGCTACCGCGCCACTATATAAAAATGTATATATTGAATAAAAATCGAAAAACATTTGCACATTTATCCCTAGATTAGCACTATAAACCTCCAGCTTTAATTCCCTTGCTGCTGTATGTGTGAGGGTTAGGTATATTGAGCCAATATTTGGAGGGGGAAAAAAAACCTTAAAAGCTGCTTTAATCTATAATCTGCTGTATCTAAGAACCAGAGGGACGTATTCTCACTAAACTACTACTCTGTGTTTCTCACCAAAGGCTGCTGGGTGACAGACCATGTGGCTGCTCACTGACAGCTGTCTCAGCACAGCAGTGGAGGAGGCAGCCAGTTCCCGTAGTGTAGTGGTTATCACGTTCGCCTAACACGCAAAAGGTCCTCGGTTGGAGACGGGGCGCGAGAGCCCTTTCCCCAACGCAAACACCTCCCGGCGCTTTGCAAGACGTGCTCTGACACGCAGCTGTTACACACAGCTGCTGTTGTTTTCAGGACGGAAACAACGAAAATACAAAGAAATAAAAAGAAATCAAAACCCAGCAGATCAAGAAGTCAAAGAAAAGAGAAACAAACCAGAACAAGAGAGAGAAGGAGGCGGAAACAAACCAGCGACACCTTAACCAGCTGGCGAGGAACACGCACACGCACACACACACACACCATAGAAAGGAGAACATTGTGTTCAACCCCCTTTTCTTTCATTTCTCTCTGTTTCATCTCTCCCAGCTAAATGAGTGGTTCTCAACATGGAGTCCTTCAAGAGGTTCTGCAAAATGCTAAAATGATTTATAGTTCAACTCCACCTTTATTTCACGACGCAAAGACGTTTATAGAGTTTGAGGATGTACCTGAGGAGTGTTCGGATCCTAGTTTCACTGTTGTCTCCATGACGACACTAAATCAGATCAACAACAAAGAGCAGGATCCAGAGACGAGATCAAATGAAGAGTCAAAGCAGGAGCTTCCAGCTCCTGCTCCAGCTCCTGCTCCTGCTCCACACTCTGTGTTGGACACGTTCACAGCCGAAGCTTTGCTCATGAAAGGCTGCCGCCTTCATGGAGGTGCTTCTGCTTTCAGGATGTCTCTACAGCACGTGGTCACCCCACCCGTCTGGTTGGAGGCGTTCCCAAAGACTCCACCTTCACCTCCTCCACCTGCGTGCCCGTCCGTGCTCTTATCAAAGCCAGTTCCGTCCCAACTGTCGCAGCTGGAGGTGGTGTCGTTGGGCTTCACCTCTGCAACCCCGTCACCATTTGAAAACAGACTGGTTTCCCTGGAGAGAAGGGAGCTGAGGTGCACCGCGGTTCCCTCTCCAAGGTTGATTCTTTATGTTGTTGTTTTGAATTCACCCTGAAATCAGTCCTGTCAAAGGCTGTTTCCAGGGTGGAAATGACCTATTTTTTCAACCAAGTTTGAGTCCGTTTCTTCTACAACTTAACGGAACAATTTATGTGAGAAATGAGCCGATAGCGGTGGAGAGGAAATGGAAGGGAGCCATGTTTTCCATTTTGAGGTTGGGGTTAAAAGAGGCTTCATCACCGTGCTGGATCCTCGCCCAGTTTACATCTGTAAACCCGACCCAGCGTTTGCTCCGCCCGAACCCGAAGCGGGGGAGGCGCTGTCCCAAAATAACAGCGGAGCATGAAATTCACACAAAACATTTTTTTATGAGCCAATGAATTTTGCTCGCTAAGAACTTTTAATGGCTCCAGTCTGATGTTGGCAATGGGGGCGGCGTGCTGGCCTTGTGCGAGCGCCAGCAGCCATTATTTTGGAGTCATGCAGCCATGTGGAGCAGGAATGGAAGAACAGCCTGACTTGATGGGAGAGGCAGTCAGCAGCTGAACCAGCCGTTCAGAGGGAGCTGGGCCTCCGACTGGAAGGAGCCTCGTCCCGCCTGCTCAGAAGGCCGAGCCCGGCAAAGAGCCCGGCGCATCATGGGAAGGGGCGGGTCAGGCCTTGAGAACCAAGCAAGGATGTTGACGTCTGAGCCCCCACCCCAGACTGGAGCTGGGCTGTGACCTTCTCAAGGTCAGCCAAGGTCAATGAGAGCAACTGAAGCATTTTAGTTTCTTTCTCAAAGATCACAGCGCCTGGTTCCCAAGTTCCAAAAGCAGCTTTTCCCAAAGCGTCTTTCTGGAACTTCCTGAACAAGCAGGAGCCTTGGAGGGATAAACATTCCAGATGGATTCTCTTCAGTCTTTTGTATTTTCCAAACATTCAATAAAAGTTGTCGTCCATGGAAATTAAAAGAGTTAAATTGATCAGTGTGCATGTGATTATTATTAAAAGGAGCTGTAATGGGAGATAATTCAGTCAAATAGACACACACACACACACACACACACACACACACACACACACACACACACACACACACACCTGCCCCCACAGCTTCCTGGGAGTTGAATCAGCTCCAGAAAAACAACTGGATCATTTTGTAAGGATGGCAGGACTTTTTCCCTCCTTGCTCAAAGTGAAGGTGGCATCTTGGAGCTTCCATCGGTCCCGTCAACACTGAAGCTGTTTTTCCTCCTTCAGCATCACTCTGTGTTTTAAAGGCTGCTTCAATATTAAAGCTCTGACTGACTGCATCAGGTCGTCACTCTGCACCAACCATGAGAACCAAACCGGAAGGTCAGAGGAAGGTCAGGGGAAGGTCAGGGGAAGGTCAGCGGCCCCAGGACAGGGCTGCCGTGCAGCGTGGGGTTGTGTCAGAACAAATGTGTGGATGTAAATGTTTGGGAATGATTGTGGTGCTGCATGTGACGGTGTTGATGTGGTGCTGATGGAGGCTGGTACCATACCAGGCCTCCGTGCTGTGATGGAGGTGATGGAGGCACTGAGAGCAAGTCATCAGCACTGTGTGTGTTCTCCGTCTATGACTTGTTTTTTTGTTGGATGGTTTTTCTTTTTTTGTTAGTTTTTTGTGCTTCTAATAAATGCAAGGTTTGTAACGTCTCTCTCTTCCACAGCTGGACCCTCAGACGGTGCAGTCCAAGAACTGGCACATGGATGTGATCGAGATGAATGGGGTGAGTCTGCTCCGTACTGTGAACGGAGACAAAACATGTTTATTTCAAAAGCTCATCCAGCAGCGAGGAGCTGTGCCCTCACATCTGAGTGCCCTGTACCCCGCACCCTGCCCTGTGCTCGTGCACCCTGCGCCCTGCGCCCTGCACCCTGTACCCTGTACCCCGCACCCTGCCCTGTGCTCGTGCACCCTGCGCCCTGCGCCCTGCACCCTGTACCCTGTACCCTGCACCCTGCCCTGTGCTCGTGCACCCTGCGCCCTGCGCCCTGTACCCTGCACCCTGCACCCTACGCCCTGCGCCCTGCACCCTGCGCCCTGCACCCTGCACCCTACACCCTGTACCCTACACCCTGTACCCTGTACCCCGTACCCTGCACCCTGCGCCCTGCACCCTGCGCCCTGTACCCTACACCCTGTACCCTACACCCTGTACCCTGTACCCCGTACCCTGCACCCTGCGCCCTGCGCCCTGTACCCTACACCCTGCCCCGTGCTCGTGCACCCTGCGCCCTGCGCCGTGCTCGTTCGCTGTGACCTAATTTCATCTCCTCCTTCACTCAGATCAAAGTGGAGTTCTCCATGAGGTTCACCAGCCGAGACCTGAGCCTGAAGAGAACACCGTCCAAGAAGCAGAGTGGAGTGTTCGGAGTCAAGATCAACGCAGTGACAAAGTAAGTCACCTGTGAAATATATTAAATGACATATTTAATAAATATATAAAATCATACGTTTGTGATATGTTAAATATTTCATTCCTTTATATTTATGATATGAATCATTATGAAAACTGGAGGAAAAAGAGGAGGAACACACACATACACACATACACACACACACACAGCACACACATAGCTGTACTCACTGTGAGGCTTTTGATGATGTGTTGCGTACGTTGTTCATTTGTGTCATTGATGGGTTCAAACATCCAGGACTCTGATAGACAGATAGACAGCCTGTCTATCATTCAGAGGGTGATATCATCATCATCATAAGTACTAGAAACATCACATGTTGCTTCTGCAGTACAACCTCTTTGTTTCAACCCAGTTTCACAAAACCAAACCAAACAACATCACGTCAACTACCTTTCAGCTTTTAACTTTGGAGTCTTGAGTACCAGTACCACAGACAGTACCAGTACCACACACAGTACCAGTACCAGCACCACACACAGTACCAGTACCACACACAGTACCAGTACCACCACAGTACCAGTACCAGTGCCAGTACCAGTACCACCACAGTACCAGTACCAGTATCACCACAGTACCAGTACCACCACAGTACCAGTACCAGTACCACCACAGTACCAGTATCAGTATCACCACAGTTCCAGTACCACCACAGTACCAGTACCAGTATCACGACAGTACCAGTACCACCACAGTACCAGTATCACCACAGCACCAGTACCACCACAGTACCAGTACCAGTAGCTGGTACCTGCAACCAGTAACCTTTACCTATTACCCAGGAGCCATTACCCTATACTTGGAAGCAGAACCCAGTACAGTACCCAGTACCTTCAACCAGTACCTGGAACCAAGAAGCGGGAGCCTTGAGCCGGTAGACAGTAGCAGTAGCAGTAGCAGTGGCAGTGGCGGCGGCAGTAGCAGTAGCAGTGGCAGTAGCAGTAGCAGTGGCAGTAGCAGTAGCAGTGGCAGTAGCAGTAGCAGTGTGTGTGCAGAGCTAACGGTCGCCGCCCCCCGCAGGCGTGAGCGCTCCAAGGTGCCTTACATCGTGCGGCAGTGCATCGAGGAGGTGGAGAAACGAGGCATCGACGAGGTCGGAATCTACAGGATCTCAGGCGTCGCCACCGACATCCAGGCCCTGAAAGCAGCTTTTGACAACAGTAGGAGCTGCTTGTATTCCTGCCTATGGCTCCCTCTGTCTGTCTGTCTGTCTGTCTCTCTGTCTCTCTCTCTCTCTCTCTCTCTTTCTCTCTTTCTCTCCTTCCTCTCTCTCTCTCTCTCCCTCCACCCATCCTGTCCTCTCAGCTGGAGGTCATCCTCAGAGGTCAGTAGCACAGAGCTGACCTCTGACCTCTGACCTCAGAGCTTTGTGGGAAGCGTCTTGTGAGCAGCTGCAGCTGCTGCTCAGCTGTGTTTACGGCTCCAGCTGCTTTTTTCCACTTTCTAGTCTTTGATTGCTCGTCCATTTGAAAAAAGGTGGTTTTTCACTTTTTCTAGATCTTCTTCACCAGGTGTCTGACTTGTATGTTTTAAGGGGAGAGGTGGAGCAGGTTTGAAGGGATTTACACCTTGTCAACTGAGGGATCAGCACAGGGCTGGAGTGAAAACAAGGAACAGGCTTTTTACTTTCTGAACCTGGAATCATACACATGTGTAACCTGTGTAACATACATGTGTAACAGACATATGTAACAGTCATGTGTAACATACATGTGTAACAGACATGTGTAACATACATGTGTAACAGACATGTGTAACATACATGTGTAACAGACATGTGTAACATACATGTGTAACATACATATGTAACATACATGTGTAACCTGTGTAACATACATGTGTAAGATACATGTGTAAGATACATGTTAGACATGTTGGTTTGTGATCCTCTGCTCCTCCTTCCTCTTCCTCCAGACAGTAAAGACATCTTGGTGATGTTGAGCGACATGGACATCAACGCCATCGCTGGAACGCTCAAGCTCTACTTCCGGGAGCTGCCGGAGCCTCTGCTCACCGACCGCCTCTACCCCGCCTTCATGGAGGGCATCGGTGTGTGACCTCTGACCTCTGACCTCTGGACTCTAGACCAGGACGTGTGCCGTCGTCGTGTTTGCTGTGCTTTGCCCCTTGCTCCGGTTCATCAGTCTTCCATTCCCAGCAGTCCACTGCTCATGAGTCATGAATGCACAGAGCCTCTGATGATGTTTCGTCATAACCGGTTATGAACTCAGCTTGTTTGGCTCTGCTCCAGCTCTCTCAGACCCTGCAGCCAAGGAGAACTGCATGATGCATCTGCTGCGCTCGCTGCCCGACCCCAACCTCATCACCTTCCTCAGCCTGCTGGAGCACCTCAAGAGGTACACACACACACACACACACACACTTATCTATATATGCAGATTATTTTGAAGAATGCTAATATTCTCAGGGGCTTTTTAGACAGAGGTAGAAAGCCGTTGGAGTATTGCAGTAATACATGTTTTATCAGTGTTTTTGCAGGTGAGTCTGTGGTTGGATGGACCTGGTGTTTATTTGTGTTGATTCAACTTGCAACACGCTGCGTTGTCAGGCAGCCTCTCCTGCCCCCTTCACCATGAAACCTCTGGTCACACTGTGGCTCTGTGGAATACTGCATTCTGATTGGTCAATAGCAGCAATCAGCGCTCACTCATTTCTCATTAATGACCTGTTAACAATGAGCGTTGTCACAGGAAACACCTTCTCCTGCTCTCACTCCACCTACATGCTCATACTAGCACTAGCTGGTGCCTCCACCTGGGGGCTCCACATAGAAAGTTCAATGGAAGCCTCGGAGAGAGGAATGTGGTTCTTTTCCTTCATTTTCCATTATCAACAGTAAACACGTCACTCGTTATGAAACCAACAATATATATATTTTAATTATCTTCCTAGGAATACTAGTTATACATTTATTTAAAATCAACATTTCCTCTAAATGTATTATTTTATTTATGAAGTAGCTGTGTGGAGTGGAGTAATGTGCAGCCAGCGGGTCATTAACCCCCCGCACGCCAGAGAAGGAACCGTCAGTGAACTACGTCCACGCCGGGGCCTGACGATGCTTGTCCTGCAGGGTGGCGGAGAAGGAGCCCGTCAACAAGATGTCGCTCCACAACCTGGCCACGGTGTTCGGGCCCACGCTGCTGCGGCCGTCCGAGTCGGAGAGCAGCAAAGGACAGAACATCACCACCGCCTCCGACATCTGGTCCCACGACGTCATGGCACAGGTACCGAATGTGTGTGTGTGTTGTGTGTGTGTGTGTGTGTGTGTGTGTGTGTGTGTGTGTGTGTGTGTGTGTGTGTGTGTGTGTGTGTGTGTGTGTGTGTGTGTGTGTGTGTGTCAGCTTCCTATCACCGCTCCTCAGCTGTATTTAGGCTTCACCTGGCAGATCCAGTTTCCACCGTCTCTGCAACGGCGTAAACAATCAGGCAGGAAGCTGAACGTGTCATGAGCTGAGTGTGGGATGGCGAGGCTTGTTGACGGAGGTGTGCGATGGCGAGGCTTGTTGACGTAGGTGTGCGATGGCGAGGCTTGTTGACGTAGGTTTGCGATGGCGAGGCTTGGTGATGTAGGTGTGGGATGGCGAGGCTTGGTGACGTAGGTGTGGGATGGCGAGGCTTGTTGACGTAGGTGTGCGATGCCGAGGCTTGTTGACGGAGGTGTGCGATGGCGAGGCTTGTTGACGTAGGTTTGCGATGGCGAGGCTTGGTGACGTAGGTGTGGGATGGCGAGGCTTGTTGACGTAGGTGTGCGATGGCGAGGCTTGTTGACGGAGGTGTGCGATGGCGAGGCTTGTTGACGTAGGTTTGCGATGGCGAGGCTTGGTGACGTAGGTGTGGGATGGCGAGGCTTGGTGACGTAGGTGTGGGATGGCGAGGCTTGTTGACGTAGGTGTGCGATGGCGAGGCTTGTTGACGGAGGTGTGCGATGGCGAGGCTTGTTGACGTAGGTGTGGGATGGCGAGGCTTGTTGACGTAGGTGTGGGATGGCGAGGCTTGTTGACGGAGGTGTGGAGGCGGTGGAGCAGCAGCGTCTCCACCCAGGACGCAGTGCGGGGCTGGAAGCAGAGGGAAGGTGCTGAGGAGGGGCGTGGCCTCCTTCCCTCCAGAGAACTTGGAGCATTTTCCCAAAACGAGCTGTTTGACGTGTAAACAGAGAATTGGAGCAAAGTTCAGAACATTTGAACCTTTTCATCATCAATCTTTTTAAAATGCTTGAAATTGGATGAACGTGGATGAACACTCCTCCACTTCCTTCTGAAAGTCAATACATGCACATTTATTCATTGATGGGATTTCATTGAGTGGCTGAGACGAGCGGTTAGAACAACCAGAGCAGACGTGCACCACGCCAGCAGCCGGGAGCCGCAGAGCTTCCTGTTTCTAGTGTAAGACGCTGGAATCACAGTGGAAGTTGTTTTGATGTCACATGAAAAATACTCGAAAATGTTTTGTTCGTGGTCGACATCAAGAGCAACAGTCAGAGCTACGGAGCCGAGTTATGAGAACGAAATAAACGTTGCGTACGTCTGCGTCTGCGTCTGCGTCTGCGTACAACATACACGTAGTCTCAGACGTAGACATAGTCTACGTCTGAGACTACCTCCTTCCTCTTTTCATGAACAGCATTTTGAGAACGGGCACAAAGGAACATGAGGATAAAAAAGAACAAAGAAACAATTCCATCACGTCGTTGATTTATCAAAAGTGGCTTCACAGTCAGTTCATTTTGTCACTGCATGTCACAGCCGCAGTTCAGAGGAGAAGCTCCAGTCGGGTGAGATTGTTGTTTTGTGTTTATTTGTATTTGTTCTTTTATTTCATTACAGGAAAGTCAGAATGAGACTGGTCAGGGAAGCAGGTTGTGTTTTATGTTTGAAAACGCTCAAAGGGGGTTAGATCTTTCTACAGTGTGTGTGTGTGTGTGTGTGTGTGTGTGTGTGTGTGTGTGTGTGTGTGTGTTTCTGGTCCTCAGGTGCAGGTGCTGCTCTACTACCTGCAGCACCCGCCCATCTCCTTCGCCGAGCTCAAGCGCAACACGCTCTACTTCTCCACCGACGTCTGAAAAACTGCAGATGGAGCCAAGAGAGCGACTTCCTCCGCCTGCAGAAGAAAAAAGTGGCTGCCCCCAAGGATGCCCGTCCTCCACACACACACACACACACACACACACACACACACTTTCCTTTAACAAACCCCAGTGGGAAGGAGCCAAAAGGGACGCCAACGGGTCAGCTCCGCCCCAACGCCGCCCTCACTTCCTGTTCAGAGGCATTCCATTAAAAAATCACAAAATGGCATTTACAGATTTTTTATAAATATTATTTTGTTTTAAAGGACATTTTGTTGTTTTGTTTCTGTTGTTTTGTTTTTTCACTCACTGGCTCCGTGCACGTGCATGTGGGGGAAGGATGAGCACGTGGGTGAGGACGGAAATGGCGTCGACGTGTGAACATTTGTGCGTGCACGTGTGTTACCGGGACGTGGGGACGGTCAGCGATCCAGGATCTGCCAGGTCGCATCCCTCTGTCCCCCAGTGAAACCTGCCCACGTTGCCCTATTTATTTTAGATATGTATATATATATATATATAGATATAGAGATATATAGAGATATATAGATATATATATATAGAGATATATATCTATATATATCTATATATATCTATGTGTATATTAATATCTATATATATATATATAGATATCTATCGTTATATATATATATTGTGTGCCTGTACAGTTCTGTGCAGCTAGAGAAAAGCTCTAAGGAGTTTTTTGAATTGAATTTAGTGTTTTTGTTGTTTTTTTACAAATCTCATTCACATGTCCAGGGCTGGTCAGCTGTACTGAAAAGATTTACGAGTTGATTTTTTTTAATCGGCTTCTAGAGAAGAGCACTGTGCGACATGAGGGTCGTGTAGAACAACTGAAAAATATGAGTATATTAAAAAAACAAAGGGCAATGGAACATTAGCTGTTTTTGTTTTTCTTGTTGTTGCATTTCAAGCCTGTTCCAGGCGTCTGGAAGCGGCGGTTTAATGTTTGGGAAGGGATGTGCCCTCGTTGCATGGTCAGCAGGCCGGTTAGCGCCGACCTAGGTCCCCGCGCCGCCACAATCCAACCTTTCTGCTTTCAAGCCTGTGACATATCTTAAAATAAGCACTGCTCGATGAGTACTATTTCATATTTTTAATATAATAAATGAAATCAAAAACTGTATTTTACTTTCTTTGAGAAGAATTTCCGTATTCTGTAATATTAAGGCTAAATGTCAATGTGAACTTTTTCCCCTTTTTTTTTTTTTTTGTAAAATAAAAGGTCCCAAAACACCTTGTCTCTTTGTCAGCCCGAGCTTTGCAGAAACACACCAACGCCCTTTAATCTCGAAATACACAGGACCGCACCGCCTGCGTTTCAATAGCAGCTGGGCACAACATGCCGGCCACGTTTTATGCAGACTAGACCAATGGCGCCACCTGGTGGTGATAACTCTAGTGGCGACAAGCGTGCTCAACAGCAAATAATGACTTCAATATGATTAATTCAAATGATACTTAGGTTGTGGTTTAATTCATCACAAATCTGGAAAACAGTGATATTCATTTAAAGAACAGTTGAGTAGTCTATGAAGAGACTGTCCAATGTTCAGTAAGTAAAACTCCAAAGTGTTTAGTCGGCCGTCTGGATTTATTAACATAAAACAGTTCCAATGAATGTGTGAAATCAGCTGATCAGTGAATGGAAGGTGCAAAAACATGGCAGGACTTGTACTTCCCGAGCCTGGAAATAGCCTCTTCCACTGCTCTTTTCAGATGATTGTAGTGACAAACTTGACATACCACACCATAACAAGTTGACACAGTTTGACTTTACATATTTGTTGTAAGTAAAAGGTAAGACAATGACTGTGAAATTACTTCTTCATATAAATATCTATATCCCCATACATACATACATGTTAGGACCACATAATATTTAAGTATACCAAAAACTGATTTACCTTCAACTTAAAACATCTTTCAGTAAGTCACATTATACTGTGTCACCATCTGAAGGGCTTCCAATACAGTAGAGCACAGGGGCTGCTCCAAACGCTCCAACTGATAAACTGCACAGACGGATGAAACTGAGCTCAACTGCGCGCAAGTCTTTCCTTCACCCTCTCCGCAGCACAAGGTGAAGTATTATGTTATAGATGTAATTATTTTAATATCCAACTGGAATTGTGGATTCTATGACAACATGCCTGAAATACTGTCATCTCAGTATTGGTATCACTGCACAAACTAGAGGGTTTTGGATCCAGTCGTCCCCTGCAGGTCCATGTTGTTGGAGAGGGATTTGAAGGGGGTTGCGTAGCGTCGGCCGCTGGTCCAGAGACATTTCAAGTCTTTGAAGTACAGTTGAAAACTCGGCTCCTCGTTGAATCTCACCGCAGGTAGTACTCTATGGCAGCGGAGAACGCGGCGAAGCCTCCGCAGCCGAGCACGCCGGCCTTCAGTCCAGCTGAGCAACACACAAAAGGTCAGTGAGCACACGGACGATGATGTGGAGCCGCGTGAGCGACGTCAGCTCTACCTACCACGGAATCCGATGGCTCCCCCGGTGACACAGCCGCTGTACACGGCGTTCTTCCAGTCGGACTGTCCTCTGTACTGTGGAGGAAATGTCGCAGAGGTTCACTGAGCAAATCCAAAACACAGCCGACACGTTCACAGCTTTGTATTTTAACTGAATGGACATCCTTCAAAATATAAGGGCAAGGACCAACGAAAAGTAGTCATTTGAGGGCAAATCTAACGGCTCAGAAGGTACTGTTATTATATACATCCTTTTAAGAACATTTGTCTTTACCTATTTTACACACCTGTGAAAATTGTTTTCTGACTGATAAAATCCCAAACGGAAAATCAGAAGAAAAAATGTTGATTATGTATTTAAAAAGAAAATCCTTCGGAAAACAAAAATGGCATTAGCAGTAAAAAACATTACCACAAGAGGCGCTAGACGAGGGTTACTCTCGTGAACATACGGCACAACCGTCATGGCAACAGTAAACTTCAAAATCTCCATGAAATAGTTTTGTCATTCAGACGTCTGCCCTGGTGCAGCTCTGTATTCGCTGGGTTCAGTTTGTCCCGTGAAGGAAGAAAAGCTGCAGAGAAAATGGAAACTTGGTTTGACTCCAAGAGAACAAATCAATGAAATGCTCCAGTCTGACGAGAAGCTCACTTCACTGGAGGAAGTTCAGGATTCCTCATGTTCTCTGTTCTCCTGCATCCTCTTGGTCTCATCAAATATTTTAATCATGAGATTTGAAACCCTAAAATAATAACCACAATGATGACAATCAAACACGCTCAATGATGACAATCAAACATGGCCGTGCATTCCTCTGGACTCTATGTAGCGGGACAGGTTTTGAGTAACGCACCGATTCGATGACGCACTCTGTGCAGGAGAACATGGCACCGACGATAGCAAAGTTCTTGGCGTAGGACATCCCCCTCTGGCCCATGTCTTTCAGGACCTCGCGTGCGGTCGGCGTCCTCATGGGGTCCTTGGGGTCAAAGCCCACGTTGGTGTCGATGCCTGCGGTGAAGACGCCGAAGGCCCCTCCCAGGACGAACCCTGCGGAGACAGCGAGTCCAGCCTGAGTCCAGGGCTTCTCAGCGGCCTTTCAAGAACAATCACTGGCTGAGGAATGGTCCTTTGAGAACCTTCAATGTGTCATAATTAGCACAAAAATCAGTTATTTGAGCACATCACAGTCACTTTGTACAAGGATTAGTGAAACATTTCAGGTGAATTTTAAGCCGATGTTACAAATGTTACAATAAATAAAATGTAAAGTAGTTGCTTTTCCATCAGATGGGTTGAACTTGAAGCAAATGAAGTTCTGCAAGAGGCAAAAAAGTATGATCGTCATCATCGTCACATCATCGCCACATCATCGCCACATCATCGCCACGTCATCGCCACGTCATCGTCATCATCGCCACATCATCGCCACGTCATCGCCACATCGTCGCCACATCGTCGCCACATCGTCGCCACATCATCATCACATCATCGCCACATCATCGCCACATCATCGTCACATCATCGTCACATCATCGTCACATCATCGTCACATCATCGTCACATCATCGCCACGTCATCGCCACGTCATCGTCACGTCATCGCCACGTCATCGTCACGTCATCGCCACATCATCGTCACATCATCGTCACATCATCGTCACATCATCGTCACATCATCATCACATCATCGCCACATCGTCGCCACATCGTCGCCACATCATCGCCACATCGTCGCCACATCGTCGCCACATCGTCGCCACATCATCATCACATCATCGCCACATCGTCGCCACATCGTCGCCACATCATCATCACATCATCGCCACATCATCGCCACATCGTCGCCACATCGTCGCCACGTCGTCGCCACGTCGTCGCCACGTCGTCGCCACGTCGTCGCCACGTCATCGCCACGTCATCGCCACATCATCGTCACATCATCGCCACGTCATCGCCACGTCATCGCCACGTCATCGCCACGTCATCGCCACGTCATCGCCACGTCATCGCCACGTCGTCCCCACATCGTCGCCACATCGTCGCCACATCATCGCCACATCATCGCCACGTCGTCCCCACATCGTCCCCACATCATCCCCACATCATCGCCACATCATCGCCACATCATCATCACATCATCGCCACGTCGTCCCCACATCGTCGCCACATCATCGCCACATCATCGCCACGTCGTCCCCACACCGTCCCCACACCGTCGCCACATCGTCGCCACATCATCGCCACATCATTGCCACGTCGTCCCCACATCGTCGCCACATCGTCCCCACATCGTCGCCACATCGTCGCCACATCGTCGCCACATCGTCGCCACATCGTCGCCACATCGTCCCCACATCGTCGCCACATCATCGCCACATCGTCCCCACATCGTCGCCACATCGTCGCCACATCATCGCCACATCATTGCCACGTCGTCCCCACATCGTCGCCACATCGTCCCCACATCGTCGCCACATCGTCGCCACATCGTCCCCACATCGTCGCCACATCGTCCCCACATCGTCGCCACATCATCGCCACATCGTCGCCACATCGTCGCCACATCGTCGCCACATCGTCGCCACATCATCATCACATCATCGCCACATCGTCGCCACATCGTCGCCACATCATCATCACATCATCGCCACATCTTCGCCACATCATCGCCACATCGTCGCCACATCGTCGCCACATCGTCGCCACATCGTCGCCACATCGTCGCCACGTCGTCGCCACGTCATCGCCACGTCATCGCCACATCATCGCCACGTCGTCCCCACGTCGTCCCCACATCGTCGCCACATCGTCCCCACATCGTCGCCACATCGTCGCCACATCGTCCCCACATCGTCGCCACATCGTCGCCACATCGTCCCCACATCGTCGCCACATCATCGCCACATCGTCCCCACACCGTCCCCACATCGTCGCCACATCGTCGCCACATCATCGCCACATCGTCGCCACATCATCATCACATCATCGCCACATCGTCGCCACATCGTCGCCACATCGTCGCCACATCGTCGCCACGTCGTCGCCACGTCGTCGCCACGTCGTCGCCACGTCATCGCCACGTCATCGCCACATCATCGTCACATCATCGCCACATCATCGCCACATCATCGCCACATCATCGCCACGTCATCGCCACGTCATCGCCACGTCGTCCCCACATCGTCGCCACATCGTCGCCACATCATCGCCACATCATCGCCACGTCGTCCCCACATCGTCCCCACATCATCCCCACATCATCGCCACATCATCGCCACATCATCATCACATCATCGCCACGTCGTCCCCACATCGTCGCCACATCGTTGCCACATCATCGCCACATCATCGCCACGTCGTCCCCACACCGTCCCCACATCGTCGCCACATCGTCGCCACATCATCGCCACGTCGTCCCCACATCGTCGCCACATCGTCGCCACATCGTCGCCACATCGTCGCCACATCGTCCCCACATCGTCCCCACATCGTCCCCACATCGTCGCCACATCGTCGCCACATCGTCGCCACATCGTCGCCACATCGTCCCCACATCGTCCCCACATCGTCCCCACATCGTCGCCACATCGTCGCCACATCATCGCCACGTCATCGCCACATCATCATCATCATCATCGTCATCGTCGTCATCATCATCATCATCATCACTGCCCTCGTGTCCTACTACATACATGACCCAAAAACTGAAAATGAGCTTCATATTTACTTATTTTCAGTCAAATGACGTTAAAACCTCTTTCACACGTGAACGACAGACACAAATATATGTTGTGATGATGATGATTTTTATTATTATTAATAATAATAAAAATCTAATTCCTACCGTTTCAAATTAAATCTACAGTTGTCTAATCTCACATTATCCTGCTTGATGGTGCACGCACTACACATATTATTATCATTATTATTAATAGTAGTAGTGGTAGTAGTAGTAGAGGTAGTAGTAGTAGTAGTAGTGGTAGTAGTAGTAGTGGTAGTAGTAGTAGTAATAGTAGTAGTAGTAGGAGGAGTAGTAGTGGTAGTAGTAGTAGTAATAGTAGAGGTAGTAGTAATAGTGGTAGTAGTAGTAGTAGTGGTAGTAGTAGTAGTAGTGGTAGTAGTAGTAGTAATAGAGGTAGTAGTAATAGTGGTAGTAGTAGTAGTAGTGGTAGTAGTAGTAATAGTGGTAGTAGTAGTAGTAGTGGTAGTAGTAGTAGTAGTGGTAGTAGTAGTAGTAGTAATAGTAGAGGTAGTAGTAATAGTAGAGGTAGTAGTAGTAGTGGTAGTAGTAGTAGTAGTGGTAGTAGTAGTAGTAGCAGTAGAGGTAGTAGTAATAGTGGTAGTGGTAGTAGTAGTAGTAGTAGTAGTAGTAGTAATAGTAGAGGTAGTAGTAGTAGTGGTAGTAGTAGTAGTAGTGGTAGTAGTAGTAGTAGTAGTAATAGTAGAGGTAGTAGTAATAGTGGTAGTGGTAGTAGTAGTAGTAATAGTAGAGGTAGTAGTAGTAGTGGTAGTAGTAGTAGTAGTGGTAGTAGTAGTAGTAGTAATAGTAGAGGTAGTAGTAATAGTGGTAGTGGTAGTAGTAGTAGTAGTAGTAGTAATAGTAGAGGTAGTAGTAGTAGTGGTAGTAGTAGTAGTAGTAGTAGTAGTAGTAGTAATAGTAGAGGTAGTAGTAGTAGTGGTAGTAGTAGTAGTAGAGGTAGTAGTAGTAGTGGTAGTAGTAGTAATAGTGGTAGTGGTAGTAGTAGTGGTAGTAGTGGTAGTAGTAGTGGTAGTAGTAGTGGTAGTAGTAGTAGTAGTGGTAGTAGTAGTGGTAGTAGTAGTGGTAGTAGTAGTGGTAGTAGTAGTGGTAGTAGTAGTGGTAGTAGTAGTAGTAGTGGTAGTAGTAGTAGTAGTAGTGGTAGTAGTAGTGGTAGTAGTAGTAGTAGTAGAGGTAGTAGTAATAGTGGTAGTAGTAGTAGTAGTGGTAGTAGTAGTAGTAGTAGTAGTGGTAGTAGTAGTGGTAGTAGTAGTAGTAGTAGTAGTGGTAGTAGTAGTGGTAGTAGTAGTAGTAGTAGTGGTGGTAGTAGTAGTGGTAGTAGTAGTAGTAGTAGTAGTGGTGGTAGTAGTAGTGGTAGTAGTAGTAGTAGTAGTAGTGGTGGTAGTAGTAGTGGTAGTAGTAGTAGTAGTAGTAGTAGTAGTAGTAGTGGTAGTAGTAGTGGTAGTAGTAGTGGTAGTAGTGGTAGTAGTAATGGTAGTAGTAGTGGTAGTAGTAGTGGTAGTAGTAGTGGTAGTAGTAGTAGTAGTAGAGGTATAAAGACAGTTACTGCACAGACCTCCAACACAGGCCAGAGCCGCCTTGAAGGTGCAGCTCTCCATCGCTCGCTCGATCATCTTCTGCTCCTCGCTCTT
>NC_137200.1:31075462-31440462 GCF_960531495.2 Zeus faber | reverse complement strand
TGTTATAGATGGTTAAATTGAGGTATAATGTTAGAGATGGTTAAGTTGAGGTATAATGTTATAGATGGTTAAGTTGAGGTATAATGTTATAGATGGTTAAGTTGAGGTATAATGTTATAGATGGTTAAGTTGAGGTATAATGTTATAGATGGTTAAATTGAGGTATAATGTTATAGATGGTTAAGTTGAGGTATAATGTTAGAGATGGTTAAGTTGAGGTATAATGTTATAGATGGTTAAATTGAGGTATAATGTTATAGATGGTTAAGTTGAGGTATAATGTTATAGATGGTTAAGTTGAGGTATAATGTTAGAGATGGTTAAGTTGAGGTATAATGTTATAGATGGTTAAGTTGAGGTATAATGTTATAGATGGTTAAGTTGAGGTATAATGTTATAGATGGTTAAGTTGAGGTATAATGTTAGAGATGGTTAAGTTGAGGTATAATGTTATAGATGGTTAAGTTGAGGTATAATGTTATAGATGGTTAAGTTGAGGTATAATGTTAGAGATGGTTAAGTTGAGGTATAATGTTAGAGATGGTTAAGTTGAGGTATAATGTTATAGATGGTTAAGTTGAGGTATAATGTTAGAGATGGTTAAGTTGAGGTATAATGTTAGAGATGGTTAAGTTGAGGTATAATGTTATAGATGGTTAAGTTGAGGTATAATGTTATAGATGGTTAAGTTGAGGTATAATGTTATAGATGGTTAAGTTGAGGTATAATGTTAGAGATGGTTAAGTTGAGGTATAATGTTAGAGATGGTTAAGTTGAGGTATAATGTTATAGATGGTTAGGGTTAGGGATGAAGTTAGAGATGGTTAAGTTGAGGTATAATGTTAGAGATGGTTAAGTTGAGGTATAATGTTATAGATGGTTAAGTTGAGGTATAATGTTATAGATGGTTAAATTGAGGTATAATGTTATAGATGGTTAAGTTGAGGTATAATGTTAGAGATGGTTAAGTTGAGGTATAATGTTATAGATGGTTAAATTGAGGTATAATGTTATAGATGGTTAAATTGAGGTATAATGTTAGAGATGGTTAAGTTGAGGTATAATGTTATAGATGGTTAAGTTGAGGTATAATGTTATAGATGGTTAAGTTGAGGTATAATGTTATAGATGGTTAAGTTGAGGTATAATGTTATAGATGGTTAAATTGAGGTATAATGTTATAGATGGTTAAGTTGAGGTATAATGTTAGAGATGGTTAAGTTGAGGTATAATGTTATAGATGGTTAAATTGAGGTATAATGTTATAGATGGTTAAGTTGAGGTATAATGTTATAGATGGTTAAGTTGAGGTATAATGTTAGAGATGGTTAAGTTGAGGTATAATGTTATAGATGGTTAAGTTGAGGTATAATGTTATAGATGGTTAAGTTGAGGTATAATGTTAGAGATGGTTAAGTTGAGGTATAATGTTATAGATGGTTAAGTTGAGGTATAATGTTATAGATGGTTAAGTTGAGGTATAATGTTAGAGATGGTTAAGTTGAGGTATAATGTTAGAGATGGTTAAGTTGAGGTATAATGTTATAGATGGTTAAGTTGAGGTATAATGTTAGAGATGGTTAAGTTGAGGTATAATGTTAGAGATGGTTAAGTTGAGGTATAATGTTAGAGATGGTTAAGTTGAGGTATAATGTTATAGATGGTTAAGTTGAGGTATAATGTTATAGATGGTTAAGTTGAGGTATAATGTTATAGATGGTTAAGTTGAGGTATAATGTTAGAGATGGTTAAGTTGAGGTATAATGTTAGAGATGGTTAAGTTGAGGTATAATGTTATAGATGGTTAGGGTTAGGGATGAAGTTAGAGATGGTTAAGTTGAGGTATAATGTTAGAGATGGTTAAGTTGAGGTATAATGTTATAGATGGTTAAGTTGAGGTATAATGTTATAGATGGTTAAGTTGAGGTATAATGTTATAGATGGTTAAGTTGAGGTATAATGTTAGAGATGGTTAAGTTGAGGTATAATGTTATAGATGGTTAGGGTTAGGGATGAAGTTAGAGATGGTTAAGTTGAGGTATAATGTTATAGATGGTTAAGTTGAGGTATAATGTTAGAGATGGTTAAGTTGAGGTATAATGTTATAGATGGTTAAATTGAGGTATAATGTTAGAGATGGTTAAGTTGAGGTATAATGTTATAGATGGTTAAGTTGAGGTATAATGTTATAGATGGTTAAGTTGAGGTATAATGTTAGAGATGGTTAAGTTGAGGTATAATGTTATAGATGGTTAAGTTGAGGTATAATGTTAGAGATGGTTAAGTTGAGGTATAATGTTAGAGATGGTTAAGTTGAGGTATAATGTTAGAGATGGTTAGGGTTAGGGATGAAGTTAGAGATGGTTAGGCTGTCCTCCATCTTGTCCATGTGTCCTTGGTGCTCTCACAAAAAAATAGGGTCCTAGAAATGCGGTCCTAGAAATGCGGTCCTATGACCGCGGTCCAGAAACTGCAGCCTCCTTTATTGCAGGAACATGCTACTTGATAATCTTGCAGTGGCTGGGGTTAGGGTTATTTGGGTTAGGGTTAGGGGTTGGTGTGTGGTTTATTTCCCTAACAGATCTGGAAGTGCTTCATTATAGCAAACTGCATTCTAACAAGACCACTGTGAAAAGTAGTCCTGCTGTCCCACTACATTAACATGTAAACTGAATTGGCAGCGAAATAGGGAAAACTGCTATTTTTGTCATGGTTTGCTGTGGGTATAATTGTGCATCAGGGTATGATAGATGGAAAGGTTGTGATGTAATAATGGTTATTGTAAAACAATATCTTAATTGAAAACATTTAATTATTTTGTTTTTGGGAGAGTTGAGCCTACCATTGGCCGATAGAGAATATGGTTCCTGCAAAGCTTGGCTTGTTTGGAAAAACTGAATGGGCAGAAAATTAAAGGTTTTACTCTTTTGTTTGTTTTCTTAAGTGTAGCAAATTTAGGGAATTAAATATGAGTATTCATCACTTACCCCTTCATTCAATTTGAAAGTTGTTTATATGTAATTATACCCTGTTCCTTTCCATGGCCACCCATCCAACAAATGGAAATGGCTACTAATCTGGCTGTTTTGCTGATATTGTGAGCTGTCTTGAGAACACACTGTCCTAAAAAGAACAGAGCAGTCGGGCAGATGGAGACCGCTCTTAAAGCAACATAACTATAGCCAGTCTGGCTGCTGCCCTATGATTGAGGGGGGAGACAAGCACTGTTTTCTTTTAAGCAGTAAGTGACATTCAATTATATAAAATCCTGAAATGTCATTCCCATATTTTTCTTACGCTGCCATCTCCATAGTGTACATTTAAAAGGGCCAGTAAGAAAACAAAAAGTTTTGTTGTGACTTATACTCTAGCCAATTATAAGTACAGGGAATATTTGTCTTGGTTACATTCAGAGGGCTGGTTATCGAAATTCTATATTTTTATGGTGTTAACCAAGTTGCATTCATATTGTCAAGTATTAAAGCATTCAGTAGCATTCAATACCAAATGTCAGTAACTAAGTATTTATCTCACTCTCTTTATTCTTTTGTAGGGCTGTGCTGATCATCGAATATTCATTTACGATTGATTGTTATACAAATAGTTGCGATTAGCAATTTTATTGTCTTTTTTGGGGTTTTTTTCATTCATGCCACTATATCGTACAGCCCTACTATAGTTTAACACTACACATCCACCTCATGAAGAAAAGCCATTTTTTGACATTGAACATTGGAACAAAAACTTTGAATTCTATTCATTGTAACGTTGTTAACATTGGCTTAAAATTCCCCTCAAATTTGGGTAGAATCTTACGATTGTAGGATCTCGTGATTTTTCCAAATTATTGCGATTAGCTCAAATAATTGCCATCAGGCGGTGAGTAATTGGTACAGCTCTATTCTCATGCTTAGAAAAATAATACATTTTTGCCGTGTGCTAAGAGAGCTGCAGAAGAATCACTTCTGTCAGGTCTTTTCACCCTCATGCTCTTATTGCTCTTATAAGCCAAGCCTGCACACTGCTTGTGTCATTGGAGGACCCGACATTGATATTTATAGCCAGCCAAGTCCAGTTGTGCAAATGGGGTTACTGCATGACTGAGTAGATGAGACCAAGCAGGAAGACGCACCAGTTGCCTCTCTGACATAAACATACAATTGTTTGTGTGCAACTAAGCAATATTCAAGGGAATGCACTCTGTGCACACTGCAGGGCTAAACCTAGGATTGTGCCATTGACTCAGATAGGCTGCGTCAGTGCCAGTGTGCTTGATTAACTTCTGTAAGATTTCGACCAGGGGTCTCAAATTACCCGCCGGGAACTGGTCAGGTCGTCTTTTCATTGGGGGGGGCTTAATTTAAAAATCAAAGAAAAAACAAGTGGTTCTGTTTTGGGGGGTATTGCACAGCGCATTAGTGAGTTGAAAACATTACCTTTTTTGTATGCACTAATTAAGCATTGTTATTTTAAAAGTCATTTGTGGGCCTGATTTAGGAATATATTATGAGTAAATGTAAATTATAAATATGTAGTGGGCTGCATTTAATTGTCTAGCGGGCCAGATGTGGCCCCCAGGCCTGTATTTTCCTACCCCGGCTTAAGACCAAAAAGTTCTGGCATGGCTGTTTGCAGTGGTACCCGAAATGTACTACATGACAACTAGGTCACCTATAAATATGTATGAAGAGCGGTTAGATCCGTGCTGTACTGCACTGTATGTTGGCCCAAATATTTAATGACTGTGTGACTGTGGTATTTGTAGTGAAAGTGATACTTCACTCTTATCAAGCGCTTGAGAAAATGACCACATGAAATCACCACTGGGCATTGTCACTTTCTCGCACACACAGACACACCCATAAATACATTCACATAGTTTGCATTTAGAGAAAGCCGTCAGTGTGAACTAAGAAAAAAAATAACTTTTATGGCCTCCCATGAGCCCAGGCCTGGCCAGTGGAGGAAGCCCTAATTACAGAGATAAGGAAAGCTGGGCGGATTGGAGTAGGAACAGTCACTGGGTTGATATCAGTCAGTCTGATGGGGGAGTAGCAAAGCTGCTTATGTTGTCTGCAGGTGGCACTTGTTTGGCATGGTACAGGTACTTTCATGAAGATAATTTTACTGAGTGAATGTACATATGGCATCCAGTTCTGGCTTTCACAGCATTTATCCAAAGATAACCAGTCTACTCTCTCGTAGGATGGTGTACTGTTTTCCACGCTGCCTCATTGGTTTCCAGTGCACTATTGGCTCATTGCAAGGAGGTCCTGGTCTCCAACCTGACTGAGGCCCAGCTTGAAGCTCAGGACCTTTCTATCTGGAGTTGCATGTTCTCCCTGTGTCCACATCGGTTTCTTCCCACACCAAAAGAAATTAAAATACTTTACATGTTAGATACACACTCCAGCCATTGTTCTTGACCAAGGCACTGGCTGCAGAATTGGATTTGGTCCCCGGGTGCAGGACTATGACTGCCCACTGCTCCCAATAGCTTGTATCCCCGTGTACTGTTATTTGTGATTGTGATTGCTGTCCATGACACAAAACCTTTTACATTTTAGTGAAGAAAAAGCTTTGTAGTGGCTTTCTAATCTTTGGATTAGACGCAAACGTCAAACTTCTTTTTGTCCTGGAAACAAGCTGCATACTTGTGACAAATTGCAAGATCTCTCATTGACTGCAAGGAATGCTGCCGATTTTATAAATGAGCCATCTAATCCGAGTCATTTTGTCAAAGGCGCATCAGATAATTGGTCGTTAAACATTAATGTCACGTTTCCTCAGCCTTCTGGGGAATGGCTGCAGTAATTGTTCTGTATCTCTGCCTTGTTTTAGGTGAATTTAAAGCACCTATTCTGACGAGCGATGACAGACGGGGCTTGAAATCCATCATTTAGCTTCTTCTCTGCCACCTGCAGTGAACAGGACTAGCTAGTTTACAGACCACACCTCTGTGTGGGAGCGGTGCGGCGAGTGTTTTTCTCACCACAGTGTCTATCAACCAAGATGAAAGATGTCTGACCTATTGTGTGCCCTCTCTCCCTTAATCTCTCCTCACCAACCAATATAGAATGACATAGAATGATCAACTCTCACAATGATCATTAAATGGTTCATTCCAGATGGCCGTGAGAAGGCTACTTTGCAGTTAGCATGTATAATGGAAACTCCTATTGGGATGGGCTCCCACTCTGTCATTGTGATGGTACATTGTTCAGTTTTACTGAGCACTGCGGTGTACATAGTCACTCCGTGAACATGACTGGCTGTGTTTACCAGAGAGCAACTCTGACACTGTCAAAACAGGAAGGGTGACCCACATGGGAGCCCTGCTCTGAGAGAAGGATGAAACGGAAGAATGGAACAGATTAAATATACACAAAGAACGACGCTATCTCCACTCCTTGATGTTGGATGCAGGAAAACACTTGGGGAACTAAGGCCTGGGCTTTGTCGGTCACAATGAAATACTCTTTTTAAATGGGGATAGTGGATCCCATTGCTTATTATTAGGACTGGTCGTTATTGACAAAATCAAACGTCACACTATTTTTATAATGCGGACATTATGAATAAGGAGAAAAAGGCATCGATTAGAACAGCTAGAGCAGTCAGTGAAGTTCAGAAAATGACGTTACTTTACTGTAATGCAATCTTAAATATAATATTTAAGTCTATACATAACTATATGACAAAATACTAGATGATATCTAGTCTCATATCATGTTATATCCTATATTATACTGATGTTACAGGATACTATATTGATTCCGTCCTGAATAATTATTAACTCAAGATTTTGCCTAATGTTTAGCAGAGTGATGCAAACTTTAATTTAAGTCATTATTAATAGACAGTGGTCATTATGAAAAAAGAACTGAGTACTGATTGACTATTAACCAATCAGAATGAAGTATTCTTGAATTATCAGCTCAACATTTCACTCTTTCACACACTTTACTTTGTTATTTCAACTTCAAAAGCAAAGTGATTGATAATAACCTCACCACACAAAGCCACATGATGACAAAGCAGGCCGTCCAAGATGCTAAATCTTTTTAAAGCCTGCTCACACCTTTTACAGATGTAGACACAACACTGAAACAAATGTCAAATGGGCTCATAATCCACTGTAGCAAAGATTCCAAAATTTACGTTGAGTTCAAAAGCAGACGATTTCCTGTGTTGTTCTGCGCCACAGCTCGGTCACAACCTTAATGATTTTATCGCTCCTGGGATGGGTGGGGGTGTCTTGTGTCCTGTTGCGTACTAGTTTCACATCCCCCAGACTAAAGGGGAACCCAGAGGGAGAGCAGAGACCGTCGCACCGCGTGGTGCACGCTCTATTCCAACACACTTCCCTCTTCACTTACGCTGAATTAACGACTTTGCACATGCACCACTTCCCTACACCCAGATGCTGCACAGATGCTGGAGAGCTGCTGACGTGGTGAGACAGACCTGTTAAATTCATAATACATACAGAAACACAATCAAGCGGAACATTTACATTTATGAATTTGACATGTAGGTTTACATCCATTTATGCTTTCAGGAGTTCCAATTAATATCCAAGCTATAGAAGAGAAATTGTCTTTAAAAATGTTTTCTTTTTCCGGTTGCCCCTTACCATGTGTATTCTAGTGCATGTTTGTCAGATGTTTAGATTATATTATAATAATAAAAACCTTATCAGGCAACTGCTTGGCTTAGGGACTTTGCATTCGCTAAATAAATAAAAACCTTTATTTGTATTGGACCTTTCATACATGACATGCAACTCCAAGTGCTTTACATTAATAGAAGGCCATCAAATAGTCACAATAAAAGCAAAACAAACCAGCAAAATGCATTTACAAAGTAGAAGAATAAAATATTAGGGCTTATAAGATATCTACAGCTTAGCAGTACATGCTCCTTGAACGTTCCAGCAACATTAATAAGAATTCTATTAGCGTAATCTTCACATTCTTCTAGCATGTTCTTGTTGTGGCCTTAAGAGAGCCTGACACATTTCAGAAATGTGAGGCTGTACCTGGCTGGGAATCTAAACATACAAAAAACAATCTTGGCATGCCTTTAGCTGTTTTTGTCACCCTACAAATTGGCCAGAAGGGTTTTGAAATGGAAAATTATGTTTAACCTCCTCTTCAGTATGAACATCATGAAGAAATGTCTAAACAAGTATTCTTTATATTTATATCGCAGTTAGTGGTTTTATAGAGAAAAGAAAACGGTGTGAACAGGTGTAGTTGTGTTGCATGTAATAGTCCGACCCTCAGGTGCTAAACAGAATAGCTCTATTTTTCTAAGCTTTTATTTTTTAAAGCTAATTAGCTTGAACAATGCTTGGCTTTCATCTGAGCAATAATGGTGTGTATTCAAATTTTCACTTAAGTCAAACCTCAATCCTTCTAAAGTATTGACCAAAAAAGGCTGAAAAAAACCCCATTTTAATCGGACAGGTTTTCTTTTTATTGAATCTGCGATATGCCAAAATATGACTATATTGAGTAACTTGTCCAAAAGTATATTAGTAACACTTTATACACAATAAATGAGAGGATTTTCACAATGATGTGGCTTGTTTAAGATGTATGAACATCAGTGTAACAGCTTGAAGCTCCACTGCCATCCCAGTTACCGTTGAAGCATCTTTTTGTTTTTTGCAAATCCCTCATGGCACTGTGTTCACTGTGGAGTTCCTGACTCACTGCTCTTTCCTGTGCCAGGGGGGGAAGGGAAGAAAAGGAAGGAGGTGAAACTATGGAGGTGCTTTGCAACTCCCTCTCCTCCTTATCGCCTCCCCCCTACGGACTCTTAATATGGAGTGGTTGGTGGCTTGTCCGGCACGCTCATGTGTCCCACAGTGACACCTTGCCCTCCAAACCTAAAGTGCTTTACGTTGCTTCATCATTTATTCATCTTTGACCTGTTTCCTAGTCTGGTTTTTGACCATTTCCTCTATCTGGAAGCTCTCAAAATACGATTGTCCAGTCAAACGTTAGGCATTAGTATCAATAGATTTCAGCTAAAAGCTACTCGAAGCAATGTTTCTGCTAATGTAGCTGAAGCAGCTTTAATCCTGATGAAGGCAGCCTAGCGGTAGAAACCTTTTTTTTGTCAATAAATGATTGTTGCTTCACAGCTGCATGTGAGCAGTGTGCCTCCTTTTTCCTTTCCTTATTTCTTTAAACAGGCTTAATTAAAAAAAAAACACTTCTAGTTTCAATGAACATATAGTCATTGTGCTCCCAAAAGTGTTTTTGGGAGCATTCCTCCTCTATATATTCGTGAAACCTTTCTCAGGCATTCCCAGCAACTTTTGTGGTGGTGCAGGGGTGTGGTCAGGCTCAAGCTCCCCAGCTTACCCCTCACCACAAACTGAGGCTTGTTTCATCTCTGCCCAGCGAACAGTGCACACTCTGCCCACATGCTCTCCACTTCAGCATGCTGAATGTTATGGGATCCAAATTTGAACAGTTGGCAAATGCATAAAATGCACCCTCTTAATGAGGGAGTTTGTAAGACAAAGATGACTTTTGTCAGCAAACAGTCTTTGGACTTGGACAGAACGTGAGACACTTGAGGCACAAGTGCATATATTCATCATAATTTTGTTTCAGTATTTGACAATCAAGTTATTCTATAGCGTCAGTTGGCAGAAACATGGACGCTTGTCAAAGCCACAGGTCATTGGTTTGAACATCGAATGTATAATGGAGCGATTGTGTCTCAGCCACAGTGGAGGCTGGATCAGATGACAAGCTGCTCCACTAGGGGGAACAGACAGGAGCCCATGACACAAGCCAAAACAACCACAAATTCTAATATTTAACAATAAAAGTGCTCACTCTGCCGGCTGTTGTCAGTCGAGCTTCAGAGAGGCAGAGAGAGGGAAACGACAAGGTTCAGAGATGAAGAGAGAGAGAGAGAGAGAGAGAGCGCTCTGCTGAGGAGGGTTTGTGAGTCCTGGCCTCTTTTGGTCCCGGCCTGACGGTTGAGGTGTGAGCTGTGGGACAGCATTCACTTCCAGACACGTGAGTGGCTCCGTGATCTGCATTTCTCATCTTTTCCGACAGTCATCCTCTGTTTCCTTCACATCTTGAAAGCCGTTGGCACAGGCGGTTTGATCTGTATTTTACCGTCTTACAGGGAAAGTGGAGAACATTCTGGACACCAGACTTTCAGTTAGATTGGAAATAAAGGAACAGAAAGGACTGAAGAGTTTGAAATGTAAAGAATTAATGTTTTTTTAAATATATATATAATTACTCAGGAAGTTTTTATAACGTATTTAAAACACCAGCCATACATAATGATGAGGCCAAGGGTTACAGCTTCAATCTACTGCTTGCCTAATGTTAATAATTACCTGTCACTGTAAAGCTTGCTGTAGTGTCAGAGTGTGGATTTCCCTCTTTTACAAGTGATGTTGTATTATTTAGAAGTATAAAATAAAGTCATTGTTTGAGCCAGACAAAAACACATGAGAGGATGTGATGAAAGCACCCTCAGTCCTGCCAAATGTGGTCCTGGCAGCCAGGAACTGAAAACTCACACACTGGCTGAATCACACACACATGCTGTGAAAAGGTAGACATTTTCACTCCCAGACTATTATATGGAATTGAGTAATTAATTCCATAGGTTACAAATCTTGGTGGTAAAATAAATCCTATTTGATATTTTACCCCATATTTATTTACCCTGCACTTTATAAGAAACAGTCATTCAATGTATTCAATTCATGTTTATTTATATAGCCCTTAATTACAATACAGTCTCAAAGTGCGTCACAAACCCACATTTCACATAGAAATCAAAGGCATGCCCTTGTCTGAACCCCATCCGGGCAAGGAACAAACTCCCAGAAAACCCTTTAGGAAAAAGAGGAAGAAGCATTGAGAAGAGGTCACAGAAGTAGGAATCCCCCTTCCAAGGTCACCAGACTTGCAGTTGATGCCGAGTGCGCGTCATTAATAATATACTATGACAGATCATAGCTTTTTGTACTTCTGTGGTATGCAATGTTTAAACTAGACAAGTATGAGAGTCTATTTGCTGATGCAGAGCGCCGCAGGTGCATGCCTCCAGGGAAGTGGTCCTCATCAGGCCCGATTCAGGTTGATCGGAGAAGTAGAGAGGAAGAGGAGGCAGGGTGGGAGGCGTGCTCTTCAATATACCCGTTGCAAAGGTTGGACATGAGCCATAAGTGAAAGGAAGCTGCAGTCAATCTGATATAGCAGCGTAGCTAATTGTCGTTAGTAACCTGTTGATATGCATGAACATTACAAAAAAGACAATACCCCCACCACCTCAAGTTACCAAGAAGAAAGACTATTGATCAGAAGAAGGCAACATTTTAGAATTAGGACGAGGGCAAACCCAGATATTGAAAAAAAGGTTGTAGTTTAAATGAAATTGTGGCACTTGTGTAATCCACCCAACACAGACAATCTTATGGATTGCTATTTTAAAGCCCTGGTTGGACTGGCTATTCTCAGCTGCTGCCATTACAAGTGTTGTGAGGTATAACACTGTCATATGTCAAAGCGGAAGAGACATAAAACAAAACAAATGCACTTGTTTTTGTTTGCCAGGAAGTGAGCATTGCCTCATCTCTGTGCACCATTTCCTCCCCCTCGCTGCTTATTTCTGCCGTCTGACACGCAACAGTGGAGTTATCAGTGACGCTCATTTACATGCTGAGAGAGAAGGAGAGATGGGGGGTAGCTTTTGTTACGATGCTTCAATTGTTTCCTGCGTAGGAGTCGGGCTTTGCATTATTGACGATATCAAATATAAAAATATTTTTGACCACTACCTCAATATCAATAATTTGACAATATTTTGGCAATGGCTATCGGTGCTTTCAAGAAGGTAGCACTGATTAAAACAGCTAGAACAATATATGAAGTTAAAGTTAACATAACCAAAATCCCACACAATATCTAGTGTCATTCACAATATCGATATTATATCAAAATTTCGCCCAGACCAAGCCAGGCGCTCATCTCTCCCTCATCTTCTCCCTGATTTACACACTAAGGCACATGATATTTCAAGAAAAAAGACACCTAGCCTGGTAATGCATTGTATGCAAGACAAAATAAGTCTGTGTAATGGCACAAAATTTGTAGGAGCTGATAGAGATTTCACCCATAGTGGCCTAACTTAATTGTGGTGGTGCAAAGTCCCACGGGCGAGCAGTTTGTCTCTCTGCTTTTTAGTGGGGGCTGCCGGGCTCCAGTTGTGGAAAGTACACAAATACACATACTTTGTTACTGTGCTTAAGTACGTTTTTTTAATTATCTGTAATTTTACAGTAATTATATTCAGTTTTGTACAGACTTTTGTATTTTTCCACTCCACTATATTTCAAGGCAAAAATCTATATCCGTGTATAATATTGATATTTGGACTCTACTACATTTCTAACACAGTTGCCCTACTTTGGTTATAAAATAACCCAAAAAATCTGGGACTGGATCCATCAAACTGATGATTTAAGATTGCTAGATGACACAACCTTATACTATTTTTTGTGAATGTCAATCAGGATGTACATGAGCACTCATCCACAGAAAAACAGGTACAGTAGCACTTTATGCCGTATTTAGGTAGGGCTGGGTATTGGTAGTCAATACCTTTTAAGGTATCGATCGAAACAACATAATACCAAGTAGTATTGAGACTTCTCCAGTCAAACGATACCTGCATTTGATCGTTTCTGTGCCCAGATCTAGAAAAAATAAAAGACTATTTGTAGGGTTTATCACCGCAAGCGTTTTTTTGTTTTGATGCAACGTGTGATTGTGTCGCTACTGCAGCAGCAGCAGTGACAACAGCCTGTTAAAGGAAAGGTTAAAAAATGTTCAAGTCTGTGTTAAAACAACAGTCAGGCACAGTCATGTGAACAGTGAACGAGGTTTTCCTGGCTGTAATCATTCCTCCTGTACTGACAGGTACCTTTCCTTTCAGTCAATTTAAGACCAAGTACTTTCATACATTTAATTAAGTAGAAATGCCAGTGTGATACTTTCATTTTTGATCTGTCATTTTGTGTCAGGTTATTTGTACTTTAACTTAAGTAAAAGGTCTGAGTACTTCTTCCATCGCTGCTTCACAGTCATCTGCGGTTTGGTTTCCATATGTCTTCCTATTGGTTTGAGTGAAGGCCAATGCTCTTAAAGTCCTAATTTGGTACACTTCATTTTGATGAAAATACTTTTTTATTTTATTTTTATTTTTTTCAAAATACAAGGTATAGCCTTGTGTAAACGTGTAAACGACAAAATGCAATTTTGCAACCAACGCACCAAAATACAATTTAGAAAATCCAGTTCCAGACAGTCAAAGTCAGGGAATTGGATTCATGGAGTGTCATGGAATATATCAGTGTTTATAGTAATTTTACTTTCGGTATTTTCCTGGCAAGTCATGGAACAGTCAGGGAATTGCACCTGGCATTAAGAGTAGGGACCCTGTACACCTAAGTGGGACTGTGCTGCAGTGCATTGAAGGGCTGGAGTGGCTGGAGCTACTGACTGTCTGATGGGTTAGCTATTTACAGGACTGTACTGATCTAGGTTGTGTAACAAGATGCTGCCCAAAGTCATCTCCTTGAGGTGGTATGAGATCAGATGATCACAGTGATTGTTTGATCCATTCCACAGCTGATAAGAAACTTCCCTCTAATCGTCTCTCGGCGGATTTGTTTCACTAGCGCCGGTCGGCTCTGAGAAAGTGTCTCCACCCCTCTGTCCTTCATTTAGCCTTTACATTCGTCTCCCTGCTTTAAAAACAGCAATGTAATTAAGTCAGAACAGGCCAATAGTTTGGGCTGTGGCAGTGACTACAAATCATGTTCTGCTTTCTAATTTCCCTTTCTTCAGAGAAAATTCCATATTTAGCTTCTTTTTTTGGCTAGCCTTCTTTCTCACTCATGTTCCAGATTTCATCATCTGACGTGCCTGCGGTGTCTGCAGTTTTTCTGCTGTGCAGAGAGATAGCTGTGAGTGTTGACGTTCTTCTTTGTCTGCAAGCTGCAGTGAGAAGATATGAATCATACTGGTAGTGCCTCTTTTAACGCTGCACGCAAGTTCAAGCTTCATACGTATGTGATCGACTTCTCTCAAAGAACTTTGGCCTCAAACCGGGCCGTGTAGAAGTAAGTGGGCCACAATCCGGACTCCTGAGAAACTGGCATCCAATTGCTGCAGAGGAAAATGAAGATGTCGTCTCTACAGAAGCTGTGCTCTTGTACCACAGAACCTCAAAGTCAGTATGAGGAAGTTTACAAAAAGGTTATTTTAATTTGGGCCACTACTGCCTCAAGGGTCTAACTTTTTTTAGGCTGACTTGTTATACTATAATGTCCCTGCAGACATTATGTTCATAAAAGTACATAGAGGTTGTTTAGTTATGTCCCATGTGAAAACAAAAATGGAGATCATCAAGTACACTGCACTCAAGTACAAGTACACAAGTACAATCTAAAATCATGGAGTATTTTGCTTAGATTGATGAGGAAAAAATGAATTCAAACCAATTCATAGTAAGGCTGTCATGCAAAGAAATGTGGAAAAAGTGAAGGGACTGTATTGGCTGGATAGTTGACAATACAGAATTGCATCAGTGCTATAAAGTAAAGCTAAATTATGTTGGATTCAGTCCTTGAATTGTTTATCGCTTCACCGTGAGTGAACCTAAATAAAATGACAAGTCTATACATTTAATGTATGATGTAATCTTGTTTTGTTAAAAAAAATATATATATATAAATATTTATTTATTTATTTATTTATTTTTTAAGTCAGCAAGAGACTGTTGTCAAGCACTTTATACCCTTTTACTAATTGTTCGTTATAAAAAAAAAAATTGGCGTTGGAAGAAGTATTTGTAGAACGCAAGAGAGGGGATTTTGGGGGATTTTTTCATTTTTTATAGAAGCTTCCCTCTTTGTCGACGACCTCCTGCGTCTGGACTGGATGTAGGAGGTGACTGCCGTGGTGTCAGATCTCACACAGTGCAAGGCAGGAGGCAGTCACAGGATCCAGCCCTCCGAGGGCCTCAGCATCATATGATGCACCAACTGGTCCAAACACACAACACGACACACGCAGGCAGTATAATAGCATACAGTCTGTTCTTAATCAGATCAGCCAAGTCTGTAAGGACCTGCGAGCACTCCTTCATTACACTTCAATAAAACTTGAAAGTGCTGCTGTGCTCTTATGTAGTTCGCTCCGTTTGGTGTCATGTCTCTTTAATTTGTTATTAAAGTATAATTCTATCTAAAGCATTCACCCACTTTGTCCATATTGCAGTATTTTTTGATTTATCATTACTATTTGCATACTCTACCTCATTGAATATACCGCTTTCCCATTGCACTCATTGTACTGTAAATACTGTTTAGATGCTGTGCAAGGTGACAAGTGCTAATGACATGTGAAAAAGAAGGAGAAGTAAATAGTGTCCCGCCCAGATCCATCCCTGTTGCTGGAGGAGGAGTTCCACAAACACGGCTCTGGTCTGTACGACGTGCGCTAAAGATAAGGTTTCCTCAGGCTCACCTCTGCCTTTTAAGTCAATCAGTCTCTCAGTCTTTTGGGACCTTCATGGCTCATTACCAGTGGAGCGGTTCTTCCTCCTGCTAAAGTGCACCCTGCCTCGTTCAGTGCTCGTTCCATAGTTAGGTACATTTCCTCCTGGAGAGAGTGATGGTACACTCAACGGTGACTGCTTGAAACAGGATGGACCTTTCGAAGCAGAATTATCGCGAGAAGACGTATGGTATCCATACCCCTATTCCAAATGGCAAACTCACATGAATGACTTTGTAGCAGCACTTACAGTCAAGAAGAGTGAGATGCATTCATATATTTTAGTAATTACATTTCTTTGCAGGCCTCCTTAGATTGACTTAACAAAGCTTATGTAAAGAAGCAAAACAAATATTCCTCTCAATTCATTGACTTTGTCGAAACGTTCATTTGTTATGTTCCCCACTTCTCCTTTGTGCCGCAAAATGATTTCAGCATTTGTAAGTACTTATACTTTTGTTTGTAAATACTTAAATTAGTGATGAGAGAAATTACAGCATGTACAGTATACCCCTTTAAGAGTTGTTTGTATGTATTCCATCTCAATTTACAACAACTTCTGTTACATAATTGAAGCCTGCCAATTAAATCTACAACCTTATTTTTATCCATATTGGACTGCCCCCAAAAAGGGAGTTGTTACAGTTGTCTCAAAGCCAGTGTTTTTGTTGTACTGCACCTTTATATAAACGTCCCTCAGGTTTCACCAGTTTGAAGTCGCATTTTGCTGACACTCCCAGTAAACTCATTGAACCCTCCCACTCCAGTAGCTGGAAACTAATTTGACATCTGAGGCTTGTATATTATCTCTTCCTCTAGTAGGAAGTAACAGACTTCCTACTAGGAGACTTCCTACAAACTGACTAGTTGTGGCATTAGTGCTCTACTAAGCCTCCCTCAGCAGTAAATGTTTGTTTGTCATATGCAAGTTCCAAATGAGTAAATTACTGGGAACTTAAAGATGTAGCCCCATGGCAGTTTCAGGATGCTGTCATTTTAGTCACTTTTTGTTAAAACAGTTTTTGACGGCTGTTACTGTCATTCACCACACAGTATTTTGGGATGTACTGTATATAGGGTCCGATATTGTGCTTCAGTACTCGTATGGTCAAAGTGAGATCGAGTTCAAATTTTGAACCCCGGATTTCAGATTTTTGTTTAAACCAACCAGTGAATAAATAAATGACTGAAAATATGGAAAACATCAGGACTATCATTGCAACAGAAGTTCATAGTGTTTGTACCAGTACTCGGTATTGGCAAATACCCAGAGTGAGCATACTCGGCCCAAGCGCTATTGGTGCATCCTTAACGGTATTTATATTGTAACTATCGTTCTGGTTTCTTCCCAGGTTCAATTAGCAGACAGACGGCAATGTTGAAAGGGGGCACCACCAAGGTGGGGCTGCCCAAACCAGGGCTCCAGGAGCGGGCCAGGCAGGCCTCCCTGACCCCCTCCTCTGGCAACACTTCCACCTCCATGAAGACCTCTAGGTCCTCCAACACACTGGCCTCAGACCTACGCCTCAGCAGAGTGAGTAACCAACAAGGACAGTGCTACAGCGAGAAAGCTGTGTCAGCGACGTAAATATTTGCTTCAAAAATAAATTTGGTATTAACATGTCGTGATCCTATCCTAATAAATCCATCCAGGAGAGTTGAAGCACTGTTGGCAGTGTGAATATGATGCACGAATGTGGTGCATGGTCTTTGTATTTTGTTGTGACTGACTATAATGTTTAGTGTGACTGACTGCAGTGTAACAGTGTGTAATGTTTCAAATTCAGTCTTTGTTTGGCCAGAAGATTCCTTTCCACTTCACGTAGTTGAAGGGCTTTTTTGATTCAATATTAATTCAATCCAATATTGATGAGATGGCTCACAACGGGATAAGAGATATGTGTTTCTTTCGTAGCTGAAGAGAGCCAGCAGTGATGACGCTCTGACCAAACCCGCTCTGGGAGCTGCCTCCTCTGGCTCCAGGATGAAGAAGACTGTCACCACTGGAGCCATTTCAGACCTGGCAGAGGCCCGGCCTCGTACCCTCAACGGTAGGGAGCTAACTAGGTGTGGCAATTATTACATCATTGCCTGGTTGCAATGAATTCAAATTCATTCCCAAATTTAAGGAGTTTTTTAAACCATTGTTAGAAATAGCACAACTAATAGAATGTGAATTAAATGCCTTTCCATTAGATGGGTCTACCTGAATTTTTATATTCCATTGTTCAATGTCAATAGCTGGCTCTTCTTCACAAGTTGTGTGGGTATTATTATACTATTATAAACTTATTCTGTGATGGGGATAAAAATAAAAAAAAGAGACGGTTAAATTGTTAATAATTAATTGTCATGCAAATAATTGCAAATAATACAATGCTGGAACTACACACCCCAAGTAGACTCCACCTAAGCATTTCAAGCATCAGGGCATCAATGTGCCAATCCACAGGGTTCCTATGCCCTACGTTCCCCACACCCTGCCTGGCACAGTGTACGCCCAAGTGAACTGCAGCCCAAATGCCCCCATTCAGAATGCCCTGCCTCGTCATCAAATGTGGACACTGAACATGATGTATTGTGTAACAACTAGTAAAGACAACAAGGCTGACTACTGTTTGGGGAGTTAAACACAGGATGCCATCTATAATAAGTTGTGGACAACCAAAATTGGAATGTAAACTCCAAACATTTGACTGGATTTAACTCGATGAGGTCTCGCACAATTTAGGAAATAATTGTTGGCATACACAAATAATACAGCGGGTAGCAGTTTGCACCTGCATTTGGTTTGTGATCCTCCAATATACTAAAAAACGACAAATCTCAATGCATAGCGGGTATGTGCTCTGAAGTGACCATCCAATGTACATTTTAGATTTATTCCCCTTATTGTCCACTTCAAAGTGAACTCTGTCACCACCTATAGTTTGGAACTTCACTTTACATGGAGAGGTCCCTTGTGCAGTGCACTTCCCGGTGTGCCATCGGACAATTGGAATACACCAACAATAAATTAGAATGCTCCGTCGGTCAAAAACATCAGATAAAGTACTGTACGTCCTACCACTCATAGCCACAAGAGGGCCACAGAACATTACCAACAGTTTGCTTATTGCCGTTCCCAGGCCAGGAGACTCTGTGCTTTGGCCCAAAGCTTATTGAACATCTACATTCATGGTCTGCTTTTGTGACAACATCTGCTTATCTGTGAGAAGAGCAGCCCAGTTTTTGGGACATGAAATGGAAAATATGAGGGTTAATTTTCTGACTTAAGCCTGTGGAAAGGAAAGGAAAAAAAGAATCTTAATTGATCACATATTCACATTTTCCTTTTCGTATGTGTGAGTGGGATTGTCTTTCTAAGTGAGCTTTTGCCCATACGGTTGTGGCAGGTTGAGTTGAACATTCACCAATTCAATGTTTAGTCAGACATCAGGGAGGCATTCAACTATTGTGTTTAAATCGCGGTGGTAGGGTGGAGCTGATCATACATGTACAAGCTGCAGTTACATTGTTTGTGCTTCTGATATTGATGACAGTGGTTGTCTGCCGAGGAGAGGCGTTTATCTTTATTAAGTCTCCACATTGCAGTAAAGAGGTGGAGGATTTGCAATCCTTGAAAGCATATTATCTGTCTTACTTTCCTGCCCAGTGGAGGAGATTCCACGCTGCATGTTTTTGATCCCTGTTTAATCCACTTTATGTCAATGGTGTAATTCTGTTTAATGGAGCAATTAATTTAAACAGACCTTTTAAGCTTAACAATATTTTAGATCAGACATATATGGTTGTTGAATACTGGCAGGGATCCGTGTGCTATACTGTAATTGTGCTTTTTACAGAAGACACTTGAAGCAGAACAAATTGATTTCTGATCCGCCAAAGAGTCCAGGGAAGGAATCGTGTCCAAGTGTGGCTCTCTATTCCAAGTTCTTCAACACTATGCCATGAAAGGCTCTCCTTGAGTAAGGGCCCGACTCTAATTAGCATTTTCACACTCCAAAACAGTCCTGCATAGCATTGATTAATCAACCAGTATGTAGTGCCAGAATAGCTCAATTTGGTTGGTATTCAAAGGTAAGGTTGGCATCCTTAAAGTGTCAATCCTTGAGTTCATCTGCGTTGTGGATGGCACTACAAGCTAACCAACAATAACATTTCTTTTTTTTCGTTTTGTTCTCTCCCCCCAACATCTGGGTTTACCCTTGTCTTCACTCTACGGTCTTTTTTTTCTATAGAACACCTTCTTCTGATGGATGGATTTTTTTTCGAACCCCCACCTTTTTTGAGGTGGAGGTACTTTTTAACCAATGCTGTGTCTATATCAACATTTTACTGACCAAAACTATCTACGTGGCTTTATCAAATTCCCAGCAGCTGCATTTCCCTTCTTGCCCATGCCCTTATATATTCTTTCCAGGAAAGGCGGACCCTGCCACCAATAATGGAAACAGCATATAGAGGATTACAAACATAATACAAATACATTGAATAGTTTATTTTTTATCTTTTTATTTTATTTTTTTTACTTATCAGCGTGCTGGACATACAAAACAGAGTATTTGCTCCTTTGCATCTAGGACAGAGTTAGTCTGCAAGTAGAGTTCAACTTGTCAACCTGCAATGCAGCCTTTTATTCATCATCAAATATCAACAACTGCTGCAATAACTCTGTCCTGACCTGTAGGATGTCAAGAGCACAGTTTTTGGTTATGGAGAACCACCACCAACCCTCCTCTTTGGAGAACTATTCATCATGTTTGGCTCTATAAGCAACTGATCACTACTCCAAGAGGGGGAGGATCACCACGGTGAGACAAATAAACATAGAAACAAACAACATTTACATGGAAAATGTGCCTGTGATGAGACCACCTGTGCGTGTGCGTGTGCGTGTGCGTGTGCGTGTGCGTGTGCGTGTGTGTGTGTGTGTGTGTGTGTGTGTGTGTGTGTGTGTGTGTGTGTGTGTGTGTGTGTGTGTGTGTGTGTGTGTGTGTGTGCATGTGTGCGTGTGCATATGAGGTGTCCAACCCTGTGTGTACAGGACTTATCCCAGTTGGTTCTGGTGTATGAGGTCGGTATTATATCTTAGAGCCTCCAAGCAGCGGAAAAGGCCCTGAAGCCGTACAGATAAAACCACGGCCGCATGAAAGCCCCGAGCACCCCCCCCTGCAGCCACAGAAGACCACCCGGTCCCCAGAGAAGCTGGAAGCTCGTGGAGCAACACCTACGCCGGCCCAGAGGAGCATAACCCAGTCCCAGGGAGCAGGAGGAGACCCAGGGGCGCACACATACAACCCGCCCCCACGTACAGGCATGAGACGCAGCCACGAGCCCAGAACCTGCGGACGCCAGGCGTGGACCGCAGGCCCGGAGCCAGGTCCGCCAGCAGGCCGCCAGATATGTGGGCCCTCCACCACCCGGGACACCCGCCGCAGAGAGGCCACGCAGCAGGAGCAAGGGCCAACTGCCACCCCCCCCCCTCCCCCCACCCCAACCCACACCCACAACAGCAAGCGGCCTCCCAGGGGCCCCGCAACCCCACCAGGTCGCAGCATGCCAAAAACCACCAGTGGCAAGCTGCCAGGACTCAAACTGAGCCGGCAGGGGGCCCAACCGGCTGCCCCCTGGCCAACCACACCCTCACACCAACCCACCAACGCCCCGCCGCCCGGGAAAACCCCGGTGCTCAATGTGTGCTTTTGGCAATTGTAATTAAAATTGCGGGGTGTGGGGGTGCGAGTCCTCCAAGCAAGTCAAACCCAAATCACTTGCACCCTCCTGCCCTGCAGACCCTGCTCTGGTGGAGTGTTGTATGCACTAAGATTTGTGTGCGAGTGTATGTGTTCTCAGCTAATATGAGTGGTATTAAAATTTCAGGACGGACGAGAAGCACCTTGGGGCAGGAGTGTGATGGGCAAGATCACAGCCGCCCCCCACATCTCCACCCACATAGCTCGCACCCCACCCGTCCCACAAACCCCAGGCCTATTGTGTGGTCTAACCCTAACCGTAACCCTAACCCTAACCCTAACCCTAACCCTAACCCCCCTATCGCGTCCCCGACTGGCCCCCCACCATCGCGCATACAGACCCCAGAACGGAGGGCGGCAGACGGCCCCACCCACAGACAGCCTGTCTCCCCAGGGACAAGCGTCCCACGCACCAAGAGTGCCGATCTGGCTGTTTCTGATAAAGCACCAGCTTAAAAGTCAGATCAAAAGGTCAACAGAATGTTTTACAAAATAATGCTATGAATTACCATTGTAAGGTTATGATGGTGTTTTCTTGCAGCTAGCTCCCAGGCAGAGATGTACCCTATGTGCAAAACAGACTGATCCTTTATGTTGAGCCTGTCGGTATTTCAGGCTCTCTGCGGCACCAGAATGTAAATCAGGGTGTTTATGTCTGTTGCTCTGTTTTGAGTGCAGTCCAGTGCTACATGTGTATATTTCTTAAGATTTTCATCATGAACAAGCTTTCACTATAAATGCTTTTTAACAGTGTTTTAACAGTTTTTCTTATGTGATACTCTGTATTTCCGAGCAATGAGCATCTTCATTGTGAACTTCTGAGAACTTCCTTTTTCTGTTTCCGTTATCTTAAAGTCCCTGTGAATTAAATTCAGGGATTTGTTTCTAAACACATTATACATGTTAGAAAGTAATTGCTGAAAACATACGAAAAGACTGAATGATGTCGTACTAATTTTCTGGTACAGATTTTTGGGTGCGCCTAAATCATGACTCGATGACGTGGAACAGTCAACCTTGTCATGGCCCCTCGCTTAACACTATTTAAAGACCAGGCTGCAATAGGAGCATCGTTGGTGAAATAAGCGAAGGTAACAGCCCGGAGTTTCGGATAAAAGGCTGATTTGGGAATAAACACCTGGATTTAAAGACGTCTTCAGGAAAACCATGAGTTCATGCCATGGACGCCCGGAACAAAATAGAACCGTCCCGTTGGTTTACAGGGACTTTATAGGGTAGGTTTGCCATTTTTCAACCCAGGCCTTAAATTAAAATGGTGGTTCCTGTTATTTATTGCATAATGAGAAGCTGCAGCAGAGTGGTACGTTCCTCAATAGTAAACCATCCAGAGAGATGTGCGATGAACAGTTATAAAAGTTGGGAAGCAGCAATTCAATTAGGCTTCAGTTGAAGATAGTGAACTTATGCTTTAGCAAAACATTGCAAGTCTGACAAATCTCGTTGTTGATTCCGGCAGGGGATTTGGCTGCTCACAGCATGGAGGATCCACTGAGATCTCACATGGATGGGTAAAGGGGGGTTGTGTCTCTTCTTACCAGACCTTGTGAGTAGTTTAAGTGAAGGAGTGATACTTAACTCATTTCAGGCTATAAAACATGAGCCATCTGTCCACATAACTGCAGGAGAAGCGTGATGTGCATTTCCTCTGTACCTTGTTCTTCTGGGTGGGGGCTCCATTCCTGTTGTGTCATGAAGTCAGACAGTGAAAGGACAAGTCAAACAGGGCCAGAGACCAATCAGCCAGAGGTAAATCAGATCAGGCGCATTCAACTGGAGTGCTGGCCAAACACGCATGCAAGGGATGAGAGCCTGCTGCTCTTAGTGCTTTACCAGTGAGGCCGGCTCACTAAAGTGTTCTTGTTACTGTAGATAAGCATTCAAAGGAAATGCCATGTTTTGAATATTGATTGGGGTGGTGGCCTGTGATATTTGAACCGTATGATGTTGTGATGTGATAATCCAGCTGGAAATTATTTCCAATTTATTTATTTATTGACTTAGTGGGGAGGGAAAATAAGACATCCCTCGGATAACATTTCTCAATGTATTTACAGAAAAGTTTAATTACAGAATCGTTCATTAAGACACTCAACTTGCTAAATAAGAAGTCACTTAAGAGAATAAAGGTATTGCTTGAACAAAGGTATTACAGCGCTGTGTTTGTAACCTGTTACTTTCTGCCTTGGGCAGATATGCATTTTCACTGATTTTGCTTTATTAATAATTTTTTTTTCTGAGGCATCTCTACATTTCAGGGGCTGGATAACAGCAACCTTTATATCTTCGGGACAAGAAACTCCCAAGAGACATAGCCACGGCCTCCATCCCATGTAAAAGGCAATAAATACACACAATTCTTGTCATTTTATGTCAAAATGCGTTTTATTTGTATTTGTACTTCTGGCTTGTTATGATTGTGTTTTATGACGTCCATCCTCAGCAGCAAGTTGAATAAGTACCAGTGTCGTACTCCTCACAGCATGCCACACTAATGAGCCTACAGTGTTGGTTTGGCTAATGGAGTTCTGTCACTTTGCCGCTCATCAGTCTACAAACTCTACGGTGCAGCGCAACGCCAGACAAGGGGTCAAAACCCAGCCTCAATGGAATGATTTATTTAAACCACCTCATCAATATTTCAATGAAGCTTTCACTCCAAGAGGAGTCCCTGTGGAATGCGTCGCAAGAGAGGATGGACAGATGAGACAGTCATGCTCTAGTGGACCTGAAGGCAGGACTCAGGACTCTAAGTGGGGACTGGAGGGTCAGGTACCTTCTTTCACCTCAGCTTCTGCCTCTGATGGGTTACTGTGATTAAAGGGTAGTGCTGGACTCGATGATTAAAAGCCTAAGTCATATTTCTTATCAGTCTTATTGTGATGACTCCACCATTTGTCCATCAATTTTCTGAAGGACATTATTGGTAGAAACTACAGAGCTACAAATCACACCCCACGTTTTTGGAGTTTTAGATATTCGAGGGGAATTACAATAATTGATGCTGTGTGAGGCAGTAGATTTGACTAACCCTAAGTAGCATCAGAGCCTGCTAACCACTTCTTAACTACTTTATTCATATCACATGTTTCTTTCTTTTTATTATATTTCAATGTCTATGTGAGTTCATTTCTCATACTTGGTTATTGATGTGAGAGTATCAACCTCTCACATGCCCCAGAATCCCTCTCCTGGACCAGCTGCCCCTTCATTGAGAAGCCGCTGGTACATTCTTTATTGGATGTAAACATGTCACGGTGACTAATCATCTCACATACTGAACCTACGACATTTCTGCTTCTTATCTTGTTTACCGTTCGCTGAGGAGGATCCAGCCGGTCCCGTTCTTTATTCTTTACTTACTTTTGTGTACTTCACCTGTGAGGACACAAGCTGAAGTCGTGTGAGACGTCGTGAGACCTGTTATCCAGGTGAAGGATGGAGCGCACCATGCCTGTAGGCTGTAAACCATATGTTAGGCTAGCTAGCTAACAGCAGATGGAGATGTATCTTCTCCATTTCCCCAATTACCCCTTTTGTCACAGTCTGGAGACATTTGCGAGTTTGAGAGTGCATCTATTTGCTTCGTACTGGAGGTGTGAGAGATATTTCTTGGTAGTGAACTCAAGCCTATTTCAGGTATGGTTTTTAAATCTTTTTCAACCCCATTTTAATAACCCCTAGCATCCCCTTCTTCCTTGTTTTGTGCCTAGGCGCCATTACCAACAAGGGTCTTTTCCTCAGTCTGTTTTCAAGGATTTAAATAAAGGTTACGAAAATAGAAATGGTGTGCGTGTCACTTTAATTTAGATCTATTCAAAATTAAATTCTAAATTAGATTAATTTAATTTATTATAGACAATAAACGGCAGAGCAGGTATTCCGATGATCATATGCAGGATTCGCCCGGTCCGCGTCATGTTTTACTATGAATAAGCCCAGACATCAGACTCAGCCTGAACATGCGAGCCTGGAGCGATAGCACGTCTGTTGACGGGTGTGTCTGTGTGTGCGTTGGGGGTTGGGAGGTGTATGATAGTCGAACTCCACATACCTGTCAGATCAATTAATCAAACATGTCTCCATCCCACTGCACCGCCTCGTCCCGTAAAAGCATTGAGGCGTGGCAGACCCTCACTCACACAAACGGTACAGTCATGCATGCTTCTACGTGCAGGTGGAGCTGGGGAATTATGCATGCAAGAAATGCACACATCTTTTTGACTTTTGATTTTTGCATTAATTTTCTCTCATCTCTTTTCAGTGACTTTGAATTCTAAAGTGCACATAAATAATTGTGGGGTACCACAATCACACATAAATGCTGCTTATCACACATAAATGAACCTGAATCAATATATTCCCCTGACTGTTCGTGCTTCTGGATTCATGTTTCCTGATTCCTCTTCCAATGTAAACAGACTCATTTTCATTGTACAGTCGACAGAGAACCTAAATTGTACAATTTGAAACACAAAAATGGTGTCAGCAACAGGTAACACATGGCTTCAGCAAAACTGACTGATCAGAAGAAGAAGAAGAAGAATCTTTAATTGTCACGCAACACACCACACTACAACACATGCACACACACACACACACACACACATGCTTTGGGTGGTGCTGGTGAAATGCTTCCTCTGCATTTGACCGTCCTGGCTTGTCCTTCCTCCGGGGGGCAGCCAGGAACAGTGGGCAGCGTCCGTCGACGCCCGGGGACCTGGTGACAAGTGTCCATTGCTGGTCAGACCATGACGTGTGCGTGTTTTAGGTGGGGGTCCTTACTGACGGTAGGTGGAGGAAACCCCGTCACCACACCTTTGTCAACTTTGTAGAGGAAATTCACAGATCAAGCATTAGCCTCATCTAGAACAATGTCATTTGATAACTTTGTGGAGCACTGGACGATGAACGTGTGGAAGTTTTTCTATGTTGAAGATTAACAACAATCAACAGATCTGTGTTGTTTACAATTAATTTGCTATGGACAACTCCCCGTCAAAAGAGATGGTTTTGTCTGGCTGGCCACAAACTTAGTGCCATGGAGCATGACCCAGATGGCCGTCCGACTCAACCAACTTCTCTGGAGGTGATATGATTGTAACCTCTGTATTATTGTACTTTTTTGGTTTCTTGATTTTGAAACAAATCAAGTTATGAACTCACAGCGATGCATTATGCTCTTGCACTCATGGAAGTATACGAGCTTGATAGAATGGCACTGCTCCAAATCACTACTATGGTATGTCGGGGGGTGTACTTCAAAGTCTAGGATTGATATTGGGTTTAGCCATCTGATGTCACTGTACACAAAAACGCCATCTGGCTTCTCATTGGTTTGTGGACAGGATTCCTCTGTGGAGGAGATGTGATGCTGGGGCCACTTTCCCAAAGATGCAGGATGTGAAAGAAGGAGGGAGGTGGGGGGTGTCTTGTCAGAGTTGTGTGGGCCGCTGAGGATCGCCCCCCTGTAGCAGGGAGAGAGAACATTCAGAGCTGGATTAGAGATGTGCCTGTTTACCAAGGTCGATCAGCTGCTTTAAACATAAGAAAATGGAGGGAATTTGGAGCCACCAGTGGTTCATACAGCACAGTACACCGGTGTTTAAATGTATCAAAAAATCAACCTAACACAGGCTTCAGCAGCACGACAGCCAACAGCCTTACGGTTGCTCCATGTTTGAGCATGTTTGTACAACTACAAGTACATTTTGATAGGAAGATTTGACAAGAATAATATTGATCAATCAACCATTAAATAGATGAACCATTGCTTCTTTGCCCTACTTATAACAGAGTTATAATAGGCGTACACTGTTTCAACTCTATGTCATACACAGGATATTGGTCCGGCAGTTAAAACAGTCAGGACATGACATGAAACATCCATGTAAGTGTCCTCTGCGTTAAAAATTGAATTAATTCTGTGTTGGGACTAGCCGTGGACATGATATTTCCCTTTATAGTACTTAACCTGCTAGACTTATCTTTTCTAGATGAGTCCGACTCACTTCATATTATTATTATAAATCTAAGAAAATCCTTGTACTTAACAATCTGATCAAGTGATAATCAGTGAGGGGCTGTCTTGGTATTTCTGTTTGTTTTTGAGATTCCAATGCAAGTCTCTTATCACTTGAATGTATTAACAGAGCTGCATAACATTCAAATAGTTGTGTTTGTTTTGTTTTTTTGTACCATTTTTTTTCCATGACAGTAACTTTTGAGACAGGCTTGACCTTGACCTGATTAGGGTGGAGTGATACAGTACAAGTACATGTGCGTCACACTGTACATCATAGTTTTAGTGACTCAACAGGAAGCTGGTCCAAGTGAAAACGACAAGCCCCCCCCCGGCTCCCCTCCTTATGAATATTTCACACACACATACATTGTGAATGAGCGAGGGCTAAACACAAAGCTATTTCCCTCCTCTCCATCACTCTTCATCCTACACTACCACACACATACACACTGAGCAGCAGGAACCCCAACCCACCTCCCCCCCATCTTTAGTATTCCCAAAAGAGTGTGTGTGTGTGTGTGTGTGTGTGTGTGTGTGTGTGTGTGTGTGTGTGTGTGTGTGTGTGTGTGTGTGTGTGTGTGTGTGTGTGTGTGTGTGTGTGTGTGTGTGTGTGTGTGTGTGTGTGTGTGTGTGTGTCTGAACCTCCTTTTGACAAAGTTCACTTGAATGGAAACGACAGGGTCTGCCTCCTCTCTCCTTCCTTCTCTATTCTTTGCTTCCTTCATTCTCCATGCTCCGCCTCCTTCCTTCCCCATTCTCCTCGTCCTTTCTTCCTTCTCTCCTTACATCGTTCCTCATCTCCTTACTTAATTTTTTCCTTCCTTCTTTCCTTTCTCGTTTCCTCTCTTTTCTCTCACCAACACTCCTCCGCTCCGCTACTGCTGGCGAGAGCAACCCTGACAGGAGAGGCAGCAGCAGTTGGAGAATATGTGGAGTAGGCATGCTGTGTGTGTGTGTGTGTGTGTGTGTGTGTGTGTGTGTGTGTGTGTGTGTGTGTGTGTGTGTGTGTGTGTGTGTGTGTGTGTGTGTGTGTGAGTGTGTGTGTGTGTGTGTGTGTGTGTTTGCATGCATGCGTGTGTGGTCGTGAAGCCACTCCTACTCTGGTTCCAGCCTTGCAGTGATAGTGAAGCCCACACGACGGTGCCTGCCTGTGTGTCATAGCGTCACCGCCCTGGCAGCCGCTGGCTCTGGGTGCACACGGCGTCATCCTCTCCCCACGCGCACACACCCCGTCCCAGGGAGGAGAGGAGGGAGAAGGGAAGGACGAGAAGGAGAGGAGCGACCTGGTCCAGACCGGGCGCCGTGCGCTGCACAGAGCGTGACAGGACAGGGGAGTGGACCTTTTCCTCCTCTCCCCCTCCTCCTCCTCCTCTTCGCCCCCGCAGCCCTTGGATTTGTGGGCACCTGACACAGCAGGAGCTGCACAGCGGAGCAACATGGGGAACCAGATGGGGAGACAGGAGGAGACTGAACCAGGTCGTTGACTCGGCATCGCTCTTGACCTTTTCCTGTCCGTTTCTCTTGATTTTGACTGTCTTTCACTCTTTCTGGCTCTCTTTACTGTCTGTCTTGTTTTGCTGTCTTGCTCTTTCTTCACATTTTTACCTTTTCTCCCTGTGACCCCCCCCCCTTCCCCGTCTCTCTCTCTCTCTCTCTGCATCTCTGTCATTGTCTGCCTTGGTTTTCTCCTTCAATGCCTCCTCATCTGTCTTTAAGTGTTCTATCTCTGTCTCTCTCTGTCCCCATCCCTGTTTTCCTCTCTTCTCAGTTCCTCACTCCTAGGATTGAAAATGTAAGTGGGAATTAAAATGTCAGTGGGACGATCAACCAAAAAGCTTTGTCTCTGCTAAAGAGACGGAGAAGAATGCAGATGAAATACCTTTGCAATATAGAGTGACTGATATTGCACTGTGCGACTGACATTATTGCAAAATACTTCCAATGCGATGGCAGTAGCTGTTGCTCAGAATTATGCTGGGACAAGCGTTTGAGGTTTATTTATTTATTAATTCATTAGAGAATTTGCAACAATTGCAAGTGTAAGAAAATAGAAGCTTTTTTAAAATGTAATACTAATGAAGAAAGAGTACCAGTAATTTAGTACCAGTAATCTATAAAGTAACTTTCAATTCAACATATAGTAAACAGTGCTATATGTGAAGTACGACGTGACAAAGGCCAAAGTCCACAAGTTTAAGCGGCCTGTTGATTTGGCCATTTAATGCAGTAAAAGTTGCAGCTATTTTGCTGAATTTCTAATGCGCACATATTGCAGATGGGCTGAATTTGCATTCAGTATTGTGATTGCAAAATCACGTTTTCTTGAAGGGAATGAAAACAGATTTTAAGATATCTTTTAAAACCACTCTGACCAACTAACACCCTTGCAGTGAAATTCCTTGACCTGTTCCTCACTCTCACCAAAGTAAATCAACATTTTAATAAATGGTAAATATGTTCTGATTGGACTCGAGGGTTTGCCTTATACGCCTGCTGGGAGGGTAAATTGATCAATTTATTGCAATTCATGGTTGTTTCAAGTGGTCCCTTAACTGCACTCAGGGTGTGTTATGGTCCTGTCGGGCATATTAGTGGGAGGTCATGAGGGTTTCATGAACATTAACAACATGCTCCGCAGTCGCTATTGCCTCCTAACGGATTGACTTAGCTGGAGGGAAAAGGTTAAAGCAGTTCGGTTCACAACTAAGTTTGGATAAGTGTGATAAAGATAAACACAGGTGAACTGTAGTCTGTTATATTCCTTGTCGCAATTTCACATCATTCTGTAAAGTGTGAGCATGTGTGGGGACGCAAACAAGTTAACACACAAGCCCAAGTCTGTTGCTTCATTCACACTGGTTCTGTAAAAGCAATGCAGCAATGTCCCACCTAGAGGGAAGGGATAAATGTACTAAACACTATCCTTATTTATCATTATGAATATTATTACGTTGAATGATCTTGTTTTATAAGTTATCATTTCACCTCTGCATATGGAACATGTGCATTTCAGTGCTTAGTAAAAGGGAAGATAAATAGATACACCTATTGCAATAGGTATTGCAATTGCAAAGGTGGTTTACCGGCTGTGAAACACGAGGTCTAGATCTCACACAATGCTCCTTTGAAGGTGTAGTTACAGATCTAAGTATTATGGGATATTTAGAAGTCAGTTTCTGGGCGCATCGGTAGCTCACCAGGTAGCGTGCGCCATATACAAGGCTCAGTCCTTAGCACAGTGGCCTGGGTTCAGTTCCAGCACCGGGTCATTTGCAGCATGTCGTCCTCTCTCTGTCCCCTTTCTTCTTACACTATCACTGTCAAATATAGCATGAAAGAAATACCTTAAAAAAAGAAGTTGGTTTCTGACCTAATGATATAGGATATGTTTGCTTTAGATGGCAAACCACTTGCAGTGATTTTGAAACAGTTTATTCTGAACATGTGTATTCATTTATGTTCATGTCATGCGAACATTTCAGTCTCCAGAATGTCCGTTATTCCCATAGACCTGGGATGGATCAGATTTTACTGTGCGTAGATTAATAACCAATAATCTCATCTACTATTGTAATTATATCAGTAATTATAGTAGGAATTAGGAATTCGATTTCTTAAAAAAATCTTATTCTTTGAATATGCTTCTCTAAAATATAAAATCAACATTATGTGAATCTCTACAATTGTCCCAACAATCTGCGTAGTCATTAAAAGGCTGATATTCACTTAAAGGCTCTGCTGGCCACTTTACTGGCAAAATGTGCGTGCTTCATGACAAATACCGGTATGGGCACAGAGGAAATAAAATAATTCTAGTGTATAGTAGAAATTAAGTATGTGTTGTTGACTATAAATAACTGCATTGACAGGTTATTAGCTTTAAAATGAAATTTCATTCCAACCCAAAGAGCATGCACGAGCACGGGAAGAATCAGCCCATCGCAGCTAATTCACTGCATCATCCATCATGTTCTTGGGGGGTATGAGATTAATTTATATTTATCTGCTTAGTAAGGCCATGATCTGCCCAACGATATACTGTATATTCCGACCTCGCACAGGAACCTCTGTTAAGGAATGCCACTCTGGCTTTAATTGATCTGCACATTATCCTGTGCTGTCTATCTCATTGCTTTATGGACCCCCATATAAGAAATGAGAACTGATCATGGAATGGCGTGATTTGTTTTTCTTCACCCCATCATACTCCCATCTGGCACGTCGGGCGGGAGAAGCTTACCTAGTCTTATTTCTTAGTCGACTGAAAAAAAATGGCACCGTGAACGCAGAGTAGAACCTCAATCAAATTTTCACCTGGGTTGTATATATAGAGAATATTGTATGGTAATAAATATTTTGGTTTATTTTTTCTATTTTTAGTTTTTTTTTTCCAGGAAAACGTAACAGCTCAAATGCACCAATTAAATGACTCACTGACTGATTAGTGCCAGAAAGGGAAAGTTGTAGCCTTGAACAGTAGCTTGTATTCTACCCAGGTCCAAGGGATTCCTCCGGCCAGCCGGCTGTGGCTTGTCAAGAGATTGGCTCAGAGAGAGCAAATGAAACAGCCATGGTGTTAGTGGAAGTATGCACAGTGACGTGGGATTGAGTGGAGGAACCAATTTATTCATTTGATTCACAACGTTATCTCCAAGGTGGAGGCTTGATAAGTCGGCTGTCATCGGCTGTGCAGAACTTCATCAGACCCGCGCTACACTGACGACGGCTTGGCTCTCGATCTCCCTGCCTCTCAACAGGCTTCCCGGGGAGACCGGCACCAGACCTCCGCCCGCGGGCACCAAATTGTCGGCTTCGACAAACTCCTCAGTGAAATATGGTCCGAAAACACTCGAGGCTATTCTCAGTGCTGGACCCCTGCTCAGTTCCGGTTAAACACACTGTTAAAGGAATGCAAAGACCTCCTCGAGTGTGACAACATGTTTGTCCGGCAAGCTGAAACATATTTTGGCAACTGCTTACATGATCAAAAAAGGGAACTCTTAAGTGCGCCACACTCCTGTGGTTTCTCCAGTGGTGTGGTACCACATGCTTGGAGGTAGTTGTAATGCAGGACATCACTGCCAAAGGGGATGAACAAGTACGAGGCAGGGGAGGCTGATAACAGTGAAGCAATAACTGTGTTATCACTGAAATAACATGGCTGTTATTTTGGGCTTTTTTCTGTTTGTGCTTTATCAGCACATGATGGACACCACAGCAACCAGGAGTCCATTGCTTATGGGAAGCACTTATAGCAGCCATAGGAAGAGCTTAATTGTGATGCTCTTGTGATGACACCCTTGATTAAAGATTAAGAAGAGGTTCATCTCGACCTGAATGTTTAGTTAAATGCCTGTATTGAGGTGTGGAGTGTCTTCGAGCCCACAATGCTGGGAACAAACAAAATATTAGAAATATACTGTACTTTTGTTTTATATTTCAATGGAATACCTTTCTACCTCTAACCCTGCATTTTCATTTTTCTATGAAGGAATCCTTGTCAATGTGTGTTTACATACAGTGTGTGTATGTTTGTGTCTGTGCCAAAAATCATCTTCAAATCTACACAAAGAGCGTGCGCATACAAATAAGTTTTGGTGAACACACACCTGTTTGGTTGTTGGACTCTTCTCTACAGTATATTGAGGTATAGTATAGTGATGTAGTGCATTGTGTTATTAGTCTGTGTAATCTCTAGAACTCAACATGACTAAGCAAAGCTAAATGAAAACAAAACCCCGAGGACACTCTCTTAGTTTCCTCATACACAAACAGAAGTGGCACAACTCTTGATCTGTCTGTAGTCATGTCTGAAATGAGCTGCGCTACATGGAAAACCCCTTCCCCAGGGCAGACTTGGATACTTCATGTGCAACAAACATGTGCAAAAATAAGCCATAGACTGTGGAAATATGGATCAATCTGCCACAGAAGCATGTTTGAGAGGAGGAAGGTTTGACGGTAGGAAATGAGTGTCCCACCTTTTGTTAGCCTGGAGGAAGCCACGTCAGTCCCTACTTTTCCATGTCATTTAGCACATCCAACCAACTGGTCACTTCTGTTGTACTCTGTATTTGTGGAGTGAGGAGTGCCTTGTTTAAAAGTCCTGTTGTATGTGTGTTGTACTGTAATGAGAGACGGTAGACTAGACACACACAGACGTCAAAGTTGTGGCAAATTGTACCGCTTGAAGTCATTAAACAAAGTCATTCATCCGTTGGCAGAGCTTTGTTACAACCTGTTTATGAAGCTCACGCTCTTTTGTCACTTCAAGTTTGATCTGAGAACAAATGCTGATCCAGCCGGTGATTGTGTGTTCAATGTATAGGCAATCAAACAGGCCGGAGCAGTTTGTGTATCTGTCCAGGTCTTCTCCTGGGTGTCGCTTTGGCTGATTGTCGTCGGCGGCAATGTTTGTTTGCAAGGTTGCTCCACCACAAGCACATTCCTACCAAGGGTGAACTCAGACACAGTGCATGTCTCCCTCATTAGGCATTTTGTATTGTGATGTTGATCAAATTTTCAAGATTTCTCTGCAATCGCTGGAGATAGTAGAGCTGGGTGATATTGAAAAAGTCAAATATCAAAGATCCCATTGGGTTTTTTTGTTTTTGTTTTTTTGACGAATACCTTGATATTGATAATTTCACACATTTTTGAGGATGACTATTGGTGCTCTCATAAGAAATTTACACACAAGAAAATTTTGAGAAACAATTATTAGTAATATGGATATTATGACCAAGCAGGTGGCACCCAGAACAGCCTGTCAAGTGCAGAAAGCCAAAAATTACAATTACATTGCGAAAACCAGAATCCCAGAGGCTATCTTGTATCACAATATCAAAATGATAACAGCATATTGCCCAGCCCTAGGAGATACAACAACTTTTATGATGCTAGGTCACACTGCCAAGGACGGGGCTGCAGCGTGAAGCCAAGCGGCTCTCGTTGCCGGCGATGTGACCGTTTGCCGACAGGGCTTCTGTGCACCTGGCATTTGTGGGCGCGTCGGATCAAAATCGACTGGCTGTTGTGGGCGCGCCAAACATTTCAAACCTCTCTGGGGCCGGGTGTACTTTTTAAAAATTAAAATGATGGATCTGTTTCCTAAGCAAATTAAATGACCTCTTGAAAAAATTACGTAGATAACCTTGCCATCCGTCCCTTAAAATAAAGAATTTTCCTTATAGGGGAAACATAAAATGACGTGTTCCTTATTTTATTAATAAATAATATTGTAATTAAAAAATATATGTTATTATGCCTTATTATGGGTCCGGGCATCCATTTCCCAAGAATCAGCGCCATTGAGAGTGTATCTTTCCTCTTATTGGCTATTGCCCGGCATTCTGTGCTGCTCATTTGCATAAGGTTGAAACCTGCTCAACTTTCCTTGTCGCCGTGAGGCTGTCAGCTCGTCGTCGCTCCGCTCCTTGCAGCCGGATGAAGCCGAGCTTGAAATGCATTGCAGCCTGCCGCTTTGCAGCACGTGTACCACCGTATGACCGTACCATGAGAGTGTGATAAGATGTTGGAGCTTTATCTTGCACAAATTATTTATTTGGTTGATCATCCCACACATCTGAACACTTATTATGAATTCAGTAGTATACTGTATTCACCGATCAGCCACAACATTAAAACCAGTGACGGGTGAAGTGAATAACATTGCTTATCTCGTTCCATTGGCACCTGTCAAGGGCTGGGATATATTCTTGATGTGTTGGAAAAAAGGAAAAAGGATCTGAGCCACTTTGACAAGGGCCAAATTGTGATGGCTAGACGACTGGGTCAGAGCACCTTAAAAACGCCAGGTCTTGTGAGGGGTTCCCAGTATGCAGTGGTTGTTCTAATCAGTGACCCGGCGACATATGGTCACGGGCGCCCATGGGCTTATTGATGCACGTGGGGAGCCAGGTCTAGCCCGTCTGGTCCAATCCCACAGAAGAGCTACTGTACCAATGGGAGAAGGTGGAGGTCTGATGAATCACCTTTTCTTCTACATCATGTGGATGGGTGGGGTTAGGGTACGATCCCATGGAGCATCTGTGGGTCGTGCTGGAACAACAAACCTGATCCATGGGGGCCCCACCTCCAACTTCCAGGACTTAAAGGATCTGCTGCTAACGTCTTGGTGCCAGACACCACAGGACACCTTCAGAGTCTGGTGGAGTCCATGCCTCCACCTCACAGCTGTTTTGGTGGCGCGAGGTGGAGCTACACAATATTAGTAGTTATTAGTGGTGGTTTTAATGTTGTGGCTGATCCGTGTATATTGAATTAAACGTCCAATCATTTGTTCTAGTACCGGGTAGATTCTGGTGACCGTTCCATGACTCAAACTAACTGATGTCTGTTTCTGTGTCTGTGTAGATGAGCATGGGGCGCTATGGCAGCGTATTAGCATGCATGGCAGGCGAGGCTATTCACTCAAAATGATTGAAGGAGCCTAAGAGCTGAGGCTAAGTGTCCCAGTATGACATGCCAGCTATACGATCATACTGGATGGGAGTGGTCACACTCAGAAATGTTTGTCTCTCAGGCAGCAGGCCAAGCTCTCAACCTAAGTGTACAATGATCAGACTTGCATGTTTTTTTTGGAACAGCAGGGAATATTGTTTTGTTACTATAGCACAATATTTTTTAATATGGATAGTATGACCAATCAGGTAGAGGCGCTGATTAAAATAGCTACTGAAATGAAACGATCACTGAAATTCACAAAATTACTTTACTGTAATGTAGCCTTGAAGACAACATCTAACTGTATCACAATTATCATGAGCAAAATCCCAGATGACATCTAGTCTCATATCAATATATCGCATAGATATATCACCCAGCCAGAGTCTCCAGTCATTTGATGAACATGTCTCTCTGACAGTAGCCTTCCAGTGATGACTTGAACAGCAGGAATGTGTGGTGTGATTTACTTCTGCTTGCAGAAGAGATGGAGAGTTCTGGTTCAGTGCATTGCTTCTATTTCTGCTGCTGGTTCTGTGGTCAGAGTGGGCTTTTGTATGTGAACAGCAAAAAAAGAAGCATTCCACTCCGCTGTTCAGTGCAATCCAGTAATGCCTTTTCACGCTACTGTGAGCTTTGTGATTTATTCAGAAATAAAGTCTGCTTCACTCTATCTGAGGACTGTGACTTTTGCCCCTCTAATTTTATACAAATTTGAATATTGCTGATGAATGATTTATTTGAATAATTAACCTACTTTCATTCATCGACTCCAATTCGTTTAAATTGTATTGAGGTGAATATCTGGGTCCTGGATATTTAATTCACGAATGGATGTAAAATCACCAAAGCACGACCGAACCATTCCACTGGAGTTTTGTTGGTAGTTCATGTTGTGTACATTCATTGTATTGTCACGGAGCAACTGCATTTCCATTGAAATATGTGAGGATGTGACCTGCAGTCTTCGACACTCGACCGGCCCTCCCTGTTACTGTCTCTCTTCTGGTTCACTAAGAGGAAAGGAACGCCCGTAAGAAGCAGTATCTGACGGATGAGCTCCCATTGACCCGTTCCCTGGCTCACAGGCTTTCAGGCCAGACTGCCGCCTGTGACAACAGGAAGGCCAGACACACACACTGGTGTTTTCTGTCTCTAACTTCCACCTGAATGGAAAAGACTGCGCAGCACGCTTCCTGGAGTGCCAAACGAGGGGACAGCTAGGTTCCCGTGCAAAGCTTTTCCGTGACGCTGACAAAGTCTCTTGACGCCGACCCTCCAAACCCGAACCAGCTGCGGTCCCTTATCTACCGGCGCTAACTCCCTGTGTCTCAACGGGGATTGTGAAGTAAAGACGCGCTGGTGCATTCTGCTCACAATGCACTCCCTTACCCCTGTGCTGGCTGGCTGGACAACCACAATAGCTGTCTGATTCTGGACCGTGGCCAGCAACACGTCTCCCGCTGTGAATTGAAAGCTTATCTTCATTAGAACGAAAGAAGCTGCCATTGTACGTTATTGTACACAGGGAAGCGATTCACCCTGACGTCACTGAATGCTTCTGGATAATTGGAAGGAAACCTGCGTTTTGCCTTCTTATTTTTTTGAGAAAGGGGTTAATGTAAACAATGGAACCTTTTCAGTTTATAATTTCATCGACATCACATTCAAATAACATTCAAAACTATTGTTTCATCTTAATGAGGCGAGTGTTCATCGATTCAGTAGTAAAGTGTTATTTGAAGCCATGAAATCATGTCTTTTTTGTTGCTCAGCTTAAAAAAGAACCTCAACAGAGGTAAACTGACACCCCCCCCCCACACACACACACACACACTTTCCCTCCCGAGCTTGTGTTTTATAATTATTTGGCCTTTGCTATCAATGAGAGCGAGTCTTCCTCTGCCTGTGTGAGGATTTGTTTTCTGCTGGGAGTGTAGAAGCTCTTCTGTGCCGTTAATCTCACCGCTGTAGTTCTTTGGCATCTAAAACAACCTCTGATTCAGTACCAAATGTGGGAGACATTATATAAGCATTAAACCTTTTAAAACAGGCTTGAGTAAATATACTGTTTATTCACTCTACCGTGTATAAATTCAGTTTGAAGGGTTCCTTTCGGTGTAATAGTTTTCTTTTTTTCTGCCGTCCTAGATTGGTGAACATGATAATTGTCTTCCAAAGCCTCTGCAGACAGTCTTAAGTGTACACCAAGCAGCTGGATGAGGCAACCTGGGTTCCTTCTGAGCACAGCTCATTACCAAGAAAGTATCTCAGCATGTATTAAGCTGCACTGAATAACACGAAAAATTCATTTAGTCAACTTTATATTGCCGTCGATTTTCACATTCACGAATAGGCTCTGAAGTGATCCTGAAGCCTTGTCAACCATCATTCTGCTTCATTTCACCCAAACTATTTGTAGTTCAAGCAGCCTCAAGAAGAAATTGGTTTCCAACCGTTATCTTCTGTACAGTGCAAAATTGTGAAGTTATTTCGCTTTTATACCTTGCTCAATGTATTGTATTTGAAATGCTCTGTTGTCCAGACCCTCATCGACTATTTGTTATTCAAAGTTGAAGTCATAGAACATCAACTCGGTGAGCATGTGTTCTTTCACTTAATCTCTTTTACACCTTAGCGTCATATCATTTCTATTGCCTTTATTTGTTGTTTTTGTGTGGAATGCACACAAAATGCACTTAATTGCAAGGATGCAGTAGTTTTAAATGCACTTCAACTAATGAATGTGAGACTCTACTCGGCTGCCTCGGCCTATTCCGGGATTGCACCATTGTTCATGTTCTGGCTGCTGGTATTCACATTCAGTGGACACGAAGCAGTTGTTGTGATGTCACGGTGGCTTTGAAGAGGAGACGGTTCATGTGGTCCATCTGGGTTTTATTCACTGAGCAGAAGGGAAATGTAGAGCGAAGGGGGCTGCAATGATGAGCAGGAGATGTCTTGGCCAGAAACTCCTGCGATCTTAATGGAAAGTCACCTTTTATTAAATACGTCTTCTCTTAATATTTAACCCTCCTTCATGTGGCACTCTTTCTTTCTCTCTCTCTCACTCTCTTATCAATGTCACTGCTTATTGTCACCTTGCCCAAAACAAGTCTCACAGGGCCAATGTGATATCTGTGCGTTCAGTGTGTGTTATCTTCCTTGGTGTGGGCCTGCCTGTCTCTGTAATGCTTTGCAAAATGCCATAAACAACTAATTTATTGTTTGATTTTTGCTATGCAATGAGCCCGGACATAATTTACTCTAAATAGTTTTCTGTCCTCATTCTGTCAGTAAGAGCTTTGTCTTCTGTGAAATGCATGAACAAAATGTATTTTTTATGTTAGTATTGAGATTTTGATATCCAGTCATGGTTCAGGACTTAACGGTGACAGCGGCTCCCCTTCCCTCAACCTGTGACAGCACGGAGGTTTGTTCAGGAGCGAGTTGGACTGAGGGACAAGACACAGTTTCTTTGTATTTCTGTGCCTTGATTTGTGGTTTCTGCTGATGGATATTAGTTTTTGTAACCATAAGCTCTTATAATGTGGTTTAATATACTTATGATGGAGATATTGTTTTAGTGGCAAGACCTTTTGGGTGCCGCAGCCGCCTAGTGTGGCGTCTAACGTTATTAGTTACATCCTCCACTTTTTCTTTACGTCCGCTTTTAGTCTCACTCCAGTAGTACGCTCTGGGAATGCTAAGGAGATCCAGTGCCAGGAGTTTGTGCTAGGCTTGGCAGCTGCTGCCGCATTTACAAGTGGGCTCAGTGAGGGAAACTGCCTATGAACGGTTGAGCACGCAAAGAACCCACAGGGGTTTACCATTTCCATTTTAAACTAGGACAAGCAGTTTGTCAGCAAAAGTTGTGTTTTTGCCTTTGCAACTGTGTGTTGTCTCAAAGTGTTTTTGTTATTGGGATGATATGATGTGTATCTCTGAACACAGTCTGCCTGTTGTCTCTGTGGGTTTGATGAGCATACGCGTGTGTGTACCCGTCACAGACAGCATTGTCTTTGTGTCAGCGCAGGGCAAAAGCCGCTTTGTGCCGGAACGTTCCACGTGCCAGGGGGACCATTGTGATCCTTTGGAAGCAAGCCCCCCGCCCTACCCCCCCCATGTGTCCGTATGGCTGTTTGCTGATGATCTAAAAAAAAACAATAAAAGCTATTCACGGCTCATGCCGGGCATCAGTAAATGCTCTTCATATTCGAGAGGTCTGGAAAACATCCAAACCCCCCCCCCCCCCGCTCATGCCTTTTTAAATGCCAGCACTATGTTGTGCCGTGGCGCTAAATGACCCTAGTGGTGAATTACACAACGATACAGAGAGTGCGGCTCTGTCATCTCACAGCCAACGAGGCCTGAATGGATAATGGAGAATGACCACTTACATGAACTTCTAGGATAATAGCTGATAATAATAACTGCTGAATATCTAAATGTGACCTGCACTCATTACACGGTTTCAACAAAAGCACAACCTGTTTATGTCGTATCCCAGTGGCATGGCTGTCCATCTGGACTCAGTGATAAGCTGCTAAATATGCCTGTGCAAGTGACTGTAAACAACACCACCAAGCTGTTAAGTTTGGGACCGGGTAACATTTCTTTGCTTTGTCTCGCAGGTCCCCAGGTAGCCAAGAAGTCTGGCATTCCGGCTCCGAGGGAGATCCCAGCCGCCATGGCCAGGGACCGCATTTCTGTGAGAGACCACATGAAAGGCTCCACTGCCAAAAAAATGGTTTCCAGTGCCAGCACCTCCAGCCTCTCCGCGCTTGCCAGGCAGCGCAGTACGACCAAGGCCCGTGGAGATACCGAGGGCCCCGACAGGGGCCTCCTGGAGAGCCAGGTCAAAGAGCTCCTGGCAGAGTCCAAGACCAAGGACACAGAGATAAGCAACCTGAGGATGGAGCTGCAGTGCTGCAGAGATAAAGCCTCCTCAACCTCGTCGGCATCATCACACAACAGTCCCACGCGCCAGGTTAACACCCCCGAGCAAGGACAGGGTCAGGTGCCGGACACCCTGGTGTTGGTCGGTGAGCTGAGGGAAAAGAATGGCAAGTTCCAGAGAGAGCTTGCTGCCCTCAGGGAGGAGAACCAGGCCCTAAAGGAGAAGCTGCTCTGCCTGGAGGCTTCTCCTGTGTTCACCGCAAACACCGGCACCCCATCAAAGCCTTTGCTCAACGGCCTGCCCTCGGACCCAAACTCCTCTGCTCCTCAACCGGACAGCCCCCCTTCTACCGGCAGCCCGCTCAAATCCTCCGCTTCTTCAAACACCGATATCACCAAGGGCTCCCCTTCTCCGGACTCCTCGGAGTTTGAGAAGATCCCATCCCGCTCAGACTCCGCTGGCAGCAGTGTTTGTGGTGAAGTCGGTGTTGTGGAGGCGGGGAGCAACGGGGCGGAGCCAGGGAGCAGTGTGGGGCCGCGTGACATCTCTGTTGAGATCCTGACAGAACGGATCCACAAGATGGAGGAGAGCCACCACAGCACAGCCGAGGAGCTACAGGCCACTCTGCAGGAGCTGGCCGACCAGCAGCAAATGGTGCAGGAGCTCACAACAGAGAATGAGCGCCTGGCCGAGGAGAAGCGGCTCCTGCAGACGTCCCTCCAGCAGCAGAGGGAGTGCCTGGAGCTGCTGGCCCAGAAGAACGAGGCCCTAGCCGGCCGCCTCCATGAGCAGGCCCAGGCCCAGAGGGAGGAGGAGCTGGAGCAACGGTACGCTGAGCTGGAGGAGAGCTTGCGCTTTGAGCGGGAGAAGCTGGTGGATATCCAACAGCAGCTCACAGGAAGCCTACGTGCCCTGGAGCAGGAGCACCAGGAGGTGCAGAGCCAGGTGCACGGCCTCCGGGAGGAGAGGGAGAACCTGCAGGCAGCACTGAACAAGGAGCTGGATGCCGGAGCTCAGGCGGTGCAGGTCGCTGATGTGCAGAGGGCGGCGGCAGAAGGTCTGAGGCTGGAGAACAGCAGGCTGAAGGGCCTGGTGGACATCGAGAGGCAGAAAGTGGCTGAGCTGAAGGCCATGCAGAGCGCCAGTGACAGCACAGAGCTGCAGGCTCTGCTGAAGACGGCCCACGCCGAGCGAGACCGGCTAGAGGTGGAGCTGTCGGAGCTGAGGCAGGAACTGCTGCAGGCACAATCCGAGATGGAGCGTGTCCAAGCCACAATCTCCAAGGTAGGCATGATACATGGCTGCAGTCATTAAACTGTCAACTGTTAATTACATATTTTCCATACGGCCTGGGATTTATTGGATGTATGACACATTTCTGAAGTCTATTGTGTAAAAAAAACAAGCGTTTAACCCTACGTTGTCACTTGTAAATGTTGCTGTATTTTCAGTGTTTGCAGTGCCCAGTGTGTGCAGACTCATTTATTTCTATGCAGCTGTTTTCATTGGTTCCACTGCATCTTGTGCGTTTATTAATATGTCACTTTAATAGCTTTGAGTCAAGGATGACTCATTGAGTTCAGACAACTTTCTTATTCTAGCTGTTTTCCCAACCTCAGTATCGAAAAAGTCACTTTTAGAATCACTGCTGATGACATGCAAAAAGGAAAGTAAAACGAACATCAACACGGGACAGCCTTTGACTTTGTTTGGAATGAGATGGTATAGATTCATTTCAGGCATTCTCTGAATTAGAGGCAGACGTGCACATTAGGATGGAGCAAGAGTGTCGAGTCTACAGGGAAGTGAAACCTTTTTGTCGTGTGATGCTAAAACGAATGAATGATTGGAGTATTTTGTAACAGGTCAACCGTTGTTAGGCAGATGAAGTCAAGACTATGCTACGATATAATAGAATAAATTGTAAGGCAAGGGCTTCAAGTTCAAGCAGTCTGTTGATTTGGTCATTTAATGTGGAAAAGTCACAACAAGTTTTGCTAAATTGCAAGCTCTTGCAAATATTGTGGAGATTGGTTGAATATGCATTAACTATTGTGGTTGCAATATCGCGATTTCCCGGATGGACTGGAGGTACTAATTAGATCTATGGGGCATAAAATAATGCTTGGCCAGATATCCTTAAATTAATGACAAAAGGACATTCATAGGACTTTTTACGTTCATGCTCATCATGTAAAACATTTGGTAGTCCCAGAGAAACAAACCTTGTTTTCTCAACTGACATGGTGCTTTAACTATGGTTTTATATCCGAATTCTACATGAAGACATTATGTCATCTGGCTGCAGATCAGCTCTGCAACTGTATTTCTGGGCATTTTGCTCCCCCACCGCTGCAAAGAAATAAGCCCTGTTCAGACATATGACTTTCATGAGTTTGCAGGCAGAGCTGTCGCAGCGGTTTTCCCCCTCGACGTGGTAGACACTTGTAGGGCTGCGACGGGTTTGGGTTCATGTTCATGTTTTTGGAATCCACTGTAGGGGCGAGTCCCTGTCCCCACGATGTCATCATTGTTGGACACTAAGCACGGTGCCCACGCTGGGGTGGTCCACTAATGTGCTGTGCTCTGAGTGAGGCTCCTGGCCTCTGCCACATGGGTGTGAGGATGAGGACATTCCACAACTTAACTTGCTGACATCATAACATATCAGAGCCATGCAGTGTCACTGCAGGACGTTCTAGATCACTGACTTACTCAGTTGTTGCCCTCAATGTTGTGGATGTCGGGGGGCATTCAGAGGGCATTAAGTACAGTCTGAGAGTCATTTAGCAGTCAAAGCAGATTCTAAGCCGAGTCTTGGTGTCAGAAGTGGGCTCTGACTCAGACTCTGAACACTCATTTCCATGACTCACTCCAAGCGCAATCGCATCGCTGCTGTTTGCGCTGTAGTTACTTTGTCATTGTGAGTTATGGCCGTGCCACAGTCCCAGCTAAGCTTTTGTGTAAATAAGAGAGTGGGGAGACAAGCTTAACCCGTGTATAACTGCTGAAATGAATAAAGTTCTTCATCTCATCCTAGCAGAGTGTGTCTGAGATCCTCTAATGTCAAGCTGACGTCCTAGAGAAGGTCATTGGAGTTGTACCAGTGTTGGACCAGAAAGATGAGTTTTCTTGCAGTGGGCAACTCAGCATTCAAAGTTATGCATGCTGAAATATATCATCAGCATTGAAAAGTAAACACTTTTAATTAATCGTGAAACGAGACATGCAGGATGGGACGTTGGGGATTTAGATATCCAGAGCATTCGTCTGTTAAAGTCTTTTATTGTTGTTTCTATGTAGCGTAACTGGATGTATATCTACTAATGTTATTTATTACCAAAGTGTGCCAAGCCAGCATTGACTGTCACATAAAACATCTCAACATCCACTGGTGTTTTGACCCACTACTGGACTGACTTTCCAACTCGTGTTCAACCCACCCCAAACACACATCCGCACACACACGCACACCCTGACACACATGGATGTGCAGGCGGAGAGCAGGTGTCAGCAGGTGGAGAAGTGTGCGGAGCAACGGGAAGAGGAGCTGAGTGGCAGAGTGATCTCCCTGGAGGAGGCAACGCTGCAGGCGGAGAACCAGATGAAGGAGCTCAAGGAGACCATCTTCGAGCTGGAGGACCAGGTGGAGCAGCAGAGGGCTGTGCATCTCCACACCAACCAGACAGTTCTGGACATGGAGAGTATGTTCATAGAAAAATGAAACGTTCTACACTTGCAGAAACAAAAATCATCTTTCTCGAACGTTACACTGTACTGTAGGTTGGGTTACTGTGTCTCCACCGGATGCAAAAGTGTCTCTTTTTGTGCCAAATGCTTCGTTTAAATAGTGCCGGTCAGTGTGAGGTCACGCTTGCTTTTTGTGGTTGTGGCCGCGATTCTCAAAGACATTTGTCTTTATAGATCATATCAAAAAGCTGGAGGAGCAGAAAGCAGACGTAGAGCGACAGCTGAAGTTCCTCAGTAAACAGATGAAGGTAAGAAAGACTGTGATTTAATTGACTACTGTAAACTTTAGCTCGTACTTTTTTTACTACTTTTTTAGCAGTGGTTATATTAGTATCTGATATCAGTCTGACAAGTGGATGAAATGGCTTCTATTTTGTCTTATGATGTTGGATATCTCTAATGGAGAAATAATGACAAGTAAATCATTATGTTCCACTGATATCAAACGAACGTTTAAATCTACACTGATCATTATAAGTAATGGATCAATATTCTGTATCAGATGATGATGAAAATAAACAGAAAGCAAAGTGAGATGTTTTCCGTTGTGTTCAGTTCAACCTTGAAACGTACAGTGGCCGTTTATCTTTATATAGTGCAATGAAAAACTGCAGCAAATGAAGACACGGCAATGAGGGACTGGACCTCCTCCACGTTGGATGTTCAACCAGGTGGCATAACAACATGACAAAGCCCCAAGTTTATTGTTGCTGCAGCTATGTGATATGAATTGAAACACAGAGCAGCACAGCGAGATTGTAGAACTGACGAGACGCACCAGGGCTCCTCCGTGCTCGCGGTGGGAAAACGACCTCAAAGAACCAAGCTTGAAGCGGACACTCGGAAGGACGGCTGTAACTCCGCGTGTGTTTTTGTGTGTCCAGGAGGAGAAGGAGGAGTGGCGTCGCTTCCAGGCCGACCTGCAGACGGCGGTGGTGGTGGCCAACGACATCAAGGTGGAGGCCCAGCAGGAGCTGCGCGCCCTCCGGAGGCGGCTGCAGGAGGAGCAGGACCGCAGCACCAAGCTCTCCTCTGACCTGGAGGCCCTGCAGGGAGTCAGGTACCCTCTCCACCCTCCGACCCTTCTTCCTCTTTTCACTCTTCTTCACTCCTCCTCCTCCTCCTCCTCCTCCTCCTCCTCTCTGGCTCCTCCCTCCATCTCAGCACTGGGCTGCAGTCCCTCTCCCTCGCAACGCACCGTGTGCGGGAGATGACCTGTTGGAGCTTTGCCCTTTCCTGCCTTAGTGGTGGAACTTTCATGTTTTATACAAAGCAGCTCTAAGGTAGACAAGACATTTCACCTTTTTTATTCCCATGGATCTTTTGTCGTCAAGTTTTAAAGTCCAACTGAATTTAAAATACAACCCTTATTGTCATTTAGCTGCTTGCTGACATCAATTGTGCAGTTTTTCTGCAGATCCTGATTACAATTTACAAATAAATACTATAGGTGGTATCGTAGTTATTTACAAATAAATATAAAAATGTATTGGATGATTTAAAAACAAATAATAATAATAATAATAATAATAATAAATAAATAAACAGATGTTAGAAATATGAAAAATAGAGTAGACAGTCTCAACTGGGTTGCTCTACCACTGAAACCTGCTGTGACGGTAAACAGATGGAGCTGCTCCTCAGTAGCTTGAGCCCACATCCTATTTTCACATCTCCAAAAAAAAGTTTGATGCTTTTATTTTTTGAAATGAAAAGTAGTAACAATAACTTAAATATTATCTTGATTCATATCATTCACACCGAAAGTGACAATATTGACTATTTCACTTGGACTTTAAGAGTTTGCCGGCAGTTCCGATCCAGCACTAGGGTGTTTGTACTGGCATGTAGAGTATTTTGGTTGCGGTACAAACAAGTTTTATTCCAGTGATGTAGTCCTCCACCTCCACCCACTGGCTCGCACTAAAGCCTCAGATATCTTTCAGGGTTGGTAGGGTTGTGGGATTTGGCATGCTCCGTTAGCAGCGGCCTCCAGCAACACTTCCTTCTGTGTATTCTGTTCCTCTGAGCTGCAGCCTTCTCCGTCTCCCACCCTGACACCGTGTAGCGCCACCCAACCCCCACCCTCCGCACGGGAGGAGACTCCACTAACGAAGGCTGCTTCCCATCCAGATCCTCCGCTTTAGCCCCGTCTCCATCAGATCGCCGTGGTGGTTTGAAAGCCGTTTTGGCTGTTTTAAAATGCGGTCGTCCTCCGTGATGCGTGGTTACTTCAGCCTCCAGGTCACGTGACCAGGAGGCTGACAGGAAGCGAGCTGCGTTTGTTCATATGTGTGTGAGAGAGAGCGAGAGAGAGAGAGAGAGAGAGAGAGATAGAGAGGGATAGAGAGAGAGATAGAGAGAGCGAGAGAGAGAGAGAGAGAGAGAGAGAGAGGGATAGAGAGAGAGAGAGAGAGAGAGAGAGAGGGATAGAGAGAGAGAGAGAGAGAGAGAGAGAGGGATAGAGAGAGAGAGAGAGAGAGAGAGGGATAGAGAGAGAGATAGAGAGAGCGAGAGAGAGGGATAGAGAGAGAGGGATAGAGAGAGAGAGAGAGAGAGAGAGGGATAGAGAGAGAGATAGAGAGAGCGAGAGAGAGAGAGAGAGAGAGAGAGGGATAGAGAGAGAGAGAGAGAGAGAGAGAGAGGGATAGAGAGAGAGAGAGAGAGAGAGAGAGAGGGATAGAGAGAGAGAGAGAGAGAGAGAGAGAGAGAGAGAGAGAGGGATAGAGAGAGAGAGAGATTTTTTTGATTTTTAAAGCATCTTTATTTTAACATTTTCTCTAGTTCACAGTTACAGACAATACAACAAACACACTTGGTTCACTAACAGAGTCCTACACGTTAAAAAACGACCGGAAGCACAGGTCGTCCTCCACCAGGGAACAGATGGCGTCGTTAAAACACCACAGTTTGATGAAGACGTCCAGACTCTTCATCAGTCTGTGAAAGTTAAAATCAATCAAGACTCTGGCCCTGACCAACGCTACAAACACTCTTCCTAAAACACTCTCCTTTCCCCTCAGTTTGTTCCTCCTCGTGAGGTAGATGGCCATCTTCGCTTCCCCTACTAGAAAATTAAGCAGTCGCCATTTCTCTGCGTTGGCCCTGTAGTATCCGGCCCCAAAAATAAAACAGTTTCTGGACCACTCCTCCTTGAAGAGCTTAAAACTTTCCTTTAAAAGACTAAAAAGCTCTAAAAGTCTGTCGCACTCTGCAAAACAGTGAAACACGGACTCTGGCAGTTTGCAGAATGGACATTCATTTGCGACCGTGGGATTAAAAACAGAAACAAAGCTGTTGACAGCTATGGCTCCATGTAGGACCCTCCATTGGAGGTCCCCCGTCCTTTTCTTGGAGGGAGCTTTGTAAAAACTCCTCCAACACGGCTCCTCCTGTCCCCCCATCTGGAGCCGTCCCCTCCAGACAGTGTCCTGCCGCCCCTCCAGTCCCTTCCTATTTAAAACAACCACACACTCTTTGTAAAAAGCCTTCCCGCTGGCTGTGTGCAGGTCCAGTTCTGCATAACGTGCCCTGTGCAGCAGCTTCCCGGAGGACCCCTCCAGGTTGGGGGTCAGGGTCATCTCCGGGAAGGGATCCTCCGAGTTTGGCTCCTCCGCGCCTTCGCCGTACTCCTTCAGCAGGGCCAGCTCCTCCTCCGTGAGCGTCTCCCTCCACCTCTTGAGCACCAGGTGTACGATCCTGGTGGACCTCACCCCCAGCCGCTCCGCCATGGCCTCGCCGTCCTGCAGGTCGCTCCCCGCCGCCGCCACCACCTGCCTCAGGGTCAGGACCCCCGCCTCCCTCAGGATGCTCCTCAGTCCTGGAGTGGCCCCGTCCTGCACATCCAGCCTGGCTCCTCCGATCACCGGCTCCTCCAGGAGCCAGTGGAGGGAATCTGCGGCCTCCCTTTTCCTGTTCTTAAATAACCCCCATGCTTTAAAAAGCTCCTGATAAAAACGGGGTAAGCCCGACTTGTTTTGAAGACTCGTGTCCATTAAAAACAACGAGCGGTCAAGTCCCATCCTCCCAGTCCTCTTTAAGACCAAGCCCGCCACGTCCTTCCAAACGTTAAAGTACCCCGTTAACAACTTCTGCACAAACTGTAACCTAAAAGTTGCCACTCTGCTTTTGATGTCCACCACACCGTGCCCCCCTTCCTCTTTAGGCAGAAAGACCCTTTCCTTCCTGACCCAGTGGAAATTCCGCCCCCAAAAGAAGTCTATCAGCTCGGCCTGTATCTTCCTAACTAGCAGGTCTGGTGGTTGGACACAGGCCACTCTGTGCCACAGCTGTGAGGCCACCAGGTTGTTAATAATGAGCGTCCTGCCCCTATAGGACAGCTGTGGCAGTGCCCACCTCCATTTTCTTAGCTTGCCCTGTATCTTTCCTAGCAGTCCTTCCCAATTCTTCCCCACCACACTTTCGCTCCCTAAAAACACTCCCAGATACTTAAACCCATCCCTTCGCCACCGTAAGCCTCCTGGCAGTTTTAAAAGTCCCCCCCTCCATCCGCCCACAGCCAGCGCTTCGCTTTTGCCCCAGTTGACTTTCGCTGCTGATAGCAGCCCAAAGTCCCTGACAATCCCCTCCAGTTTGCTGATTTCGTCCTGTTTCTTTATTAAGACAATGACGTCGTCCGCATAGGCTGATAGAATGTGGCTTCTCTCGAGACCGTTTAGAAACACACCCTCGATGTTCGTCCTTAATTGACACAGCAATGGTTCTATGGCCAGAGAGTACAACATCCCTGAGAGGGGGCAGCCCTGTCTCACCCCTCTACGCACTTTAAAAGGGCCGCTCAGCCCTCCATTAATCTTCAGTATACTCTCGATGTCCTGGTACAAAACCTGGATCATGGCTACCAGACCAGGGCTGAGGCCAAAAGCCTCCAGAGTTTTCCAGAGGTAAGGGTGCTCAACCCGGTCAAACGCCTTTTCCTGGTCTAGCGAAATGAGCCCAGTTTCAATGCCCAGAGAACTAGAGACGTCCAAAATATCCCGAATTAGGGACACATTGTCCAGAATGGACCTACCAGGCACACAGTAAGTTTGGTCCTGATGGACGAGCAGGTCCATCACCTCCCTCAGCCTGTTGGCCAGTGCCCTCGACAGGATTTTATAGTCCGTGCACAGAAGGGACACAGGACGCCAGTTCTTGATCTCCTGCAGGTCTCCTTTCTTGGGTAGGAGAGTGATGACTGCCCTCCTGCAGCTGACTGGCAATAACTTATCTTTAAAAACTTCATTAAAAACCATTAAAAGGTCCTCCCGTAACTCCTCCCAGAACTCTTTGTAAAACTCTGCAGGAATCCCGTCGATGCCAGGGGCCTTACCCCCCTTCATGCTCTGCAGGGCCGTGGAAAGATCCTGCAGGGTCAGAGGTTCCCCCAGCACCGCACTGACATCTTCCGGGACCCTGGGCAAATTCCCACAAAAGGAGTAAAACAGTTCTTTTTGCTCCTCGTACTCACTTCTGTACAGCTCTGTATAAAAGCCCACGGCTCTCGTCCGGATCTCCTCCGGCCTCCTGAGCTCCTGTCCCGTGTCTGATCTCAGGGCGTGGATAAACCTGCTCTGCCCGTTGCTCTTCTCCAGGCTAAAAAAGAAACTAGATGGTGCGTCCATCAGTGCTGCGCTCTGGAAGCGAGAGCGGACCAGCGCCCCCTGCGCCTTGGTGCCTAGTAGGTCTGCAAGAGCAGCTCTTTTAGACTTGAGGTCCTTAATGTGATCTCGATTCCCAGTGGGTTCCACTACACCCTGTAACTCCACAATGTCAGTCTCCAGATCCCTCATAGATCTGCTGATGTCCCGTGTGACATTGAGAGTATACTGCCGACAGAGCTGCTCTATCTCCCTCTTCCCATAGTCCCACCACAGTCTTAAGGAAATAAAATCCTGCTTTCTGTCTCTAAAACCTTCCCAAAAAAACCTAAAAGCATCTTTAAAGTTGGAGTCACATAGTAGGGTGGTGTTAAAATGCCAATATGCGCTTTTGGGCTTTACATTGGCGATAAAAACACGGCAAACAACCAGGGAGTGATCGGTAAAACCAACAGGCACCATTCTACATTCCTTAAAAATGTTAAAATGGTGCTTAAAACAGTAAAACCGGTCTAGTCTGGCCAACGATAAAGAGGTGCCTCTGCAGTGCACCCAGGTGTACTGTCTTTCATCCCCGTTGGTTCTCCTCCACACGTCCGTTAGCTCGTTCTCGCTTGAGAGCAGCCTCATCGCGTTCTGCGATGCTCTGTGCGGCTCACAGTGGTTCCTGTCTAACAGGTCGTTCTCGGTGCAGTTAAAGTCACCTCCTAGAAACAAAAACTCCCCAGTACGAGCTTTGCTTAAAACCCCATTTAAAACTTGCAAAAAAGTGACTCTGTGTGGTCCTGTGGTGGGAGCGTACACATTTATAAAGACAAACTTATGATGCTCAAATGCTGCCCTCACCACCATCAGTCTGCCCTCCACCACCTCCTCCACCTCAAAGGATGCTGGGGCAAAGCTCTTAGAAAAGAGAAGAGCCACCCCACCGCTGGTGGTGCTCTTGTGGCTTAGCACCACCTCCCCCCCCCACTCCCTCTTCCAGTCAGCCTCATTGCCAGAGTCACTGTGGGTCTCCTGCACCAACAGCACATCCAGCCTCTTCTGCTCCATCAGCTCATACAGCAGAGACCTCTTAGCTGCGTCTCTGGCCCCATTCGCGTTCAGCGTGCTGATGTTAAAGTCACTCATTGCAACGGAAAAGGGAAACAGCCCGAACAGCAGCGCCCACCTCCACCTCCTCCCCATCCTCTCCGTTGTTCAGCTCCTTCCTGATCTTCTGCACTATTTTCTTTAACCTGTACACCTCCTGGTCCGTGAACCCTCCTCTCCCCTTACTCCTCATCTGTTGCTGGGCCGCGTTCGCCAGCAACTCCTTGTCTGAGAAGAAATCCTCCACCTTAATCCCTTTCACATTCTTCGTCCTGTGCAGAAACGCTTTTATTTTGCCCACACTGTAGCTTTTTTTGCCCTTTTTCTTCTTTACACCGAGAAAGACCTGCCCCTCACTGTCTGCAGCAGAGTCCTCCTCCATCCAGGACTCTGACTCCGAGCCTCCCTGCTCCACCTCCTGACTTGCCTTCCCCTGGCTTGCTGTCCCTCTCTTCGCCTGAGAGTCTCCTGCCATTTTGTTGGACTTTCTTTTGAGCCGGGGGACTCTCAACCGATCGTCCTCATCCCCCATCTCAAAGTCACTTCCTTCCAGTGCCTCCTCCTCCCTAGCTACGTCACCTGCACTCCTTTGACTTTGTTCCGTAGCTCCCTTTCCCTCACCAGTCCCCTCCTGTCCCCCCGCACCCACCTGCCTGTCTTCCGGACCCTCCTCCTTCCCCTCCTGTCCTCCCGCCCTTACCTGCCTTCTTTCCAGACCCTCGCCTGCCTCCCCCCGTGTCTCCACGCTCACCTGGCTGCGCTGTCTACCTCCACCCGTTCCCTCCTGCGGCTCCACATTCCCCTCCCCCCCCTCCTTTTTTTTCCCCTGCCCCTCGCCTGCCCCCTCCTGTGCCCCCACCTTCACCTGTTTCTTCTCCTTTCCTTTCCGCCCTCCACCTGTCTCCCCCTGTGCCCCCACCTCCACCTGTCTTTCCCCTGCCTCCATTTGGCCCTCACCTGCCTCTCCCTGTGCCCCCACCTTCACCTGCTTTTCCCCTCCTTCCTTCTGGCCCTCCCCCGCCTCCTCCTGTGCCCCCACCTTCGCCTGCTTTTCCCCTTTCTGACCCTCACCTGCTCCCTCCTGTGCCCCCACCTTCGCCTGCTTTTCCCCTTTCTGACCCTCACCTGCCCCCTCCTGTGCTCCCTCCTTGTCCTGTCCACCCTTCTGCCCCTCACCTGTCTCGCCGCCTGCCTTCTTACCTGGACATGCCCTGACCTGGTGTCCCTCCCCACCGCACCCAAAGCACTTGGTGGTGTCAGTGTTGACAAACACCACATAGTCAAACTCATCCGCCCTGATTTTAAAAGCTACGTTTAACTCCGCATCCCTGTTGTTCAACACCATCAGGACGTGTCTCCTGTGCGACACCACATGCTTGAGCAGCGGCGACTTGCACCCCGACGGGACTTTTTTAACTGGCGACACCACCTTCCCGTGCCTCGCCAGTTCCTTAGTGAGGGTCTCATCCTTAATAAACGGCGGAACATTCGCCAAATTCACCCTCCTCGCCGGTGTGGAGAGAGGCAGGACGGGAACAAACATTTTGTTCACCGTAACGCCGCTCGCCACCACCGCGTTCACCTTGTCTACGCCATCCAGGAAGATGACCACCGCACTGTTCATCCGCGCTGCGGACACAACGCTGCTGTAGCCGACAGCCTTCCCCACCGCCAGGCTGCAGTCCTCCACCGAGACCGAGGAAGACACGGGCAACTTAATGCCGTGCTTCCTCGTTAGCTTGGTGAGGTCCGACATGGTTGCGGACCCGCACCACCACCACCACCACTACCACCACCACCCCCCACCCGCTGTGCGCACACCCTACAACCAACAAAAAACTAAACCCGTCACCAACAAATAATTATAAACATGCAATTGATAGAAAAAGTTAGAAAGTCACTCACTCTACCAAACGCTCACACGCTCCGCTCGCTCACACCTCCAATCACTCAGAGAGAGAGAGAGAGACAGAGACACAGAGAGAGAGAGAGAGAGAGAGAGAGAGAGAGAGGGATAGAGAGAGAGAGAGAGGGACAGAGAGAGAGAGGGATAGAGAGAGAGGGAGAGCAAGAGAGAGAGAGCGAGAGAGAGCGAGAGAGAGAGAGAGAAGGATAGAGAGAGAGAGAGAGAGAGAGAGAGAGAGAGAGAGGGATAGAGAGAGAGAGAAGGATAGAGAGAGAGAGAGAGAAGGATAGAGAGAGAGGGATAGAGAGAGAGCGAGAGAGAGAGAGAGAAGGATAGAGAGAGAGAGAGAGAGAGAGAGAGAGAGAGAGAGAAGGATAGAGAGAGAGAGAGAGAGAGAGAGAGAGAGAGAGAGAAGGATAGAGAGAGAGAGAGAGAGAGAGAGAGAGAGAAGGATAGAGAGAGAGGGATAGAGAGAGAGGGATAGAGAGAGAGCGAGAGAGAGGGATAGAGAGAGAGAGGGATAGAGAGAGAGAGGGATAGAGAGAGAGAGAGAGAGTTGTTGTGTTTTGAGCGTGCATGTTTTGGTGTTTTAAAGATGGCGTCCCCTTGTCAAGCACCGTCTGTGGCTCAGTCTGCTTGGGTGTGTAACTACGGTGCTGTATTTCCCTGACTCACCTTATCCGCTGCTTCTCCAGCTGGAGGCGCGTTAGAGCCAAAGAAAACCACTTTGACCATGTGTTCATGGTTTAATGTATAAAAGTATAGCACAGTATTCTGATTATGAACTAAAAAGTTTAATCAGAACTTCAAGGATCTCAGCCAGTGCGGTGCACTGAGTTCCTGAAGTGGTAGCAAAATTAGCTTTGGGTGGGATAAGGCGTAGCGGCGTGTTCCCCTCGTCCAGCGGCTCCTGAGATGACTCTCAAAGATGGAGGCTCCTAATGTTAAAGCCAGGTGAGTTCCCTCAGCCAGCCTGCCTCCCCCCGCCACGCCCACCTGCCGCACTTCCTGTCGTTCGCTTCCTGCGTTGGCTCCATCTGTCGTCCGTCCGCCTGTCTGTGTGTCTCTCTGTCTGCCTAACCGGCCGGTCGACCCGCTCTTCTTCTGCTTTGCCTGGTTCTGGTTCCCGGCCAGTGAGCTCCCTGTACCTAGCGCCACCTGCTGTTTGCCCTTTTGCTTTATCTTCTCGAAGATGAATAACCCGCCTACTTCTCTGGTGGAGCGGGAAGATGGTCTGCACGGCATGATGGGACGGAACTCATGCATTCTGGTCATATAGCGATCATGGAGCACTGTAGAGCGGTTAACGTGAGGCCATGATCGTCTTAATTAACCCCGAGAGGCGATGCATGGAATAAAGAGGAGAACGGAGTGCCAGTGACCAAACGCAGAAAATAGTTCAAATAAATGGGAAGGCAATGGTCACTTGTTATGCTGCACATGATGCCATGCAGAATGAGTTGTACTGTGAAGAGTTACTGTTTAAACAATAACAAAAACTCCTATTTCATTTTGTTCTCCATTGGTGGGGGGTGACATTGTGCATCTTAACACTCCACTTCCCTCTTCTTCCTTTCAGAATTGGAGCCAGTTTTGACACCAAGACTGCTGTAGAAGGGCGGTAGAGACCCTCCCACGCCCTCTTCCGTACCTCAGCACCAACAGTGTTAGACGTAGTGTTATCGCTGCACTTTGGAGTCTCCGTGTCATTTAGAACGTCATGTCATGTACGACTCTGAGTCAGGGGAACATTTTGATGCAGTACATGTTCAGTGCAGATGTATATGCAACAGTGTGGTGACCCAGCACCTGGAAACCACCTCTCAACACGTGTCTTTATTTTTCAAATCTTTCAAATCTGAAATACAAAGCTGTAATTGTCCTTTTATATACTGTATTTCCTTTATTTGGGAATGTACTCTCATGTCTGTGACTTTATTGTTTCTTTTTTAAGCCGTTTGAGACAACCTCCTTTCTATATTGTTTGAATTGAATTTAAAGCATTTGTGCCTTTTAAAGAATTTGAAAATTGCTACGACGGAGACTATCCGTCACAAAACTTACATGAGATGGAAAGTTTGAGCGTGAAACAACAGAACGCGTGAATTATTTGACCAACAAGGTGTTGATACTGTATGCTGCCAAACCCCAAATGGCCTGGTTTACGGATTGGTGCCGGGGCCACAATTTCAGTCGTAATATCTTTATATTCGGCCAAATATAATTGAAAATGGATTAATGACGCTGAATAATGGGATAGATAAGCCAAGTTGAAGCCATATCCACCTTTCTCACAATGTTTTCATCAAACAAATTTGCAGAAATGAATCAGGTTGCAGTCTATTTGAGTACTTTATAACTTGAAGCATGTGATCTGTGAAGTTTTTCTTTCAACCTGTTTATTTTATGTTCCAAATAATGTCAAGCTGCATGGTCGTAAAACCACAAAAGAAATGTAGTGTAGGTTTCAGCCAACAGGTGGCAGTGTTGAACCAACAGAGAACTCCATCCCTGATGACAGAGTCTCTCCTGCCTTGGTCCAAGCCTCTGTCAGCGCTGGTTGATGCCTTGTCATCTCACATGAAAATTCATTCAACATTTAGCTTGTGCTCGACAAACATCATGGTATGGATTATAATGACGCTATTCGTTTTAGATAATGGGTTCATGTGAACCAGGCCATGTTGGTAGAATTCAGTCGTCATAACTGCCGCAAACAGACACACAAGTAGTCTGAAGCACCGGTTCAGACTACTTGTGTCACCATTTCAAATATGACAAAGATTGTTTATGTCCGTTGTGACATAGAAAGTTTGAATCCCAAGTTCCTGAAGGAAATGATTTACCAAACTATTCCAATTGATGTCAGTTGAGGTTAATGTTTACAATTTATATTCTGAACTTATTTCACTTCAATATCTATGATGCTGTTGGTCACAGTAATCACCCAGAACAGTAACAAAATGACCATGGAATGATTTGAAGACATACTGAAGACACAGTGTTACACAGTAGCTCCAGGTCATTCCAAATGCATCGTTTTGTCAGTCCATATGTATTATTTCTTGCTAATATTCCTCAACGAGTCCTCAATAAGTCAAGTAAAAACTCTCTCTCTCTCTCTCTCTCTCTCTCTCTCTACATGATTCTTAACTGTGGACGTTTTTCCATGTGGTTTACAGAATCTCAGGATTTAGTAATACTTAAGTTGATTACCTTTTACAAAGTTCTCTAAAAGCCATAGCATTCAGCCAGAGACTTTACAACTAGTGCTCAGCATTATATACAGGTGTAAGTCACCAAATATATCACATAAGAAGAGGAGAACATGGTAACCGTGTGATGGTTCATTTGGCTGTGTCTACATTGAAGATGTTTACTCATGGAGGAGCTGTTTTAATTTATTCTGTGGATTGTACTTACAGAGACACATGGGGCGAGGTTTATCCCTGGGAATGAACACACAGTGTAACATATTGGTCTGTTTCAATGTTGTGTATTGACCAAATCAATCAACTAATAAAGTTGCTCCAGTTGAAATTTGGCTTTATGGGGTCTGTTTGAGTCCACGACGCACATGTTCTCCTCACGAAAAAGATGCTTCGGTCATTCCACATAATGCCTCAGTCAGCGGTTCACCAGGGGTAAGTGGGTTTAAAGTGTATTCCCGCTTTAGCACTGGTTATCTAGAAAGGTTCAGTGGATGTCGACGGAAGCTTCCAGTTAACTGTCCAGCTTTTGCTGCATTCCATCGGAACTCTGTATTTCTATGTAGATCGTCCCCACTTCCAAGCTAAATGTGTTCCATTGCCTCTGTTTGGGAAAACATGGACGTCAGCAGCAAGTTTGATTGTTTGGCAAGCCTGTGAATTCCCCAAGAGTATGCACAAGAGCAAAAATACAGTTAATGCTAGTGAGTTGATAGTTTAGATCAAACTTGGAGGTCGGAATTCTGAGAGTTCCAACCTCCCGCAGATCTGTATTGAAAAGTAAATGTCATTGTGTCGACACGAGGTCATGTCAAACACCTCGGCCTGTATAGATTGGCAAAAAAAACAACAACAACCTACAACCCCACTGTTGTAGATTTACGTAGCATTTAGGCTGGAGTCAAAATATGCTCTACATCAGACTTTCCACAGATTGTTTTTTGTGTGTTTTTGTACTCCAGAAACACCTCCCCTCTGTGTGTCCCTCAGGTCCCAAGGTGACGAGGAGAAGGTGTCAGATGGAGCTGGTCACAGGGGTGGCATCGTCGCGACCCAGACCTTGCCCACCGACGCCAACGGAGACGCAAACTCCGAGTCTGGAGCGACCGTCAGATCGCTCATCAAGTCCTTCGACACGGTTGGACAGAGTGAGCATAGAGCAGCTTGGCCACAGACCCCATTTCATTTGTCTCTGGGATCTAATCTGATAAGATTTTAATTGTCGAATATGATTTTGTCCAAATTTGCACATCTCTCATCGCTTCCTGGACGCCATGTTGAGAATCACTGGCCTCAAACGTTATTACATTAAAATCACTGGAGAGCAGTTTCCATATATATCGTTGTACGGTACAGCATTTTGGCATGTGACATTTCATGCACATCAAGCGTAGGAGTAACACCACCACTAGAAATGTAGAAACTAGAGCCCTCTTTACCGTTTCCTCTTACAAGCCTAATGCCAAATCTCCTGTGTGACCATCCACACAGGAGATTTGGCATTAGGTCACACTGGTGCAGGAAACGGATGTTCTCTTCTGGAGCCACGCTCTGCGGGCTGTGAGAGAAAAATTCTTTGAATGATGTTTCACTTGTTTTATAGAGGAAAATAACCTTTTTGTATGTTTCAAAACACATTGCCTTGGGGTTTTTAGTGAGTCTCTCAGCAGCTCATATGAAGACACTTCTTTCATATGATGCTATACTGTATCGTAAAGACCAGATCACATTCCATCTTCACTCAACCTGTGTAGGTAAGGATAACCCCAGGGGACTAATGCTCGACAGAGCATTGTGGGTTGTTTGAGAGCACAGTAAGACTGTATCTGTGACCGAATTTTGACTGTTAAACCACTGTATGAGAGAAACACCCGGGGATATGATTGAGGGGGCATAATCTAAAATGACACCTGACCAATGGCACACAACCTTTCATCGGTATAAAGCCCTCTTCAGTAGAAGTAGAGGCAGACTGATCAAGTTCAAGTTCAAGAGATAATTTCAGACCACTGTTTTGAAGCAGCTCTGTATTTTTCTCTTTATTCTGCAGAATAAATATCTTTCATACTCTCAGTTTGTTTTCCTGTAGAGGGCAGATTAACGTCACCGATCACGTAGTGAAAATTCTCCAACTGGGCACAGTGCGTGCGTGAAATAGCTCTATGGTCACTACCAATACCGGCGAAATTCCAAGATTTTCAATCCTGATAAAAAGAGAAATAGAAGTAGGAGAGTAAAGAGAAATCCGCTTGTACTGCAGTCCAAACACTTATTATAATGAATGAATAATGAGTATTATTTTACAATCAAACAATAATATGCATAAACAAAACCAAGCACTTTGTATTTTGCAGTCTAGAGCAGCACTGGTATGGAAAAAATATATACAATATAAAAGAAACATATTTGAATATTAATGTTACAAGAGCAAGAACACCGCCTTCAAAGTCGTCGCGCATTTAGCCTTTGTGAAACGTTCTGTTTGTTTTAACTGCTTGATCTATACCAAATCACTGACAATAACTTTTATATCTTTACACATAAAGAAGAGTGGGGGTTCGAGCGCCTCCTTTATTTTTTAAGTGCCGCAGTCAGTGTGTTTGTTCTGGCTCTTGCAGACGGACCAGGCCACTCAGTCCCGATGCTCCCCTCCTCGAGAAGCCCCCTGAGCGCCATCCCCGTCCGCACTGCGCCTGCCGCCGCTGTCTCCCCCGTCCAGGTTCACGCTAACCCTAAAAATAACAATAAGTATGATCACAACAAAGGTAGACGTTCACTCATTGTTTTGCGTTCTGAATTAACCAGCCTGTTGTTTTACGCCTTGTTTCCCTCGTAGAGACACTCGTACATAAAGCCGCTCTCAAAAGCCTTGGAGAATAGAATCAACCACAGGGAATTTTCTCATCCTGGTATGTGACGTTTTGATTGATTGAAGAGAAAGTAAATTGAATAAGTTACTAAAGATGTGATGACATCTTTTGTTTGTTGTAACCTATAGCGATATAGCTGAAAGTTAGAAAACAAAAAATATACAGTATATATGTATCGGCAACATTATTCTACAAATGATAATCTATACGATTATTGTGGTGTGGGGGTGGTGTGGTTTAAGCAGCCACACATGTCTTGGGTCTAGGGAACTGGGCTCGGATCAGGGGTGGCTGTACGCCTGTTGCTCTTCAGAGCAACCAACAGGCAAATCACCCATCCCCCGCCCACACAGGGAGAGTCTCCGTCATGACGTGTGTCCATCTGCTCCCGGCTTGTTCCATCTGTCCACTCTCTACAATAAAGTGCCGCTCTCTAAAAGCACATCAGTTTATTGGAGATGACCTTAAAGTACACCACCCCCGCACCACAACTATTTTGTTACGAAAGTCACAGATAGATGCACATAATGTGCTTTATTTATCAGAAAATGACTTCCTGTAACGAGTCCAGGCAAAAAGGTACAGTAATGTACCTACATTACCCGCACAATGTAGTATCTTGTATTTTTGTAAGATATATACATTTTATTAATTGTAAACATGACAATCGAAAGAGGAGTGAGGGGATGTAGTGATGGACTTTACTTCTGTGCATATGTGTCAATGAGAATGATGATGTTATTGTAATTATACACTCATATGGTATTTATTGGTTAGTTTTGAGTTGTGTGTGGTGTTTCTTTACTCTTTTACTGCTCCGTAAAGGCCCTTTGCAGCATTGGAGAAAGAACCGTCGCGATGGGTACATTTCCTCCTCTTTGCTTTGTGTCTTGCCGGTCACGTAGTGGCACTGACTCCGCCCCCTCAGATAAGCTGCCCGGCAACGGGGAGGAGCTGAAGCCCAGCAGCCTCTTGAGGAAGAGTCCTTCCCTGGAGTCCGTCATCAAAACACCGTCCTCGCTCCACGGCCGCAGCGGATCCTTCAGCTACAGCCGGGCCAACAGCAAGCTCAGGTCGGGGTCGCTCCTCCTCCACCCTCCCCCCCACCTCCACCTCCATTTCCTCCTCCACCTCCACCAACACCAGGCATGTGTTCTAGCTGCTGAGCCCTGGTAACGGGGGTGTTCCCATCAGGGTCTCCAGAGTCACCGCTCCGGTCGCTGGAAGTCTTGTCACAGCGATGCAGCCCAAACTAAAAATAAAAAATGTTCAGAGAAATGTTAAACAAACAAGGAGATGAGGAATGCTTTCATCCAGCGGCGTCTGCCGCCCCCTTGGAGATGAATCGGATCTGATTTTGTTGCTAATGGGCTCAAGGACAAACAACAAACCAGGAGTTCAGAGCTTTCATTCAGTGACTGGTGCAAGTTTGTTGGGTGAGACAGTGTCGATCATTTCCATCGAGTCTCTTCTCGTGTAAAAGCTCAGAAATAGTGACGCTCTAACACAGTGATTGAAAAACCTTCTCCGGGTCAAGGAGCCTCAGCCGGATCGACATGAGGACACGGAGCCGAGCGCCTCATCCGGTCACATTCACTCCGACTGAGAAGATTTTTATCGTTGGATGTGGTTTAGTCCAAACTTCCAGAGCTTTCTAGACGATAGCTCCAGAGAGAAGCATGAAACTATGATCAAAACAGTCTTGTAGTTGAATAACCCCTGAACCCTGGGGGTCCCCAGACCACACTTTGAGAACCACTTCTCTAACAAATGTCACATAAGATAAATAATTGTACAATGAAAGCCTCTTGAATACGTTGTACATTAGTGGTCGTTGGTTATCATTGGTCAGGGGACGGTTGCAGCTTATCCCACCAGATAGAAATGGTTGAGTTGCTCCGTTGTGTTTTTGCTCCACCTGGAAATAGAAACAAGTGACACAACTTGACCGCAGAGCAGAAATGACGTTGCATTCCTAAAAGGTGAGGGTGGATGTTGGAGCCCCGCGCTCCCTCAGGCTGCTTGCTACAGCTTCTACATTTGCTGTTTCACTTGGACAGATGCGAGTTGTTTTGACAACTTCCCAACTTCCGCTTGGCCACACGGCGCGTGAAGAGCAGAGATAATGAAATAAACAGAAGAGGCGACGCTGACGTGAGGAGTGTTTAGCGGCCGCTTCTCCCTCCGTCTTCCCATGGCCTCGCCTCTGACTCCAACCCTGGGGAGGGGTCGGGACGTCGTAAAGAGCTTTCCTTTCTCTCTCTCATAACCCTCTCCCTCTCTCTCTCTCTCTCTTCGCTTCTCTTTCTCTGTTCCTCTTATTTCCCATACTCTCTCTTTATCTCTCTCTCATATCTCTAACTATCTCTTTCTGAGTCTCAACAATAAATCAACAAATCAAACTGTGTTTTTTGCGTCGTTAACACGACAAGAATTCTGACATTGCCAAAGCACAACTACACATTTATACATGCATTAATACAATAATGAAATGAATGAACACATGAATAAGTCAATAATAATCTCTCTCTCTCCCTCGGTGGCCTGGCCGTGCTGTGCTTTCCCTGGTGACAGCGTGGAAAGAAAAGACCCTTTGGCTGCGCTGGCACGGGAGTACGGAGGATCCAAGCGCAACGCTCTTCTCAAGTGGTGCCAGAAGAAAACAGAGGGCTACGCGGTAGGTTTCATGGGGCCGACCACCTGGGACGGAGCCTCCGACATTGATAACACGCTCCTCCTCATTGGTCCCTCCGTGGAATTCAACACCAGTTAATATTATCTGTGTCCTCCAGCCAAAAATCAGTTTGTACATCAGATAGATCGCACTTTACTGACGGGGAGAATTCAGATGTTCAGGAGCAGCAGAAGTTGACAGAACATAAAGATAATAAAATAAGTACAAATATATGAACAGAAGTTAACATAGAGCAGCTGACTTAAGTTAACTTGTGTAGTGTCTTAAATGGTAAATGGATCATGTAAAAATCCCTTTGAACATATCACCTTTGGACTAGTATTTCCCAAACAAATAAAAACAGGAACTGATAGGACCTGCTATCAGTATTGACATTTTTCTGATTCCAGCGCTATCTGATTCAGTCTTATACATAAATTGTACCAAGTCATGCCGTACTATTGAGTTACAGTATATGATTTGTTGGCCTCATAAAAAGTATTATATTACATATAATTATTAGCCACATCGCTGTGTTTACCGGCAAACTGCCAGGCCACCTGTCTGCACGTTGAGGAGATTAAGTCCGTGAGCAACTCAAGTTCTGCAAACAGCCAGCTGAAGAACTGAGGGTTCCACACATGAGTAATAATAATTATAATAATATATGTGCATATGCTCTGATTCATGTCTATGTGTACTTGCTGCCGGCGTACAGCACAAGCCTCCCTTCTGTTTACGTGCGTGCTCATTTGTGTTGTGTGTTGTGTTGTGTTGTGTTGTGTTGTCTTCCTATTTGTGTCCTGTGTCCATGGAGCCCGATGATAACAATCACCCAACTAAGCCATTCCACTATAAAAGCTGCTTAACGGAGCCATTAAGCCTAGTGTTATTAGCGCTCTGCTCGTTTACCACTGTGGGTGGTGCCAGCGTGCCAGCGCTAACACTCTAAGCAGAGGGATTTGTTCCAGTCTTTAAATGGCATGAGGCGGTGGAAGCAGCATTTAAAAACCCCAGCGTTCATTCACTGATGGATACAGAGAAGTGGATCTACTGGCTGAGGCCTCGTGTGACCTCAGGTAAGGGTCAGTCTGAAATGACCTGCTTTGCGGTTTGGAGTGTGGAGACGACGTGGCGATGGACCCAGTCTCCCCCTCGGATAAAAGTTGTGTGAAAAATGTTAATGAGTTTGTAGTTAAATACTTTTTAAGGTACCTCAGTGAATTTTGAGTCATGACCAACCGGCTGATGATGATTATTCACACATTACGATACAAAGCAGAGTCCCTGTGAAGAAAACCGTCATGTAGGCCAGAGCGACGTGCTCCTATTATCACAAGAGTCTTGATGTTTACCCGATGAGCTGCCATCCACAGCGACGCAGTGAATTTCTGCTACTCGGAAGACTTTGACCCGGCTACAACATGTACATGTAACTACATCTCATTTACATGTAACTACATATCATTTACATGTAACTACATCTCATTTACATGTAACTACATATCATTTACATGTTACTACATATCTTTATTCATTAACATGTTACTTCATATCATTTACATGTAACTACATATCTTTATTCATTAACATGTTACTTCATATCATTTACATGTAACTACATATCTTTATTCATTAACATGTTACTTCATATCATTTACATGTAACTACATATCATTTATTCATTTACATGTTACTTCATATCATTTACATGTAACTACATCTCATTTACATGTAACTACATATCATTTACATGTAACTACATCTCATTTACATGTAACTACATATCATTTACATGTTACTACATATCTTTATTCATTAACATGTTACTTCATATCATTTACATGTAACTACATATCTTTATTCATTAACATGTTACTTCATATCATTTACATGTAACTACATATCTTTATTCATTAACATGTTACTTCATATCATTTACATGTAACTACATATCTTTATTCATTAACATGTTACTTCATATCATTTACATGTAACTACATATCTTTATTCATTAACATGTTACTTCATATCATTTACATGTAACTACATATCTTTATTCATTAACATGTTACTTCATATCATTTACATGTAACTACATATCTTTATTCATTAACATGTTACTTCATATCATTTACATGTAACTACATATCATTTACATGTAACTACATATCATTTACATGTTACTACATATCATTTATTCATTTACATGTTACTTCATATCATTTACATGTAACTACATATAATTTACATGTTACTACATATCATTTACATGTAACTACATATAATTTATTCATTTACATGTTACTACATATCATTTACATGTAACTACATATAATTTATTCATTTACATGTTACTTCATATCATTTACATGTAACTACATATCATTTACATGTTACTACATATCATTTACATGTAACTACATATCATTTATTCATTTACATGTTACTTCATATCATTTACATGTAACTACATATAATTTACATGTTACTTCATATCATTTACATGTAACTACATATCATTTACATGTAACTACATATCATTTATTCATTTACATGTTACTTCATATCATTTACATGTAACTACATATCATTTACATGTAACTACATATCATTTACATGTAACTACATCTCATTTACATGTAACTACATATCATTTACATGTAACTACATATCATTTACATGTAACTACATATCATTTATTCATTTACATGTTACTTCATATCATTTACATGTAACTACATATCATTTACATGTTACTACATATCATTTACATGTAACTACATATCATTTATTCATTTACATATTACTTCATATCATTTACATGTAACTACATATCATTTACATGTTACTTCATATCATTTACATGTAACTACATATCATTTACATGTAACTACATATCATTTACATGTAACTACATCTCATATACATGTAACTACATATCATTTACATGTAACTACATCTTATTTACATGTAACTACATATCATTTACATGTAACTACATATCATTTACATGTAACTACATATCATTTACATGTTACTACATATCATTTATTCATTAACATGTTACTTCATATCATTTACATGTAACTACATATCATTTACATGTTACTACATATCATTTACATGTAACTACATATCATTTATTCATTTACATATTACTTCATATCATTTACATGTTACTTCATATCATTTACATGTTACTTCATCTCATTTACATGTAACTACATCTCATTTACATGTAACTACATATCATTTACATGTAACTACATATCATTTACATGTAACTACATCTCATTTACATGTAACTACATATCATTTACATGTAACTACATATCATTTACATGTTACTACATATCATTTACATGTAACTACATATCATTTACATGTAACTACATATCATTTACATGTAACTACATATCATTTACATGTTACTACATATCATTTACATGTTACTACATATCATTTATTCATTTACATGTTACTTCATATCATTTACATGTTACTTCATATCATTTACATGTAACTACATATCATTTACATGTTACTACATATCATTTACATGTTACTACATATCATTTACATGTAACTACATATCATTTATTCATTTACATGTTACTTCATATCATTTACATGTTACTACATATCATTTACATGTTACTACATATCATTTACATGTAACTACATATCATTTATTCATTTACATGTTACTTCATATCATTTACATGTTACTTCATATCATTTACATGTAACTACATATCATTTACAAATTACTACGTATCTGAACTACAGTAGGAAAACCTCAAAAGCACCTCATTCCCATGGGACCAGATTTAACTGTGGACCCCCTGATCCCCTTTCACAAAAGAGCTTAGCAGCACAGTACTTCTAGTCCCAGGTATCAGGAATTCAGTAAGAGGCTTTTGGCGTTTAGGTACTGTAGGACTGTTTCATTCTGCTTGGCAATCAGGCTCTGCCTGGTCGTACTGTTTGTGATTCCATTGTAATATGTTGGTGCTGTTGTTCCCCAGGGGCACCATGTGCCTTAATGCAAGTCAGCTCTATTTTTGAATTATTGAATCGCTTCCTGTATTTTCAAAATGGCTGTTCCTGGAGCTCAGATGAGCTTTCTTGTGAATGACTTACTGGTACACAGAGGGCCACATTTCCAAAATGGAGCAGCGACAAGTTCATGAATGTTACGACCTTCCATGAGTAGTTTTCCATAAAAACAGCGTGTAATGCCACTAGAGGTAATACAGATGGTATTGATTGCGTAGTGATGGAGTGGTATTTTGTGCTGACTGTTCCTTCAGAGAATAATGGTGAATATCTGGTGGAAAAACGTTAATACTGTAATTTGTTATTAGCATTGTGAGAGCTCCGACAACATGTACATCTGTGTATGTGATACAGTATATATTTGTGCAGGACATGTTTATTTTACACAAAGCAGAGCCCCCCACTCCCAACAAAAAGGTGGATGTTGGCTTCAATAAGGGAAATGCCAGCCTGATAGTACAGTGTCATGAGCCACCCCTCCATCCCCACATGAGGAAACCCACCACTTCCACTGCCCATGTCTCAACACTGACAAGCCCGTCACAAGGTGGTGTGGAGCACAGTCAGTTGCTTCACACCATGCAGCAACTAAATAAGCAATTCACCCTCTCACACAAACCGAAGCCCGTCGTGCTCCTGCCGTGCTGCTGTGAGGAAGGCTCCTGAGGGTTTGCACTCTCAAAACATAATCGTGTTCTTTCTCTCTCTTTGTGCTGTTAAGTGAGGTCAAGCAGGCGGTCATTTCCCCTAACTGCTCCTCCAGCCTGGAAACTTAAAGCTTTAATTCATGTTCGCCGTCCTTGGCACAAGCAGGGTCTGGAAGAGCAAAGCAATCAGCCGTCAAGACGCAGCATTTTCTGTATGGATTTTGACCATCGCTTTCAGCTTTGAGTTGCTTTCTGGTCCAAATGGAGGTTAGGAAAAAGTACTGTACATCACTGCCATCTGCCTGTGTGGAGCCAGGACGGCTCCGTAAATACATAAACGGAAAGGAGAGGGGGTCGTAATTTTGCCAGTTATTCATTTATTGCAATTATAGGTTACTGATAATTTAGTATTAATCACATAGAGATGAAAGTCTGTAATGTGATGACAAGGAGATAGGACGAGCTTTGTCCACTTTTCCATAAATAGTTTGAAGGTCTTTAAAGATAGATGGAAGTCACCTGGCCTTGATAAACTTTCAGTGAGAGGCGATGCAGGGAAGAGAGTCAGGGCCGCAGTGCCAGTATTATCAAAAAGTCTTGGTTGACCCCCCTGAAATGTTGACAGCGTGGCACAGGATGAGTCCACCCAGCGGAGCAGTGGATTCCAGGCTACCTGATCTATGAAATAGTTGATGAAACCAAGAGAGGATGTACCCACAAGGTTCTCCTCTGTGGGCTGTATGTAACATACACTTTTTCTACAGGACTCTTCAGAAATAGATTATGAAAAATATAAATCTGGTCTCCCATTCTAATATTTAAATGTGTATTGATTCGCGGTCACACCAGCTATGTTCTTCGACCTCTGTTTTCATAGAGTTTTCAGAGTTTCCTTTGAACGCAGCATCAGCTCACGCGGTGACACACAGACTTACTAAAACAAGGATGGACTTGTTGCGGGTTAATACTTTATCCAAAAAAATAGAAGGTGTCTGTCTACTTCCTGTCAGGTCCCTGTCTACTTCCTGTCAGGTGTCTGTCTACTTCCTGTCGTTCACAGAGTCCTGCCTCACGGTGTCTCTGTGGAAGGAAATCACTCTGTGTGGACGTTCCCAACAACACGCTTCCATTCACACACATTCAACTCTGCATGTCCCTCACACACATTTCATCCACTTTTTTAACTTTTGGGACTAAAATAAAACAGACACGATTCAGACCCGTTGCTCTGGAGCTGCAAGCCAACGCCAGGTGTGGGGTCACAAACACAGAATATGTTTTCGACTGTTTTAGACTCCTACAGTTTTTGTGTTACGACTGGATCCAGTGCCGCGGGAGACTGTGGTCAAGTGAGCTGTCATGTGCGAAAACCCAGTCAAGCCAGCCGCCGCCTGGAGTGGCCAAAAAAGACAAAAGACTCGCATTACAGCAATATTTCTCACGTTATATTACACATCATGATTCAATGAAGTCTTGTTGAGTGTGACATCACCAAATAAGTCCTAATTTGATAAAAAATTTAAAAAAACTTTCCATGAGAGAAAATCAATTCAATTGACATGATAACATTCATAATAGTGTCATATTTAAAGTTTCATAATAAAGAACTCCTTAAAGTGCCTGTAAAGTGAAAATAGAATTATATTCTGAGTTTGTCACACCATAGAACAATGTGTTTTTACCCTTCAAGCCAAATTTTTTATTATTAAAAAAATCTATTATATAAAATCTCTGGTATCAAAAATTATTTTCAAAATCGGGGGAAAAAAATCTGCCGCGTGCGTCTCGCAGCGCGACGTCGCGGATGCAACACCAGCGGCCGCTCGGCAGGGTTTCACCGTCTCCCTGAAGACGCCTTTTACTCCAGCTGTTTATTCCCCAAACAGCCTTTTATCCCAAACACCGGGCTGTTGCCTGACTGTCGCTTAGTTTAGCTTATTTCACCACTGATGCTCCGTTTCCGGCAATCCAACCTGGTGTTTATATCGTGTTGGAGGCGAAAATACCCAGACCACAACGACGGTAAGAAAGGGTTTAAGGGTCTGACTCCACAATTCAGTACGACATCATTCAGTCTTTTCACATGATTCCAGCAATATCTTTCTAACATGTATTTTGTGTTTAGAAACAAATCACTGAATTTACTTTTTGCTGTAATTTCCGTGGAGTCCTGTTCAGGATTGTCCAGACTATAACGTTGTGAAATTTTGAGTTATTTTACTGTACAGTTTTTGAGAAAATAAAAGGGAAAGTCAGCTCAAATTAAAATTGTATTATATAGGTCAAAGATTATAACAATCATAGTTAAAATGACAGCAAACCTCTGAAGGATTTATTTTTTATGATGACACTGTTTTGAATGTTATAATGTCAATTGAACTTATTTTCTCTCATGGAAACGAGACTTATTTGTTGACATTCAACAAGACTTGATTGAATCATGATGTTGAATAAAACGTCAGAAATGGTCGCTGAGTCTTTTCTCCTTTTTGGCCGCTCCACCCGGTCCAGGCGCACGGTCCCGTCGCATCATGGACGGAGGCATCAAAATCCACGGTGTTCTGTTTTCAGGTGAACCGTCGCATCCAGCAACCTCAGTTCTGAACCAGAAGCCTTTCCCCGTGATACCGTGCCCAAGGGTTCGATTTATGTTGCAGAATTGAATATTTAAACTTAAATTCACCCTCACCGTAGCACCCGCGTCCTGCCATCATTGTTTACAGCGGCAGCGGCAGAAGTGCTTCACGCCAAACACGGTGCTTCACGTAAGGTGCAGGCGCCTGGGAGCCACTGCAAACAAACAGAGGAAAATGACTCATTAGATGGATTATTACAACGTTTGGCGCCACTGCCGCACAGCAGCGTCAGTAAGTTGAGGTGAATTAAAAAGTTTACATTTTCAACTTTGCAAATAAGTTGGATTTTGATATATAAGTTTCTTATTCTGCCTCTTCTGTGGATTTGCCCTGAGCCCTGACAAGCGCCTCCCCTCCCGCTACGCCTCAGAGGCTTTACCATGTGTTTCTGTTTTAATATCAACTGTGTGGACGTTAATATACAGAAAACGGAGGAGGAATCACGACCGTGTACCGCCTTATTTTGGTAGATACCATATCTGAAATTTCATATGGTTTCATATCATCTCTACCACGCACAAGGCAAATGGACGTTGTAGTCACAACCTGCACATTTTTAACAAATTGGATGATGATGTCACAAAGCGTCTTACGCCACAAACTCACCTCCCTTCACCACCCAGCGCAAGTTTTGGAACCTTGGCGTGTCAGTGATGCGTATGCGATCTGTAGCTGCACCGGTGCCTCTGTTGCAGACACTAGTAGCCCAAAAAGTGCCAAGGAGAATGAAAATAATAAAAATCCAAACAGTAACAATCGGGGACCATCCCTACGAGAACGGACCCCTGATTACCGCATATGGATAGAATAGCGAATAGCGAATAGCGAGTCACTAAATAGAATGTTCTTATCCCACTGGGTTGGCCGGCCAAGCTGCATGCAGTTTTTGTTGCACCGTGTAAGAAGTCCTGAAGACATCAACCGATATATTTGATGTCATACATCTGTGTGGTCCGTGGGGGGCTCTGGCCTACGTGCCTGCCTTCACGTGTGTCGGTGTAGACCTGCCAGTGCGGGTCCTGTCACCTGACAAATGAACTAACAAAGTCAACCGCTTCAGGCCAAGCAGCAAACCTTATAAGCAAGGTGCGTGACCACACACACACACACACATGCACATGCATTCTGATGTCATAGATAGTTGCCCGTGATGTTGCCATGGAGAGGAGACCATGAGCCCCTCAGGGAGGATAAGTGTGCGTGTGCTCGTGTGTGCGTGTTAAACCAAGATTTAGGTCACGCTGAAGGGCTTTCAGTCACACCTAGAATGTCAGTCTGAGAAGTGCGATGGATGGGTGGAGACCTGAAGCTCCTCCTGCTTCCTGCGCCAGCACTGGAGGAGCCTCTGAAAAGGAATCCATTCCCATTTCATTTCCGCGTTTGATTGAAATGAATAATTCCGATTTTTTTGAAGTCGATCCCCCTTCTCTACTCTTCTTTCCTCATGTAAAACACAATGTGCACAGGGCTCCATCCCCCACTCAGGGGCTCAATGCAAGTAATGGGGGACGGATCCACCATCTGCATTCAGAGAAACCTCACTGCTCATTCCAATCAAAGCAACATGATGCCACCGCGGTGAGACTGCTCCAGACCATGAAGGCACTTCTTGAAATAATTATTAAAGTGAAGTAAGCAAGGTTCTACTGTTGGTGGATTTTCAATTCATACAAATTTGGATATAAAGTTCCTTTTCAACAACAAAAGCTGTTGACTATGTTGACTATATTTTTAGTTGACTCCTTTTCATGGCAGCACCAGGAGCCTGTGCTTGGTTCTGGTGGCCTCCTTCATTTATCTTTGCCTTTAAAATGACAGAAGCATTGAAACACGTAGCACGGAGGATGAGTCCAGTCCTCCCATGCAGCCAGTCCACTTCCCCACTGTAATCCCACTTTTGATGTCTTTATTTAGGACAACTTCAAGCGCTCCTCCTCATCCTCATCCTCCCCTTTTTAACTTTTTCTTTTCAATTAACCATAAAAGCCAAACAAAAATAAAGGCTTCTGTTTTTTCAGGATGGGAACAATAAGGAAACAGGCTCAGAACATTACGCACACAAGACCCAGCTGGGTGCACTGAACGCAGCGCTTCCGCTCTCGTCTGGGAAACACACGCACACACACAGGGGCTGGGAGCCCTCAGGGTGAGGAGTGGAGGTCCGACATGGAGACAGGATTCAGCTGGTGGAGAGATAAGAGGAAATGTTTATATATCTCCAATATATTATATTGAATATTGACCCATTTAATATATGAGGACTGTAATTTTGATATGAGAACAGTTTCTTTCATTGAGATGGACCACTGAAAGTGAAATATGGTCTGTCTTCACATTGAGGTGGCCATTCTACATGTAATATTTTTGTCCCTGAAAACATTATAAATGATTGTTATTGGTATTATAATTGTGAATTATAATGTCAGCTTTAATAATCTGCAGGATGGTTCCAGCTGCAATGAACCATGAATAAATGATGATGTGTACTTGTTTCATCAGTAGTTGGTCACTGATTTCAATAGATACGACAACAGAGAAAGCATTGAAACCCCCTGGATGGTCATCAGGGTCATCCAGTGTTGGCATCAAGACTCTGTTCTGCACCGTCAAAGGTCAAAGGTCAAAACCAGCCACGTTGATGAGTGTGACAGGTGAGAGATGTTTAAGTTGAGGTATAATGTTATAGATGGTTAAGTTGAGGTATAATGTTATAGATGGTTAAGTTGAGGTATAATGTTAGAGATGGTTAAGTTGAGGTATAATGTTATAGATGGTTAAATTGAGGTATAATGTTAGAGATGGTTAAGTTGAGGTATAATGTTATAGATGGTTAAGTTGAGGTATAATGTTATAGATGGTTAAGTTGAGGTATAATGTTATAGATGGTTAAATTGAGGTATAATGTTAGAGATGGTTAAGTTGAGGTATAATGTTAGAGATGGTTAAGTTGAGGTATAATGTTATAGATGGTTAAATTGAGGTATAATGTTAGAGATGGTTAAGTTGAGGTATAATGTTAGAGATGGTTAAGTTGAGGTATAATGTGAGAGATGGTTAAGTTGAGGTATAATGTTAGAGATGGTTAAATTGAGGTATAATGTTATAGATGGTTAAGTTGAGGTATAATGTTATAGATGGTTAAATTGAGGTATAATGTTAGAGATGGTTAAGTTGAGGTATAATGTTAGAGATGGTTAAGTTGAGGTATAATGTTATAGATGGTTAAGTTGAGGTATAATGTGAGAGATGTTTAAGTTGAGGTATAATGTTATAGATGGTTAAATTGAGGTATAATGTTAGAGATGGTTAAGTTGAGGTATAATGTTAGAGATGGTTAAGTTGAGGTATAATGTTATAGATGGTTAAGTTGAGGTATAATGTGAGAGATGTTTAAGTTGAGGTATAATGTTATAGATGGTTAAATTGAGGTATAATGTTATAGATGGTTAAATTGAGGTATAATGTTATAGATGGTTAAGTTGAGGTATAATGTTATAGATGGTTAAATTGAGGTATAATGTTATAGATGGTTAAGTTGAGGTATAATGTTATAGATGGTTAAATTGAGGTATAATGTTAGAGATGGTTAAATTGAGGTATAATGTTAGAGATGGTTAAGTTGAGGTATAATGTTATAGATGGTTAAGTTGAGGTATAATGTTATAGATGGTTAAGTTGAGGTATAATGTTATAGATGGTTAAGTTGAGGTATAATGTTATAGATGGTTAAGTTGAGGTATAATGTTATAGATGGTTAAATTGAGGTATAATGTTATAGATGGTTAAGTTGAGGTATAATGTTAGAGATGGTTAAGTTTAGGTATACTGTTAGAGATGGTTAAGTTGAGGTATAATGTTAGAGATGGTTAAATTGAGGTATAATGTTATAGATGGTTAAGTTGAGGTATAATGTTATAGATGGTTAAGTTGAGGTATAATGTTATAGATGGTTAAGTTGAGGTATAATGTTATAGATGGTTAAGTTGAGGTATAATGTTATAGATGGTTAAGTTGAGGTATAATGTTAGAGATGGTTAAGTTGAGGTATAATGTTAGAGATGGTTAAGTTGAGGTATAATGTTAGAGATGGTTAAGTTGAGGTATAATGTTAGAGATGGTTAAGTTGAGGTATAATGTTATAGATGGTTAAATTGAGGTATAATGTTATAGATGGTTAAGTTGAGGTATAATGTTATAGATGGTTAAGTTGAGGTATAATGTTATAGATGGTTAAGTTGAGGTATAATGTTATAGATGGTTAAATTGAGGTATAATGTTATAGATGGTTAAGTTGAGGTATAATGTTAGAGATGGTTAAGTTGAGGTATACTGTTAGAGATGGTTAAGTTGAGGTATAATGTTAGAGATGGTTAAGTTGAGGTATAATGTTATAGATGGTTAAATTGAGGTATAGTGTTATAGATGGTTAAGTTGAGGTATAATGTTAGAGATGGTTAAGTTGAGGTATAATGTTATAGATGGTTAAGTTGAGGTATAATGTTATAGATGGTTAAGTTGAGGTATAATGTTATAGATGGTTAAGTTGAGGTATAATGTTATAGATGGTTAAATTGAGGTATAATGTTATAGATGGTTAAGTTGAGGTATAATGTTAGAGATGGTTAAGTTGAGGTATACTGTTAGAGATGGTTAAGTTGAGGTATAATGTTAGAGATGGTTAAGTTGAGGTATAATGTTATAGATGGTTAAATTGAGGTATAATGTTATAGATGGTTAAATTGAGGTATAATGTTATAGATGGTTAAGTTGAGGTATAATGTTAGAGATGGTTAAGTTGAGGTATAATGTTAGAGATGGTTAAGTTGAGGTATAATGTTATAGATGGTTAAATTGAGGTATAATGTTATAGATGGTTAAGTTGAGGTATAATGTTATAGATGGTTAAGTTGAGGTATAATGTTATAGATGGTTAAGTTGAGGTATAATGTTATAGATGGTTAAATTGAGGTATAATGTTATAGATGGTTAAGTTGAGGTATAATGTTATAGATGGTTAAGTTTAGGTATAATGTTAGAGATGGTTAAGTTGAGGTATAATGTTAGAGATGGTTAAGTTGAGGTATAATGTTATAGATGGTTAAGTTGAGGTATAATGTTATAGATGGTTAAGTTGAGGTATAATGTTATAGATGGTTAAATTGAGGTATAATGTTAGAGATGGTTAAGTTGAGGTATAATGTTAGAGATGGTTAAGTTGAGGTATAATGTTAGAGATGGTTAAGTTGAGGTATAATGTTAGAGATGGTTAAGTTGAGGTATAATGTTAGAGATGGTTAAATTGAGGTATAATGTTAGAGATGGTTAAGTTGAGGTATAATGTTAGAGATGGTTAAGTTGAGGTATAATGTTAGAGATGGTTAAGTTGAGGTATAATGTTATAGATGGTTAAGTTGAGGTATAATGTTAGAGATGGTTAAGTTGAGGTATAATGTTAGAGATGGTTAAGTTGAGGTATAATGTTAGAGATGGTTAAGTTGAGGTATGCTGTTATAGATGGTTAAGTTTAGGTATAATTTTATAGATGGTTAAGTTGAGGTATAATGTTATAGATGGTTAAATTGAGGTATAATGTTATAGATGGTTAAGTTGAGGTATAATGTTAGAGATGGTTAAGTTGAGGTATAATGTTATAGATGGTTAAATTGAGGTATAATGTTATAGATGGTTAAGTTGAGGTATAATGTTAGAGATGGTTAAGTTGAGGTATAATGTTAGAGATGGTTAAGTTGAGGTATAATGTTATAGATGGTTAAATTGAGGTATAATGTTATAGATGGTTAAGTTGAGGTATAATGTTAGAGATGGTTAAGTTGAGGTATAATGTTAGAGATGGTTAAGTTGAGGTATAATGTTAGAGATGGTTAAGTTGAGGTATGCTGTTATAGATGGTTAAGTTTAGGTATAATTTTATAGATGGTTAAGTTGAGGGTATAATGTTATAGATGGTTAAATTGAGGTATAATCAGGCTGCAAGACGACCCACCCTCCTTCCATCTTCCTCTGGGTGATCTGACTTGGCTGCTGATGAGTATCATTCACTGTGAGATCCATTAGTGCCCTCTCCTCTTGTCTCTAGTTCTGTGGAATATCCACAGCAACATCAATTTCCTTCTTGTCCTGTTTGTGCTCCGTCTTCCTGGCTCCTCCAGCTGAGGTGGGGGAGATGCTGAGTGACGGTGTTAATATCCCAGTGGCTTTAGGTCATCGTTCAAACCTCCTCTCAGGCTGGATGCCTCCTGCTCTCACACCGGCTTGATGGCTTTTTAACAAGCTGCCTGCGTGCATGCGTGTGTGTGTGCTGTAGTGCAGTTGTCCTCAATGTGGGGTCCGGGGGCCACCAGGGGTCCACCAAACAGTAACAGGAACAGTATCATTCTACAGCTCCATGTAACTGCAGAGTGCACATGCAACCAAAGGTGGACTTGTAACCTCCCAAAGGTGCAAATAGGCAAGAAAGCAAAGAGCAGAGCATATTTAAAAAAGCAGGTGTGAAAGGATGGCATTGAAACTTGTAAGATGAAAACACAGGAGCAGTACACAAGGGTAAATACAATACAGCACATTGAAAAAGGGTTAGAAATTACATTTCTTGACCAAAACCTTATTGTTGGATCTTGTTTTTTTTGGGAGTCAACCCCAGTTACTGGCAGTGTTCTCTGGGCTTCAGAATCTTTTTAATGTTCGTATGAAGAGAGAGCTTCAGTTTGTAGTACCGTGGTGTTTGTGGAAGGAGATCCACTGGAAACACGACATCACAATGACGAGCTCCAGGCAAAAGAAAGGACAAGAGGCACAAGAGGAACAAGAGCCACTAGAGGAACAAGAGGAACAAGAGGAACAAGAGGAACAAGAGGAACAAGAGGAACAAGAGGAACAAGAGGAACAAGAGAAACAAGAAGAACAAGAGGCACAAGAGGCACAAGAGGCACAAGAGGAACAAGAGAAACAAGAGGAACAAGAGGAACAAGAGCCACTAGAGGAACAAGAGGAACAAGAGGCAGTAGAGGAACAAGAGGCACTAGAGGAACAAGAGGAACAAGAGGAACAAGAGGCACAAGAGGCACAAGAGGCACAAGAGGCACAAGAGGAACAAGAGAAACAAGAGAAACAAGAGGAACAAGAGGCACAAGAGGAACAAGAGGCACAAGAGGCACAAGAGAAACAAGAGGAACAAGAGGAACAAGAGGAACAAGAGGAACAAGAGGCACAAGAGGCACAAGAGGCACAAGAGGAACAAGAGGAACAAGAGAAACAAGAGGAACAAGAGGAACAAGAGGAACAAGAGGCACAAGAGGAACAAGAGGAACAAGAGAAACAAGAGAAACAAGAGGAACAAGAGGCACAAGAGGCACAAGAGGCACAAGAGGAACAAGAGGAACAAGAGGCACAAGAGGCACAAGAGAAACAAGAGGAACAAGAGGAACAAGAGGAACAAGAGGAACAAGAGGCACAAGAGGCACAAGAGGCACAAGAGGAACAAGAGAAACAAGAGAAACAAGAGGCACAAGAGGCACAAGAGGCACAAGAGGCACAAGAGGCACAAGAGAAACAAGAGGCACAAGAGGCACAAGAGGAACAAGAGGAACAAGAGGAACAAGAGAAACAAGAGAAACAAGAGAAACAAGAGGCACAAGAGGCACAAGAGGCACAAGAGGCACAAGAGGCACAAGAGGCACAAGAGAAACAAGAGAAACAAGAGGCACAAGAGGCACAAGAGGAACAAGAGGAACAAGAGGAACAAGAGGAACAAGAGGAACAAGAGGAACAAGAGGCACAAGAGAAACAAGAGGCACAAGAGGCACAAGAGGCACAAGAGGCACAAGAGGAACAAGAGGAACAAGAGGAACAAGAGGCACAAGAGGCACAAGAGGCACAAGAGGCACAAGAGAAACAAGAGGCACAAGAGGCACAAGAGGAACAAGAGAAACAAGAGGAACAAGAGGAACAAGAGGCACAAGAGGAACAAGAGCCACAAGAGGAACAAGAGGCACAAGAGGAACAAGAGAAACAAGAGGAACAAGAGGAACAAGAGGAACAAGAGGCACAAGAGGAACAAGAGGAACAAGAGAAACAAGAGAAACAAGAGAAACAAGAGAAACAAGAGAAACAAGAGGAACAAGAGGAACAAGAGCCACAAGAGGAACAAGAGGAACAAGAGGAACAAGAGGAACAAGAGGCACAAGAGGCACAAGAGGCACAAGAGGAACAAGAGGCACAAGAGGAACAAGAGGAACAAGAGGAACAAGAGGAACAAGAGGAACAAGAGAAACAAGAGAAACAAGAGGCACAAGAGGAACAAGAGGAACAAGAGGAACAAGAGGAACAAGAGCCACTAGAGGAACAAGAGGAACAAGAGCCACTAGAGGAACAAGAGGAACAAGAGGAACAAGAGGCACAAGAGCCACTAGAGGAACAAGAGGAACAAGAGGCACTAGAGGAACAAGAGGAACAAGAGGCACTGGAGGAACAAGAGGCACTAGAGGAACAAGAGGCACTAGAGGAACAAGAGGAACAAGAGGAACAAGAGGAACAAGAGGAACAAGAGGCACAAGAGGCACAAGAGGCACAAGAGGCACAAGAGGCACAAGAGGAACAAGAGGAACAAGGGAACAAGAGGCACAAGAGGCACAAGAGGCACAAGAGGAACTAGAGGCACCATGAGATTGATCAATGAAAGTCTTCTGATGCCCATCACTGGCCTTTACTCTCAATGATTGAGAAACAAGGTTTGGGTTAAAAGGCGTCTCCCGCCTGCCACTGCCGCTCAGTCTCACTCTCCATCTAAATGTGTCGATGCCATCACACATCTAATCTGCCTGGAGACGGGCCAATACAAATATACTCTGCTCTCCCTTTAAATTCTCACTCGCTTTGTCTCTGTCTGTCTCTCTGTCCCCCTTCTCTCTCTCTCTCTCTCGTTCTCCAAAAGCCTTTTGTGCCAAGCGAGACACTTCCTGTCGCTTGATGCTGTGTTTGCTTTTCCGAGCCAGCTCCCAGAGTTCTGTTGTCAGCTGCTGTTTTAGCATTCATGTATCTCTCTCTCTCTCTCTCTCTCTCTCTCTCTCTCTCTCTCTCTCTCTCTCTCTCTCTCTCTCTCTCTCTCTCTCTCTCTCTCTCTGTCTCTCTCCCCAGCTCATCTCCCCCCTGCAGAGGAATGATTGAAAGCCCCATGGCCCCATAAAATGTCAGATGTATTTTCACTTGTATGAGCCATCTTGTGTGAACTGAATCTGTTGAACTTTTGGAAGTTAACAACTGTTTTAGTATAGAACAGTTTTTGTGTGGTTGCACCCAAACACAAACACTAACACACACACGCAGGCTTATCGCCTGTCCTGATCATACATTTATAATCAACTCATCCGTCATTGTCTGACTCCATGTACCAAACCCTGCTCTGTGTGTGTGTGTGTGTGTGTGTGGGTGTTATGTGAGGAATGTGCGCTGACATGACAGCACATGTCTCTGCCCAGACGCGCTGGGGAAGTGCTGCAGGCAGCAAACTCTGTGTAACGTTCAGGTTGGCCTAATACATACTACATGTTGATATTATCATCCAGTGTACTACATGTTGATTTTATCATCCAGTGTACTACATGTTGATATTATCATCCAGTGTACTACATGTTGATATTATCATCCAGTGTACTACATGTTGATTTTATCATCCAGTGTACTACATGTTGATTTTATCATCCAGTGTACTACATGTTGATTTTATCATCCAGTGTACTACATGTTGATATTATCATCCAGTGTACTACATGTTGATTTTATCATCCAGTGTACTACATGTTGATATTATCATCCAGTGTACTGCACACTGAGGGCTGATGACCACGCTGAAGAGAAACTTTTGCATTGCATTGTGGGATGCACTTTCCAGCATAGTGCTGGTAGAACATCCTCCTGGTTGTTTCTGCACGCGACCTGACCAAACCCTGGTAAACCAAGTGGATTTAATCAGCTACCTGGTAGGATAGAAAATCCATCCTGGCAGAGAAGATTAGAGATGGATGGTCCTGGGTTGAGCCTCCACAGCTGGAGTTGTGGAGGGGGTTGTCCAAACTAGGAATGGTGCGTTATCAGACCGTCTCAGACCTCAGGCAACTAACCGCCCTTTCCCGTAAGAGGAATGCCAGGCTCCAGGTCAAAGTCCTACCATGGTTTTTGCTCCGACCACCGATCCAGCTCATTTTACTTGTGTTTTGCATCTTGTTGGGTTGTGACGATGAGCAAATCCAGATGGTCGATTGAAAACACCAGGGAAGACTTTGACTTTCCGTGCCTGGAGGTTCCCCCCTCGGTTCCCTGAGCCTCCTCGTGTTGTACATGGATGTAGACGAGGAAATTCTAAATATCTCTCCTACATTCTATATAGACTCCTACTTTTTAGAAAGAACATTCGCAGTCTCCATTGCTAAGGACTCATCCTCTACAGCTCATCATTACCTGTGGTGCACGGCAAGGTTCCATTTTATGTCCAATTTTATTTTCAGTCCATGTGCTGCCTCTCGGCCAAATGATCCAGAGACACAACGTTTCTTTTCATTGCTACGCAGACGACACAGAGATAACCCTTCCTCTGCGACCTGGGGCCTCAAACAGCCTGGCTGCTCTTGAACATTGTCTCAGTGATATCAACCCTTGGATGGTACAGAATTTTTTTTCAGCTCAATAATTCAAAATCAGAAACCATGTTTTTCACTCTCCCAAACCCTACCAGTCAAATTGAGAGTGGCCGTGGTACTCCGTCCACAAATGTGAAGTCAGTTGCCAGAGCGTTGGGAGTACGGTTTGACTCTGACCTGAATTAAAAGAATTGTACAGTACCATCACACAGCGACCTGGACAGAGTCACCACGCCCTCTATTTCTGACGACCATCCATTTGGCATCCACCAAAAGTCACTCTCTGGCCTCCGACTAGTTCAGCTCGGCTTCTCACCGGTTCCAAGAGACAACATCACATCTCCCCGATCGTGGCTCCTCTCCGGTGGCTCCTCTCCGGTGGCTCCTCTCCGGTGGCTCCTGTTGGCTTCAAAGTCCGTTTTGAAGATTTTAGGGATCACCTTTAAAGCAGTTCTGGCTGTGACTCCAAGCTACATAACAGATGCGTTGACCCCATACGAGCCAGTGCCCAGCCGCAGATCCTTAGGCGGGCGGGGCCCTTCTGGCTGTTCCAAGGTCTACACCCAAAACTAAAGGTGGCCGCATCTTTTCTGTCAGGGTCCCTCGGCTTTAGAAGGACCTACCTGAGGAGACACCGCTGGCAGAATCTGTGACTTAATTTAAGTCACTTCTCAAAACCTATTTTTATATATCTGCTTTTATGTGATGTTGTTATTTATTTATTTATTTGTTTGTTTATTTATTTATTTATTTATATTTTTCCCTTTTATTTATATTTCTTATTATCATATTGTATCTATTTTTTGTCTCTTTATCTGCTTTAATTGATTAATTTAATTCCTGTTTATTCATTTTCTTTTGCCTTTTAATTTCATGATCTGTTCTGCCTTTATTTCATCTGTCAAAGCACTTTGTAAATTCTGTTTTTAAAGGTGCTATATAAATAAAGCTATTATTATTATTTCTGCAAGACTGGAAGGGCAAAACAATGGTGCTGGAGGAAGTCTTTCCTCTGCGCTATGGGACAGTGGAGACCACCATCGCGGGGTGTCGGGGGAAGAAGTTTGTCCACGACAGACACACAAACACACACGTAGTGAACATGCTGGACCTTGCTGCAGCGCACAGAGAACACATCGCTCTCAAGAGAGGATGGACTGATTGCAATTATTTCAGCACATCCTGACCTTTTTGTAAAATGATCAACTGTCTAGCTGCAAGACTTATGTTCCAATGTTCAATGCCAATAAATGGCTCTGCCACAATAATGCCTACATATAATAGGTATAATAATACACATATTATTATTATTAGGGGTCCAGCCCACAGGGCTGAAACCCAATTGCTTTTGTCAAAATTTTAATTATAATTTTTTTCCTTAGCATTTTTCCAGCTGAAAGTGTCTGGCCCACAGCAACCACCAAACCAACAGAAATGAATGAGGAGACCGGGGGGTTTCAGACATCTTGTGGTCCAAGTTTGATCCACATCAACATTTGGAGCAGGAATTAGTGAAAAACCATTGCAAAACGGTAGTACTGCAACGGTTGCAGAACGTTTGCGCATCGCCGATACACCATCGTTCTACACCCTTCCAGTGGTAAAGGGAGATGAGTTTGGGGAGCGAGGCGCTTTGTAACATCATCATCCACTTGGTTATAGTATGTGCACATTGTGGCCCAGCTTTTTAACTGATACAGGTAGTCATCACTTAACAACCTACCTGTTTAACAACCTACCTGTTTAACAACCTACCTGTTGAACAACCTACCTGTTTAACAACCTACCTGTTTAACAGCCTACCTGTTTAACAACCTACCTGTTTATCAGCCTACCTATTTAACAACCTACCTGTTTATCAGCCTACCTATTTAACAACCTACCTGTTTAACAGCCTACCTATTTAACAACCTACCTGTTGAACAACCTACCTGTTGAACAACCTACCTGTTTAACAACCTACCTGTTTAACAACCTACCTGTTTAACAACCTATCTGTTGAACAACCTACGTGTTTAACTACCTACAGTACCTGTTTAACAACCTACAGTACCTGTTTAACAACCTACCTGTTTAACAACTTACCTGTTTAACAACCTACCTGTTGAACAACCTTCCTGTTTAACAACCATTCAGATTTAGGACCAGCTCTCTGACCAGTCTGTATTGTACACTGTGTACAATACCAAGCATCACCCTTTATATACTATATACACTCTATATACTATATATACTATATACATTATATACACTATAAATACTATATATACTATGTACACTGTATATACTATATACACTATATATATACACCATATACAGTACAATGGCCACGCCCCCTTACCGTGAAATAACACAGGTCCTCACTTCTTGACCAATTCACTTAACAACCTGGTCTTAGGAACGGAACTCGTCGTTAAGCGAGGAGTCACTTCTGCCTTTTTTTGGTAAATACGCATTTTGTTTGCATCTAACCCGGTGCCATGTCCCTCCTTATTTTTGCGTATTTGAGCCAGTCATAACATCTACTGTAGATGGTGGGAGCCAGCGATGTGCACCATGGGACTTTTGAATATTGTAATTCTGCTTGACAGGAAGTGATGCTGCATTTCATGGGAACTCAGAAACTGTAATTTGTGACTTAACACTGTGGGGCAAGGGTGGTGTGGCTTAAGCAGCCACACCTGTCATTGGTCTAGGTATTTGGGAATGGGATCTGGGTGTCTGTACACCGGTTGCTCGTCAGAGCAGTCGACAAGCAACAGGTAAACCCCCCCCCCACACACACACACACAGGGAGACCCTCTGTCTTGATAATGTTCCATCTGCTCTTGGCTTGTTCTATCTTGCCCACTCTACAATAAACTGGTGGTTGCAACCTCCCTGCCTGTGTCTCTGTGTGGCAGGGCTCTGAAAACGCCACTGAGGTGGCGTGTGGCAGGCGGGACTGCCACAGCGACTAACCTGGACCCCGTTCATTGCTGCCTGCAGTCAAATTTATTATTGCTATTGTTAATGAAAAACTGACGTTAGTAGTCTATGGATGTCATGGATCTGCCGGACTCACAGACAAGATGAATACAATTCCAGACATGCCGGTCCATTATTGTGGCATAATTGAGTACAAAAATATTTTTGATCTTTGCCGCAATGTGCATGCATGTGCAAATGACGGCTCGCACAGGTAACATTATAGCATTGCAGTCTAGTGGTTGGTCAACACCCTCAACATCCTCACCAAGATGATGGCACGTGCAGATGGAACTGACGTCAGACCTTTATGGATGTCATGGATCCAACAAACTCACTGACAATCTGAATAAGATGTGTACTCGGGGCAGTTCCAACATGCTGTTGTTCGAGTTTCATCCAGATTGGTTCAGTATTGTGGATGGAGTTTGTGATCAACAAACTTGCAACCTCACCAAAATGGTGCTGCGCACAGTGCCCTGCGCACAGATCACCTGATAGCACTGCAGTCTAGTGACACACATATATAGTGGCAATTGGACTTAAACCAAAGGAATATAATATACAAACTCTTAATCATACCAAGTTACAAAGTGACAGGTGTATGTGCTGATGTCAAGATGAGCGACAGCACAAACTGATGCTACATTCCATGGAAACTCAATAATTTGGAATTGGTGTCGATATTGAACCCCGTGTATTGCTGCCTGCAGCTATATTTATTTTTATTATTATTATTCCAAGTTTGATTTTATGCAACTATTAAAGTGGCATTAAACAAAAGAAAGACAAATTGTCAATTATTTGTATAAAAATTCCTTGTCAACTAAATTTTGGGGGACCCTGCTTGGAAGCAGACCCTGAGTGTGAGAAAGCCTCTGAAGAGTAGCAACTGGACCAGGCAGGTTGAAGACTGTATCCATCCGCCCTTTTGCTCCACTTTGTCAAGTTCACGCTGATGCTGATTAATAACAGCATCACGTTTTTATGTGTGTTTTTCTCTCACGTTAAGGCAACTTGACAACCTCAGCATATTGCTAACAGTCTATTATCTTTCAATGCCCCGCCCACCCATACATTTTTGAGAGTGATAGTTGAATTTTTCCATTTTGTTGTTTTCCTTACAGAATATTGACGTGACCAACTTCAGCAGCAGCTGGAGCGACGGCCTGGCATTCTGCGCCCTCCTGCACACCTACCTGCCCGCTCACATTCCCTACAAGGAACTCATCAGCCAGGACAAGGTGACAGCACTCATCACACACACACACACACACACACACACACACACACACACACACACACACACACACACACATATACACACACACACATACACACACACACACATATACACACACACACATACACACACACACACATATACACACACACACACACACAAACACATACACACACACACACACACATACACACACACACACACACACACAGGCACACACACACACACACACAAACACGTACACACACACACACACATACACACACACACACACACACACACAGGCACATACACACACACACACACAAACATACACACACACACACACACAAACACATACACACACACACACAAACACATACACACACACACACACATACACACACACATACAGTCGCTGTAAACTCAGGCGTTCAGTGAAACCAGCCTTGAAAAATGTACATGAACCTGCGTGCATGTCAAGGTGTGTGTGTGTGTGTTTGTTTTGCTTCCAAATTACCAAGCTTGATTTACTTGTTCTTTTTTTTTATGTACTTGTTCTTAAGGACACTGTTCTGTGATAGAGACTACAAAGTTGTTCATTGAAGTTAAAACAAGAGAGATGACAAAAACAAACACTAAACTAACACCCTGTCACAATTTACATTTACATTTAGTAGACGCTTTTATCCAAAGCGACTTACAATTGTTCAAACACCGACGGACGCAGCCATCAGGAGCAATGAGGGGTTAATTGTCTTGCTCAAGGACACTACAGCATGCTAGCAGGAGGAGCCTGGGATCGAACCAGCGACCTTTAGATCACTAGACCACCAGCTCTACCGCCTGAGCCACCATCCCACAATTCTCTTGCCACACGCCAACTAAGTGGCTTTTCCAGGCGCTCGCCGACACAGGCAGTGATGGTGAAGGACCAACCGGTTTATTGGCAAGATGTAACACACCAGGAGCGGATGGAATGGTGTCATGACAAACGCTCCCCTCCGTGTGTGTGGGGATGGTGGATTTAACCTGTGCTCATTGATTGCTCTGATAAGCAACAGGTGCACAGCCCTGATCCTGGGCCCAATTAACTAGACCAAAGACAGGTGTGGGTGCTTAAATCACACCAACCCCACACCACAGACCCCCTTTAAGTGAATTCACCACAATGTGAGGTTTGGGATACGACTTTGGCCAGACGCATGTTTGTATTTATACTAATACTAACAGTGTTTATACTAACAGATAAAGTGTTTCTGCAAAGGAGCCTCAGAACCTACCGTGCATACTTTAAGATGTCAAAGATCACAGAGTCATGCTCAGCTCAGTAGTAATTAATCCTTTTGTTTTTATTGCCAAGGCACACCCAGTGCTCGGGTAGTTTAGCACTCACACCCAAGAAGGACTCTTCACACTTGTTTCACGTTTGATGCAGACAAACACAGACGCAACAACAGGGCTGGGAATCAGCGCAGACAGCGATACCTGGACTTTGATGCCTGATAGCTTTGTCTAATTCTTCACAATGGTAATACTGAGTTAAATGACCCTCGTTTGCCAAAACAAGAACATAAAATAAAAAGAATAATGCGTGACCAGGTTTCTGCTCAGTCGCGGCTGATCAGCTCACAGCCTCTCTGATTGTCTCCCCTGACGAGGCACTGAGGCCTAACGCCCGTTACCCTCAAGCTCAGTGCCGCATCACTGACAAACTTATCATCAGGTCATATGACACAGCTGCCTGCATGGTCCGCATGGGGAGCTCCCTGTCTCACCCCATGCTTGCCTTGTCCCAGATGTTACAGACATCAGGCTAGGATGCTTCAGCACTGAGCCTCAGTGATGCATCACTGCAGGCCTTTGCGTTCATGTCGAGGGAGCTTGGCAGGCTCATGTCTACACTATCCCTGGCTCGCCGACAGGTCTGGCTCGCTCAATCCCCTCTTTCCAAGGCTTGTAGGCGAACACTCTGCACCCTCCCGGGCCTGCTGTTTAGCCAGGTAGCACAGCAGGCTCTGGAACCTAAAGACTAGGCCAGAGGTAAGACTTATCAGTTCCGAGTGCTCCCCTTTGGGTTATCCTTAGCCTCGAGGGTCTTTCCAAGATGTATTGGAGCAGCCCTGTCACCCATACAGAGCTGCGGGATAAGGGTTCTCCCCTCCCTCGACATCTAGTTAATCTGCTCCCCGTCCTGGCGGTGCGCAGTCCGAGACAGGTCAGTCTTGCTCGCCCAAATGGCCAGTCTGGGCCTCACAGTCAACATAGGGAAGAGCTCAATTACACCCAGCCAGAGTAACCTTCATAGGCATCCTCCTGGACTCTCAGGCGATGACGGCCACACCATCTTAGCAGCGGGTTGAGGCCATACTCTGTCTCCTCTTCAACTTTCTGAGGGGCACTTCTCCGCCTTTCGGTCTCTTCTTGAGATTGATTGGCATGCTGGTGGCAACAGCAGCACTGATACCATTGGGTCTCCTCTCGCTGTACCCCTTCCAGATCTGGCTGAATGGCCTTCAGCTGGACCCCAGGCGGCACAGGGCCAGAAGGGTAAAGATGACGGAAGACTGCCTCTCAGCCTTGCAGCCGTGGAGGGGAAGGGCCTATCCTTGGGCAGGCGTCATCTTGGGCTCGATTCCCTCTCGTCTGGAGGTGGTCACCACGGACACATCAAGGTCAGGCTGGGAGCTGTCTGGGAGCACAGGGCCATTGGAGGTATATGGGACAGCCCTCAGAGGTCAGAGCACATAAATGTCCTCAAGCTACTAGCAGTGTTCTTGGCTTTCAAACGTTTCCTTCCATGTCTGGAGGGCAAGCATGTCTTAGTCAGGACAGAAAATACCTCCACAGTGTTCCAGATTAACCACCAGGTGGGTACGAGATCCGACTCCTCCATTCGGGTTTCACAGCCGCTCCTGATATGGGCCTTCCCTTGATTTTTGAGCCTCGGGGCGCTGCACATACCGGGGGCACAGAAGGAGGCAACAGATTTCCTGTAACATCAGAAACCTCTCCCAGGGGAATGGCGACTCCATCCAGAGGTGGTGGAGGAGATATGGCATCGGTACAGCAAGGTGGAGACAGACCTTTTTGCCTCATAATCCTCAACCCACTGCCCCTGCTGGTTCTCCTTAATGGAGAGGACTAGCCCGTTAGGCCAGGATGCCCTGGCGCATGCCTGGCTGGACGGCCTCCTCTATGCCTTCCCGCCAACCCCTCTGATCCTGGCAATGTATCACAGAGTGCGTCAGGGCAGCCACAGAGGGCTGCTAGTGGCCCTGAACTGGCCGGGAAGGTGCATCCCCCTGCACGTTCGTCAGATACTACCGGGTCAAAAGTCACCACTACCAGTGCCATAGGAGCAGCTGGTTCTACCAGGGCCATCAACAGATTAGGTGAGGGGTGGTTGTTCCTTGTGACCTTGTTGGTATCAGTCATCCAGTGTGAAACTCTGCCTCTGGCGGTCAGTAAGAATGAAACAGAACGAGAGTTATGTATGTAATTACAGTTCCATGAATTCTGGATGACCGCTAGATTTCTGTCACTCTGAACCTTGGCGAGAAATTTTGGTAGGAACAGAGCCACGGGTCCCATGTGATTATATAGGGACGGCACCTGGACACCGGGGGTCACATGGGACTATGTTGATATAAAATTCTCGACTTTGCGGTCGCAAAGTGGATAAATCCAGAGTAAAACACTGCCTGTGGTGGCGATCCAGAACTCATAGAACAGTAGTTACATACGTAACTCTCATTTTTCAACCCAGACCTTTTTGAAATAGCTGTTGTGATCATTCATAACAGGTTTAAAGGTTTAAATTGAACTGTAAACAGCAAACCCATCCTTTAGCCCCTGCCCACCGAGTGTGACCCTGTTGCAGAGCTTCAGCAAACACTCCTCTCCCCCATCCACGCTGCTGTCTGTTCAACCAGAAACATCATCGCACACAATGGACACTTGCACCTCAGCGTCACACCCTGCGTGACAAAGCGGTGATGTGACGTGTTTGTACAAACATGTCTCACACACCTGTACAGAGCGGGCGACAGAGACGCTGAAGGGGCAAAGCAGCTTTAATAACTCCTGATGAGTGAGCCAGCCACACCACTGTCCTCTGAGAATCACATTACTGTCCCTGCGCTCAAAGCATGTCCCTCTTGGTTTGGCAGATGATGGATGACTAAATGAGTTTTGGTGAAAGACAGAAGGGTAAACCAAATTCTTCAGCCACAGAATGATTGTTTGGTTCATAAGAATTTTTTAATATTATTAGTTTTATTAATACATCTGCTCAGCGATTCTTTTAAAGTTGACTTAAAGGATATAGGCCAAATTAATCGTAGGGAATGGGCTGTGGTGTAAAGCAGGCAGTGGTTCTCAAACTGTTTTAGTAGTGTACCCCCTCCCTCTAAGATCTTATTCAGCTCCTTCACTGGGAGAGAAAAAATATATATATATATAAATGATGAACTGTATGAGCATCCTATGTGTTTTTTAAACATGATATATAAGCAATATTTTTAAACACATTTCTTTACATTTTCCGAGTACCCCAAAGTACCCCTAGGGGTACGAGTATTATATAGCATTTGAGAAACACTGGTGTAAGGTAACAAAGTAAAACCACTTTGTTACTGTACTTAAGTATTTTTTGGGAGTATCTGTTCTTTACGGGAGTTATTATGTTTCCGTCGACTTTTACTTTACTTAGCTACGTTCCAAAAGTTTACGTTTACTCAGATACATTTCCCCTGAACACCTTTGTTAGTTGCTACCCGATAAAATGGGGCCAGTGATGTTAGTGAAGCCAGTTATCAACAGGTTCATGTTCGAATCTATTCTCATATCCAGCAGCGAGCTGAGTGGAGACAAACCCTCTGGAGCCCGTGTTGAGAGTTGCCAGGTGGGTTACTTTTTAAGTGTTGAAGCGGGTTGGTTTTTATTGTCTGCGGATTGGGGGCTGGCTGGGTTTGTCATGGAGAACTGGCAACCCCGCCTGGGTTAAGTTTCATTTTTGCGCCATTGCTACCGAACAAGCACAGGTGTGTCCCAGAGAGACGCGGGGCTTAAAGTTCGCCGGCACTGTGCCTGATTTCGGGCGTGTGGCCATTTTAGATTCACAAACATGTCGTGGAAATTGTGGAAGATAAAATTTAAAATACTCACTTTGCGTGGGGTTTTGTATGTGGTTTATCCAATCATGTTCAGCGAAGAGAAGCGGTATTTCACCTACCAATAGTATGAGAGTAACGCAATCATTTTTTAGCCAATGAACAGCGAGCTACTTTCTATCTCTAGAGCGTTGATGTAGTGTTGGATGCTACCTGCAGCACAGCTCAAAAATGGCGACGCAGCTTATGCAACCTGGCGAAGATACGGCCTCACCAGAGAAAGGAGTGAAGAACAAATGGCGCTGGGCATGGATGGAGGAAACTGGTGGAGATGGGCGCCGTTTGGCACTTGGTGGCACGAATGAACGGAGCCGGCGCTGGTATCAGCACGGTGTGCTCCAGGAGGCTACTGTACGGCACCAACGGAAAGAAAGTGTTCATTGGTCATCCATTAGATCCCAGTAACAAAGCGCTGCCCGTGCCCTCCGACACACGACCACATTACCGGGAGCAGTTGCCGCTGCCGCTTCGGCATCAATAACTGGCCGTGTTTGCGATTGAAAAATACGTGTCTGCACGTTCATTGCAGAACATGATCCGGCCTTCACAATTGCTCAGCCACTGACCAATCTGTGTAAAAGCTATGTGAAGACCATGCCGCCTTGACAAAAACTGACCGATTCCAATCAACATGCCAGCTGTTCCCATGGCAACACAGGCGCAGGTAAGAGAGTGACGGAGAAAGTGTCCCCATTACGCAGCATGCTTGTTTTGTTCCATAAGGAAAGGAAAGCAAAGGAAGAAAAGGAAAACAAAATATCCTACATCTAAAATAAAATAAAAGTGTTTTGGCGCCTCATCGCTGGCGCCGTGGGCACAGTCGGTACCGTCAGAGAGGGAGCGATGGCTATTTTAGATCAGGGGCTTTTCATAAAACATGCGCACCCCTAACGACGCCACCGCTAAGCCTCAGCAAAAAAAAAAACAAGTCTGGCTTTTTTTCCCCACAGCATTTACTTTTACTTACTTACTTTACTCACTACATTTATTATGAGCCTACTTTAAGATTTTTACTCAAGTAGTATTCTAATGAGTGACTTGTTTGATTCATTTTCTACTACTACTTTACTACTCAAGCGTGGTTTCGAGTACTTTTTCCACCACTGGGAATGGAGTTCCCTTAACTTGCCGATACGAGTTCTGAGTACTCACTCTTGGGTACGATACTAGGTACAGGTCCAAATACTGGCATTTTCAATTATAATATTAATGAGGTCACTGATTTTGAAGATCCCGTGTGAGGCTTAATACCTTCTATATGCCGGGTATTTTGAAAACCTTAATGACAATATACTATATTGCAGTTGGAAGAGCCTTGTGACGTTGGAGCTGCTACTGTTTCTTCCCTGAACTCGACTTGTTTTTCTTCCAACAGGGACGCAACTTGACCCTAGCCTTCCAAGCTGCTGAGAGCATCGGCATCAAACCCTCCCTAGTGAGTTGAGGGCACCGCACGCACGCACGCACGCACGCACGCACGCACGCACGCACACACACGCACACACACACACACACACACTTTTGTCAGAGGGGGGTAATGTTTTGATTTGATTAATTCAGAACAGGCCTCTCTGTTTTGCCAACTTTACCAAGGCTCACAGCCCCAAACCGTTGCAGAAACGGATGTTCTGCCTTCCTCTCCAGAACCTTTTCTGAGGTGAAGTCCTTCATCGCTTCCAAGGAAACTGTCACAGCAATTTTTAAATGAACTAATCTTTTGTAATGAAGAGTTCACATCTCATCCCACATCGCTGTTGCTGTGCAGCTTGCTCATGCTATTCACGGGTTGTTAAAAAGTCTGGGGGAAAACAAATTATAATTATCCTATTACAAGGAATCTAATTATATGAACATTTCCAAAAATACATTTTTATGGGTAATGAATTAAATGAAAAAATGAATGATACATACTTTTCAGAGATTCAGAACTAACTAAAGTATATATTTCTGTAGGTACTTTCCGTGGCTCCAAAAGCAAGACATTTTATTTTGCTTTGTATAGTAAATATTCTCTAAGGACTCAAATGTTTATTGCTCTGCTTGGTCTTAAATGAAGCTAAAACTGTTGTTAAATAGATCTTAAAAAGTTACTTGTGGCTTCCTCTCGTGAGAAAAGTAAAAAACGTAATCTAGTAACTAAATAATCTAGACAGTTACACTATACAGCTATAGACAATATACATCATGTCAAATAAGTATTTCAATGGATGGATAGATCCAGCAGCAAACCCTGGAAAGACATTATCATCCACACCCATCAGCCAGATCAGTGTGTAGGATAAGATAAGAGAGATTGATACCTCAGGAATTTGGAGCTTGAGTCAACTCTTTGTCATGTTCCTCAAACTATTCCTGAACAGTTTTTGCAGTGTGGCAGGTGAAAGAGGCCACTGCCATCAGGGAACACCGTTTCCAGGTGTGCAACAATGTTTAGGGAGGTGGAGCGTGTCAAAGTAACATCCACATGAACGCCAGGACCACAAGGTTTCTCAGCAGAACATTGTCCCGAGCGTCACACTGCCCCACTGGCTTGTCTTCTTCCCATAATGCATCCTGGTGACATCTCTTCCCCGGGTAAACGACACACACACACACACACACACACACACACACACACACACACACACACATGATGTAGAAGAAAACATGATTCATCAGACCTCCACCTTCCTCCATTGCTCCATGGTCCAGTTGTGACACTCACGTGTCCATTGTAGGTGCTTTCAGGGGTGGACAGGGGTCATGGCATGGACACTGTGAGCTCCCATACGCAGCAAGCTGCCATGCACTGTGTGTTCTACACCTTTCTATCACAGCAACAATCACTGTTTCACCACTTTGTGCTACAGTAGTTCTTCTGTGGCATCGAACCAGACGGACTAGACGTGGCTCCCCATGTGCATCAATGAGCCTTGGGCCCCATGACCCTGTCGCCGGTTCACCGGTCGTCCTTCCTTGGACACTTTTGGTAGTAACCACTGCACAGCGGGAACAGCCACAAGACCTGTGCTTGTGGAGATGCTCTGACCCAGTCGTCCAGCATCACAATGTGCTCCTTGTCAAAGTGGCTCAGATCCTGACCACGCCCATTTTTCCTGCTTCAACGCATCAACTTCAACAACTGACTGTTCACCTGCTGCCTCATACATCCCAGCCCTTGACAGGTGACGCTGGAATCAGATGATGTTATTTACTTCACCTGTCACAGGTTTTAATGTTGTGGCTGATCAATGTGCATGTAAGTGTGTGTGTGTGTTTATATATGTTGTGTGCAGTTGTAGAGTGGACCTGTAATTGTTGTGAGGGCTGTGGTGTGACTGGGAGTCAGGTTGTGCGCTGCTTCCTGCTGCAGCGTGTGGACTCACGTCCTCGTACTGTACTGTGCTGCAGGTCATGGGCTCCACAAAGCTCCTCACTTCACAACAGCAACACAGGAGGCTCCTACTTGAAATGCTTAAATCAATGTGTTGGATGTGACACCAGGTGACTTCTACAGGCAAAGTGGAGCGTCCCTTTGAAAGCAAAGTCACCAAAGTCACCAAAGTCACGTCTCTGCAACTCAAGGTTATCAGGAGCTGTGGGTCATGTAAACAAGACCCATTTCAACTACATACATGTCTCTCTGTCTCTCTGTCTCTACACATGTCTCTCTGTCTCTACACATGTCTCTCTGTCTCTCTGTCTCTACACATGTCTGTCTGTCTCTACACATGTCTGTCTGTCTCTATACATGTCTCTCTGTCTCTCTGTCTCTCTGTCTCTACACATGTCTCTCTGTCTCTACACATGTCTGTCTGTCTCTATACATGGCTCTCTGTCTCTCTGTCTCTACACATGTCTCTCTGTCTCTACACATGTCTCTCTGTCTCTACACATGTCTGTCTGTCTCTATACATGTCTCTCTGTCTCTACACATGTTTCTCTGTCTCTATACATGTCTGTCTGTCTCTATACATGTCTCTCTGTCTCTCTGTCTCTACACATGTCTCTCTGTCTCTACACATGTCTCTCTGTCTCGCTGTCTCTACACATGTCTGTCTGTCTCTACACATGTCTGTCTGTCTCTATACATGTCTCTCTGTCTCTCTGTCTCTACACATGTCTCTCTGTCTCTACACATGTCTGTCTGTCTCTATACATGTCTCTCTGTCTCTACACATGTTTCTCTGTCTCTATACATGTCTGTCTGTCTCTATACATGTCTCTCTGTCTGTCTGTCTCTACACATGTCTCTCTGTCTCTACACATGTCTCTCTGTCTTTACACATGTCTCTCTGTCTCTATACATGTCTCTCTGTCTCTATACATGTCTCTCTGTCTCTTTGTCTCTATACAAGTCTCTCTGTCTCTACATGTCTCTCTGTCTCTATACATGTCTCTCTGTCTCTACATGTCTCTCTGTCTCTATACATGTCTCTCTGTCTCTACACATGTCTCTCTGTCTCTACATATGTCTCTCTGTCTCTCTGTCTCTACACATGTCTCTTGTCTCTTCACATGTCTCTCTGTCTCTACACATGTCTCTCTGTCTCTATACATGTCTCTCTGTCTCTACACATGTCTCTCTGTCGCTATACATGTCTCTCTGTCTCTACACATGTCTCTTGTCTCTACACATGTCTCTCTTGTCTCTACACATGTCTCTCTGTCTCTAGACATGTCTCTCTGTCTCTACACGTCTCTTGTCTCTACACGTCTCTCTGTCTCTCTACAGGCAAAGTGGAGCGTCCTTTTTAAAGCAAAGTCACGAAAGTCACGTCTCTGCAACTCAAGGTTATCAGGAGCTGTGGGTCATGTAAACAAGACCCATTTCAACTACATACATGTCTCTCTGTCTCTATGCATGTCTCTCTGTCTCTACACATGTCTCTCTGTCTCTATACATGTCTCTCTGTCTCTACACATGTCTCTCTGTCTCTATACACGTCTCTCTGTCTCTATACATGTCACTCTGTCTCTACACATGTCTCTCTGTCTCTATACATGTCTCTCTGTCTCTACACATGTCTCTTGTCTCTACACATGTCTCTCTGTCTCTTCACATGTCTCTCTGTCTCTCTGTCTCTACACATGTCTCTCTGTCTCTACACGTCTCTTGTCTCTACACATGTCTCTCTGTCTCTACACATGTCTCTTGTCTCTACACATGTCTCTCTGTCTCTACACATGTCTCTCTGTCTCTTTGTCTCTATACAAGTCTCTCTGTCGCTACACGTCTTTTTGTCTCTTTGTCTCTATACATGTCTGTCTCTACACATGTCTCTTGTCTCTACACATGTCTCTCTGTCTCTACACATGTCTCTTGTCTCTACACGTCTCTCTGTCTCTACACATGTCTCTATGTCTCTCTGTCGCTATACATGTCTCTCTGTCTCTACACGTCTCTCTGTCTCTACACATGTCTCTCTGTCTCTACACGTCTCTCTGTCTCTATACATGTCTCTCTGTCTCTACACATGTCTCTTGTCTCCACACATGTCTCTCTGTCTCTACACATGTCTCTCTGTCTCTACACATGTCTCTTGTCTCTACACATGTCTCTCTGTCTCTTCACATGTCTCTCTGTCTCTCTGTCTCTACACATGTCTCTCTGTCTCTACACGTCTCTTGTCTCTACACATGTCTCTCTGTCTCTACACATGTCTCTCTGTCTGTTTGTCTCTATACAAGTCTCTCTGTCTCTACACGTCTTTTTGTCTCTTTGTCTCTACACGTCTCTCTGTCTCTACACATGTCTCTTGTCTCTACACGTCTCTCTGTCTCTACACATGTCTCTATGTCTCTCTGTCGCTATACATGTCTCTCTGTCTCTACACATGTCTCTTGTCTCTACACATGTCTCTCTGTCTCTACACATGTCTCTCTGTCTCTATACATGTTTCTCTGTCTCTACACATGTCTCTTGTCTCCACACATGTCTCTCTGTCTCTACACATGTCTCTCTGTCTCTACACGTCTCTTGTCTCTACACGTCTCTCTGTCTCTCTACAGGCAAAGTGGAGCGTCCTTTTTGAAGCAAAGTCACGAAAGTCACGTCTCTGCAACTCAAGGTTATCAGGAGCTGTGGGTCATGTAGACAAGACCCATTTCAACTACATACATGTCTCTCTGTCTCTCTGTCTCTACACATGTCTCTCTGTCTCTTCACATGTCTCTCTGTCTCTCTGTCTCTACACATGTCTCTCTGTCTCTACACATCTCTTGTCTCTACACATGTCTCTCTGTCTCTACACATGTCTCTCTGTCTCTTTGTCTCTATACAAGTCTCTCTGTCTCTACACGTCTTTTTGTCTCTTTGTCTCTACACATGTCTCTCTGTCTCTACACATGTCTCTTGTCTCTACACGTCTCTCTGTCTCTACACATGTCTCTATGTCTCTCTGTCGCTATACATGTCTCTCTGTCTCTACACGTCTCTCTGTCTCTACACATGTCTCTCTGTCTCTACACGTCTCTCTGTCTCTATACATGTCTCTCTGTCTCTACACATGTCTCTTGTCTCCACACATGTCTCTCTGTCTCTACACATGTCTCTCTGTCTCTACACATGTCTCTTGTCTCTACACATGTCTCTCTGTCTCTTCACATGTCTCTCTGTCTCTCTGTCTCTACACATGTCTCTCTGTCTCTACACGTCTCTTGTCTCTACACATGTCTCTCTGTCTCTACACATGTCTCTCTGTCTCTTTGTCTCTATACAAGTCTCTCTGTCTCTACACGTCTTTTTGTCTCTTTGTCTCTACACGTCTCTCTGTCTCTACACATGTCTCTTGTCTCTACACGTCTCTCTGTCTCTACACATGTCTCTATGTCTCTCTGTCGCTATACATGTCTCTCTGTCTCTACACATGTCTCTTGTCTCTACACATGTCTCTCTGTCTCTACACACGTCTCTCTGTCTCTCTACAGGCAAAGTGGAGCGTCCTTTTTGAAGCAAAGTCACGAAAGTCACGTCTCTGCAACTCAAGGTTATCAGGAGCTGTGGGTCATGTAAACAAGACCCATTTCAACTACATACATGTCTCTCTGTCTCTCTGTCTCTACACATGTCTCTCTGTCTCTTCACATGTCTCTCTGTCTCTCTGTCTCTACACATGTCTCTCTGTCTCTACACATCTCTTGTCTCTACACATGTCTCTCTGTCTCTACACATGTCTCTCTGTCTCTTTGTCTCTATACAAGTCTCTCTGTCTCTACACGTCTTTTTGTCTCTTTGTCTCTACACATGTCTCTCTGTCTCTACACATGTCTCTTGTCTCTACACGTCTCTCTGTCTCTACACATGTCTCTATGTCTCTCTGTCGCTATACATGTCTCTCTGTCTCTACACGTCTCTCTGTCTCTACACATGTCTCTCTGTCTCTACACATGTCTCCCCGTCTCTATACATGTTTCTCTGTCTCTACACATGTCTCTTGTCTCCACACATGTCTCTCTGTCTCTACACATGTCTCTCTGTCTCTACACGTCTCTTGTCTCTACACGTCTCTCTGTCTCTCTACAGGCAAAGTGGAGCGTCCTTTTTAAAGCAAAGTCACGAAAGTCACGTCTCTGCAACTCAAGGTTATCAGGAGCTGTGGGTCATGTAAACAAGACCCATTTCAACTACATACATGTCTCTCTGTCTCTCTGTCTCTACACATGTCTCTCTGTCTCTCTGTCTCTCTGTCTCTACACATGTCTCTCTGTCTCTACACATGTCTTTCTGTCTCTCTGTCTCTACACATGTCTCTCTGTCTCTACACATGTCTGTCTGTCTCTACACATGTCTGTCTGTCTCTATACATGTCTCTCTGTCTCTACACATGTCTCTTGTCTCTACACATGTCTCTCTGTCTCTATACATGTCTCTCTGTCTCTACACGTCTCTTGTCTCTACACGTCTCTCTGTCTCTCTACAGGCAAAGTGGAGCGTCCTTTTTAAAGCAAAGTCACGAAAGTCACGTCTCTGCAACTCAAGGTTATCAGGAGCTGTGGGTCATGTAAACAAGACCCATTTCAACTACATACATGTCTCTCTGTCTCTCTGTCTCTACACATGTCTCTCTGTCTCTACACGTCTCTTGTCTCTACACGTCTCTCTGTCTCTCTACAGGCAAAGTGGAGCGTCCTTTTTAAAGCAAAGTCACGAAAGTCACGTCTCTGCAACTCAAGGTTATCAGGAGCTGTGGGTCATGTAAACAAGACCCATTTCAACTACATACATGTCTCTCTGTCTCTACACATTTCTCTCTGTCTCTACACATGTCTTTCTGTCTCTCTGTCTCTACACATGTCTCTCTGTCTCTACACATGTCTGTCTGTCTCTACACATGTCTGTCTGTCTCTATACATGTCTCTCTGTCTCTCTGTCTCTCTGTCTCTCTGTCTCTACACATGTCTCTCTGTCTCTACACATGTTTCTCTGTCTCTATACATGTCTCTCTGTCTCTACACATGTCTGTCTGTCTCTATACATGTCTCTCTGTCTCTACACATGTCTCTCTGTCTCTATACATGTCTCTCTGTCTCTCTGTCTCTACACATTTCTCTCTGTCTCTACACATGTCTTTCTGTCTCTCTGTCTCTACACATGTCTCTCTGTCTCTACACATGTCTGTCTGTCTCTACACATGTCTGTCTGTCTCTATACATGTCTCTCTGTCTCTCTGTCTCTCTGTCTCTCTGTCTCTCTGTCTCTACACATGTCTCTCTGTCTCTACACATGTTTCTCTGTCTCTATACATGTCTCTCTGTCTCTACACATGTCTGTCTGTCTCTATACATGTCTCTCTGTCTCTACACATGTCTCTCTGTCTCTATACATGTCTCTCTGTCTCTATACATCTCTCTCTGTCTCTTTGTCTCTATACAAGTCTCTCTGTCTCTACATGTCTCTCTGTCTCTATACATCTCTCTCTGTCTCTACACATGTCTCTCTGTCTCTACATATGTCTCTCTGTCTCTCTGTCTCTACACATGTCTCTTGTCTCTTCACATGTCTCTCTGTCTCTACACATGTCTCTCTGTCTCTATACATGTCTCTATGTCTCTCTGTCTCTACACGTTTCTCTGTCTCTATACATGTCTCTATGTCTCTCTGTCTCTACACATGTCTCTCTGTCTCTATACATGTCTCTCTGTCTCTACACATGTCTCTTGTCTCTACACATGTCTCTCTGTCTCTTCACATGTCTCTCTGTCTCTCTGTCTCTACACATGTCTCTCTGTCTCTACACGTCTCTTGTCTCTACACATGTCTCTCTGTCTCTACACATGTCTCTTGTCTCTACACATGTCTCTCTGTCTCTTTGTCTCTATACAAGTCTCTCTGTCTCTACACGTCTTTTTGTCTCTTTGTCTCTATACATGTCTCTCTGTCTCTACACATGTCTCTTGTCTCTACACATGTCTCTCTGTCTCTACACATGTCTCTTGTCTCTACACGTCTCTCTGTCTCTACACATGTCTCTATGTCTCTCTGTCGCTATACATGTCTCTCTGTCTCTACACGTCTCTCTGTCTCTACACATGTCTCTCTGTCTCTACACATGTCTCTCTGTCTCTATACATGTCTCTCTGTCTCTACACATGTCTCTTGTCTCCACACATGTCTCTCTGTCTCTTTGTCTCTATACAAGTCTCTCTGTCTCTACACGTCTCTCTGTCTCTATACATGTCTCTCTGTCTCTACACATGTCTCTCTGTCTCTATACATGTCTCTCTGTCTCTACACATGTCTCTTGTCTCTACACATGTCTCTCTGTCTCTTTGTCTCTATACAAGTCTCTCTGTCTCTACACGTCTCTCTGTCTCTATACATGTCTCTCTGTCTCTACACATGTCTCTCTGTCTCTACATATGTCTCTCTGTCTCTCTGTCTCTACACATGTCTCTTGTCTCTTCACATGTCTCTCTGTCTCTACACATGTCTCTCTGTCTCTATACATGTCTCTCTGTCTCTACACATGTCTCTCTGTCTCTACACATGTCTCTTGTCTCTACACATGTCTCTCTGTCTCTTCACATGTCTCTCTGTCTCTCTGTCTCTACACATGTCTCTTGTCTCTACACATGTCTCTCTGTCTCTTCACATGTCTCTCTGTCTCTCTGTCTCTACACATGTCTCTCTGTCTCTACACATGTCTCTTTGTCTCTATACATGTCTCTCTGTCTCTACACATGTCTCTCTGTCTCTATACATGTCTCTCTGTCTCTACACATGTATCTCTGTCTCTATACATGTCTCTCTGTCTCTATACATGTCTCTCTGTCTCTACACATGTCCCTTGTCTCTACACATGTCTCTCTGTCTCTTCACATGTCTCTCTGTCTCTCTGTCTCTACACATGTCTCTTGTCTCTACACATGTCTCTCTGTCTCTTCACATGTCTCTCTGTCTCTCTGTCTCTACACATGTCTCTCTGTCTCTACACATCTCTTGTCTCTACACATGTCTCTCTGTCTCTACACGTCTCTTGTCTCTACACATGTCTCTCTGTCTCTACACATGTCTCTCTGTCTCTTTGTCTCTATACAAGTCTCTCTGTCTCTACACGTCTTTTTGTCTCTTTGTCTCTATACATGTCTCTCTGTCTCTACACATGTCTCTTGTCTCTACACATGTCTCTCTGTCTCTACACATGTCTCTTGTCTCTACACGTCTCTCTGTCTCTACACATGTCTCTCTGTCTCTCTGTCGCTATACATGTCTCTCTGTCTCTACACATGTCTCTCTGTCTCTACACATTTCTCTCTGTCTCTATACATGTCTCTCTGTCTCTACACATGTCTCTTGTCTCTACACATGTCTCTCTGTCTCTATACATGTCTCTCTGTCTCTACACATGTCTCTTGTCTTTACACATGTCTCTCTGTCTCTATACATGTCTCTCTGTCTCTCTGTCGCTATACATGTCTCTCTGTCTCTACACATGTCTCTTGTCTCTACACATGTCTCTCTGTCTCTACACATGTCTCTCTGTCTCTATACATGTCTCTCTGTCTCTACACATGTCTCTTGTCTCTACACATGTCTCTCTGTCTCTATACATGTCTCTCTGTCTCTACACGTCTCTTGTCTCTACACGTCTCTCTGTCTCTCTACAGGCAAAGTGGAGCGTCCTTTTTAAAGCAAAGTCACGAAAGTCACGTCTCTGCAACTCAAGGTTATCAGGAGCTGTGGGTCATGTAAACAAGACCCATTTCAACTACATACATGTCTCTCTGTCTCTCTGTCTCTACACATGTCTCTCTGTCTCTACACATGTCTGTCTGTCTCTATACATGTCTCTCTGTCTCTCTGTCTCTACACATGTTTCTCTGTCTCTATACATGTCTCTCTGTCTCTATACATGTCTCTCTGTCTCTATACATGTCTCTCTGTCTCTCTGTCTCTATACATGTCTCTCTGTCTCTATACGTGTCTCTCTGTCTCTACACGTCTCTCTGTCTCTATACATGTCTCTCTGTTTCTACACATGTCTCTGTCTGTCTCTACACATGTCTCTCTGTCTCTACACATGTCTCTCCGTCTCTCTGTCTCTACACATGTCTCTCTGTCTCTCTGTCTCTACACATGTCTCTCTGTCTCTACACGTCTTCCTGTCTATATTGCTCTCTTTACACACAAAGTTAAAAAGATGGCATGGATTCCATTTAGATTTAGATTTAGATTTAGATTTAGATTTAGATATAGATATAGATATAGATATAGATTTAGATTTAGATATAGATTTAGATTTAGATTTAGATATAGATATAGATATAGATATAGATTTAGATTTAGATTTAGATTTAGATTTAGATTTAGATATAGATATAGATATAGATATAGATTTAGATTTAGATATAGATTTAGATTTAGATTTAGATATAGATATAGATTTAGATTTAGATTTAGATTTAGATATAGATTTAGATTTAGATTTTGATTTAGATTTAGATATGTGCTTTACTGCAAACACAAGCAGTAAAGTGTTGAATCAACTCCAGAAGTAAATCAGCAAACAGGAAATGAATGAACTGTGTCAGTTTAATTCATTTAAATCTCCTTTCTCACCAAAGTATCAAGGTGCTTGACAAAGTTTAATAACGCGTAGTGAAAGTCCTTGAAAAACCCTGACACACACACACATACACACTGCTGTGCCAACGTACAAGGCTGTTTTTTCCGTTTTAAAAAGTTCAACCAACCGTGTTATTCACTGTCACACAGAGAGGACAGACATGGCACCACCACTCAACGGTGTGTGTGTGTGTGTGTGTGTGTGTGTGTGTGTGTGTGTGTGTGTGTGTGTGTGTGTGTGTGTGTGTGTGTGTGTGTGTGTGTGTGTGTGTGTGTGTGTGTGTGTGTGTCAACTGAACAGATTAATGTTGTGGGTTAATTCTCCAAACAACCACACGTCTTGGTCTTGAAACCAGATGAAGGAGTTGACGGCTGGAGGGACTGGTCAGTCAGTCCTGACAAACGTTGCTTGAGGTTCGGTCGCAGTAAATCCATCACTAGGATTCCTACATGAAGTCCTGGCTGCTGACGGAGGGGTTGACGTGGTCACAAGAGGCTGCAGAGTTTTTAAGCCTGTGAAAGTAAAGCTAATGTGACAGAACCAGCCTCCAGAGAGAGGGAGAGAGGGAGGGAGGGAGGGAGGGAGAGAGGGAGAGAGGGAGGGGGAGACACCTGACAGAAACCCTGCAGAGTGTCCTCCACGTCCAGAGGAAAAGCTCAACCCTCACATGCAGATAGGTTGGTCTCATTCTCGTGACCATGTTGAACATGTTGTACAGACTCCTGAGCACAGTTTGGCCGTGGAGATGAGGCCACACCGTCAGACACGAACACCCAACCACTGAGGTGGGATGAGGTTAAAGCATGAGGTTCAGGTGCTTGGGACTGGAGATTCCAAACCTGCATCTAGGTGAGCATTGACAAATAGGACATGGTGCTTGATAGCGGACATTGTGGACTTGACCCACCAGAGAAGGAGTTGGACTCCAGGCAGGACTCCAGGCAGGGCTCCAGGCAGGACTCCAGGTAGGACTCCAGGCAGGGCTCCAGGCAGGGCTCCAGGCAGGACTCCAGGCAGTGCTCCAGGCAGGGCTCCAGGCAGGACTCCAGGCAGGACTCCAGGCAGGACTCCTGGCAAGGCTCCAGGTAGGGCTCCAGGCAGGGCTCCAGGCAGGACTCCAGGCAGGGCTCCAGGCAGGGCTCCAGGCAGGGCTCCAGGTGCCTGGTGGACCAGCTGGGGTGGGGTCTTTCCGTCTTAATGGGAGTCATCCTGCTTTGTGTCCTGGTCCACGGTGTCCAGGAGGTGGACGTAAAATGTCACGATTGGTCATCAGTTCAAAGCAGAGACACGTCCATCTTGTTTTTTTCCATGTTGCCTTGCTTTGAGCCTCCGTGTTGGTAAACGGTCGTTTGTCTGGTGTCTGTTGAACAGGACATGGAGGAGCTGATGAAGACGGACCGACCGGACTGGCAGAGCGTCATGCAGTACGTCTCCCACATCTACAAGTACTTTGAGACGTGAGCAGCGAGGACAAGAGGAGCCATGTTTGGAGGCACTGCAGCACTTTCTGTCCTCCCTCACCCTCCAGCCCCTCCCACAGCGCACTCCTTCTCAGCCGTTGCCAGGGAAGCTGCTTGGTTGCTACGCTGTACTAACTTCCCTCGGAGTTGCGGTTTACATAACTTTTCTTCCGTGACGGGACAATACAGCCTTCACCGTGGCCCAAATCTGCTGAGTTGACATTTGCCGCTGAGCTTTTCCAAACCACCGCATCAGTAAACAATTATCACCGAACAAATCCCGATTGAATTGTTTGGATTTTAATCAACTCTGTTTATACTTTGTTTTTTCCAAGATAATGGTTTTGGGAATTGGAAACCAAAGAGATGAATCAGAGCAAACTGGCTCTTCTTGCTTATTATAGGAGGTGGACGAGGGCTCCCTAGCAAGTGTGTCCCTGGTTCATACGACATGGGAACAGTCGTTGACGTCACCAACCTGCTCCGTGCTGAACCGGAAGCTCCCCCCCCCCCCCCTCTCTCCCCCTCACTATCCTCTCTCTCTCTCTTTTCTTTCTCTCTCTCCCCCTCTCTCTCCTCTCTCTCTCTCTTTTCTTTCTCTCTCTCTCCCCCCTCTCTCTCCTCTCTCTCTCTTTTCTTTCTCTCTCTCCCCCTCTCTCTCCTCTCTCTCTCTCTTTTTTCTTTCTCTCTCCCCCCTCTCTCTCTCTCTTTTCTTTCTCTCTCTTTTCTTTCTCTCTCTCTCCCCCTCTCTCTCCTCTCTCTCTCTCTTTTCTCTCTCTCTTTTTTCTTTCTCTCTCTATCCTCTCTCGCGCTCTCTCTCTCTCTATCCTCTCTCTCTCCCTCTCTCTATCTTCCCCTCTCCCTCTCTCTTTTCTTTCTCTCTCTCTCCCCCTCTCTATCCTCTCTCTCTCTCCCTCCCCCTCTCTCCCCCCCTCTCTATCCTCTCTCTCGCGCTCTCTCTCTTTTTTCTCCCTCTCTCTCTCTCTCTCTCGTGATCAAGTTGCTGCTGCAGTGACATGACTTGCTGAAAATAAAGGAACCTTAAAAGTCAAGCCTCACCGGAAGCTCGCTCTGTCTCTCTTCCTCTCTCTCTTCCGTAGTTTCTTGCTGAATTTGATGTGTTGATGAAGAAGCAGAGACCGCTGACGCTGACTTGAGTAAAATAATAGATTTATTACAAAAGAACAGCATCAGACTGGACTTGCCTAGGATGCCCAGGAGAGAACCGAGCCGAATGGATTCTCTGTTGAATGTCACTCGGGCGTCCTCTTTTATGCCTGTCCACAGACAACATTTACCATTTGGTTCCCCTACATAGGTCACAGGTCACATTTCACTTCCCTTATCACCAGGACCCCTGGTGATGTGCTCTCTCGGGACCCCTGGCACCGTCTCTTAGTAATTATCATACGATGGGGCTGTTCTGGGACGCCACACATTCCAAGACTCTCTCTCTCTCTCTCTCTCTCTCTCTCTCTCTCTCTCTCTCTCTCTCTCTCTCTCGCTCTCTCTCTCTCTCCGTTGTTCATCTGCTCGCTGTGCTGCAAACACTGCGTCGTTGGCCTCCTTGCAGTTTACATGATGGAGGTGCAGGTTCTGTGTTGGCGTGCAGGCGTTCCGTGGCGTGCAGGTGTTCCGTGGCGTGCAGGTGTTCCGTGGCGTGCAGGTGTTTCGTGGCGTGCATCCATCTAAACCTGGGCTGGATTTGGGCCAATGTGACTCTGGACTCTTAAAGTGAGGCAATCCTCATTGTGAACCTTTCAACCATGGAAGCAGCTGGTTGCTGTTGTTCTTGAAGTTCTCCTTTGCAGCCTGCAGAGCACAGGACGTGGCCTTTGTGTGTTCATGTTCATATTGTGGTTCAAGGAAAGACACTCGGACAGATTTCAGTCTGTGCTGCCATCGGCGTTGTTACACTAAAAGTTACACTTTGTAGAAATGATATTTGATGAAACCGGATTGTTTTTCTCGTAGCTTTGCACTATGGCCGCTTCACTTCCCTGAGAAGCGACTTTGTTTGTTCTCGCACAAAGAAAATAAAAGTTTTACTCTGCTTCAAGTTCTGCTCAGATGTTACTATGGTACTGTTACTATGCGGCTGATTTGTGACATAAATCAATAAATAAAATGTTTGATTTTTGGAAACTCTAGAGTACCATTTCAACATGTAAGAGCTCATTACATGGTCAGTACAATTGAACCAAATCTACCTTTGCAGATAAAGAATCGATATATAAAAGTGTTATTTATCTATTTACACGATGTGTTCTGAAAAGATCGAACAAGATGTGACAGATGTGTTTGCTGTTTTCTATATTTTCAGGCACCTCTGGAGGCCTCTTGAATGATTATTGATCAATAAAGGTTTGTTAAGTTTGTAATCAATGTCTATCTTCCTCTCATGAATCCTCCTCCGTGTAAACTCGGGCAGCGCATGGAGCCACGCCCACATGTCAGCTGACGGTCAGCTGACATGTGGGCGTGGCTGGCCGTCTGAGAGCCGACTGATAACGTGCACCGATCACTGCTCTTCAACTCTCCTGCATATGCACAAAATCACCATGACAAGAAGCTACATGCTAATGCTACATGTGACTGATTTGACAAATTTTGCTGACATTCTCATGAGCTCCACGCTGCGTTCATTGGAACCAGGATATCTGTCATTCTGAGTCGGAAGTCAACTTACGAGCTAAAGCCGGCTTTACACCTAATTTGACGCAAACGCGTCCAACAGTCGGATCCTCCCCCCTAGGGGCTAAAATCTGGGTTCTCAATTGATGATTTCTTAAACTGCATGTAACGATAGAAACCAACTGTAAGAACTGTTTACAAAGTTTGCGTCCCACTATGTTAACATTAAAACCGTGTGTAAACTGAGCCTTTCACTTTCTCTCGCCTCCTGTATGTTTTGACCGATCATGTTGCTGGGCAGGATCTGTTGGCCACCTCGCATGGAATGAGTCCCTCCTGGAAACCACCTCGTCTGTCCCAGCCCTAACCCTTGAAGAATTGTACTTGTTCTTCCAGAATCGCTCCCAAATCCCCGCTTGGCTCATAGGGAACAATTCAATTTTTCCCGTAGCCCCTGCTACAATTTATGTTTTCGACAAGCTACAATACCCTGCAGGGACCAACATTCTTAGACAAGGTTTCTGTAAAGGTTTCCAGTTGTTAGCAGTGTGCAGAGCAGCCACTGTGGAAACACACTTCTTAAAATCCTCGTGTGCAAGCTCCATCTTGCCACTCGGGAGGAGGACTTTCTCTTCGGTACGATGTCCCCGCAACACTCCAGAAACGGAGCGTGTCCCGTTAGAAAAGGACGGCCGGGATCCCAGGGTGACGCAGCCTAAATATAAACACTTTTCTCTTTGGTGAGTGGTCGCAGTATAAAAGTAATTATGCACAGCGAGCGCATACTGCCTTGCATACTTTGTCCGTGGTTTTGACAACTTCTGAATTAATCTCTTAGTTTTTGGATTTTCTCGCCGGGTCGTTGCCTCCAACGTCTTTAATGGAGCTTACGTGGTTTGTTGGAATAGTAACTCTGTCCAGGATTCAGCAGCATTCAGATGTTTGAATTGGTCCATCAGCCCCAAGAAAACTCTGTGCCTGAGAAGTAAAACATTGACCCTGGAACACTGAGTGGAAAATGGAACGAGGTCTTCGTCTCTTTCCCAACATTTCTCCAAGGTAAACTATCGCACACAGAAACATATCGGTTCTTTTCTGCTTTTTTCAACGGCGGTTTGGTTCCACAGAGAAATGTCACCGTGTGAAGAACCACTTTTTGACTGATTTTTTAACAGATACTTCATGGTCCTCAGACAGTTCTTTGCAATTTATGGTTCTTCGTATGGTTCTTACAGTTTCAAGTCCCAGGTTTTCTCCAAGTCACCGCAGCGGGAGCCAACAAAGCTCGTTAAGACTCGGTGGCATGAAAAGTTGGGCCTTAAACTCGACTGAGTATGGCGGCGACCTGGTGGCGTGGCCTTTCTGCGCCGCTGTCCCGGTTTTCCCATCCAAGTCGCTGCAGAGCTTCCTTCGACCAGATGATGGGAAGAGACGACCACTCTTGTTAAGACTCGGTGGCTCGACGAGTTAGGCCGCTTGAGGGTTCGATTCCTGAGGGGCCTTGAAAGCAGGCGGCCCCGAGGGCTCCTTTAAGCGTCCATAGAGCTTCTGACGCATATTGGTAAGAATATAAATATTTATACTTTTTTTTTTTTCAATGAGTTTTCATACAGCTGTTTTTTTTTCATAACAGCCTGTGACTCACATGAAAGTGAAATTGGAATATTATTAATATACAGTCTCTTATTCAATCTTTTAAAAATCAAAACACAGAGACATAAGCAAGTTTAAATAGAAATATTTTGCAGTTTATGGTTTATATAAATGCTCGATTGGCAATATATTGTATGTATATTGTACAATATATTGTCTGTGATTTTATCATAATGTTGTGATATACTGTAATTAAATGTTGTCTTTATGTCTGCATTGGAGTAAAGGAATTAGTGCTTCAACCTGTATAATATTTAACATGTGAATATATATGTGTGAATATATATACATGTGTCTGAACACAATAAAAATATATTTCCAATCGGGCATTAATATAAACCAAAAACTATTCAAAATATTCAATACCAACAAAACAGCTATTTCCAATATAAATAGTGAAATTAAATGATTTGAGGTCATACTTCACGTTTGGATTTAATATAAAATAAGTTTGGGATTTTTTAGAAAGATGGAACTTAACTTTGGCTTTCCTGTGGGTGATCGACATAGACAGACGCATTGAAATAGAAAGGAAAATAGACTTCTGACAACTGTGACACAGAAAAAAGTTTGTTCCTGGTTCATTCTTGGACGACTCAGTTCCTCTCTCTCTGTCTCACCCACAGGAAAGTGAGGTTAGGGTTAGGGTTAGGCGTGGTTTAAGCAGCCACACCTGTTTTGGGTCTAGGTTATTGCGCCCAGGGTCAGGGTGGCTGTACGCCTGTTGCTCATTAGAGCAATCAACAAGCAACAGGTTAAACTCCCATCCCCATTTTTGGGAGTTGTAAAATGTCCAACTAAATTGTGGGTTTCCTGCCTGCCCAAATAGTCTGCCATTGCTTTATTAATGTCTCTAATATCATTTGGTTTTAAAATCACAAAAACCATGGACATAGGGTCAATTAATTTAAGAAGAATTGTCATCTTAATAAGATTAATTCTGCCAAGAAAGGATATTGGAAGATTCCTGCATCTTATCATATTTTCTAGGGGTTCCCAGATAGTTGAGCCCTGCAGGGGCCCAGCGAAATGAGAAAACAAAATCAGGTTCAACATGTCCAGCACAGCTCACTAAGGGCGTTATTTCAGGCTTTTTGAAGTTAACTTTGTACCCAGATATCAGTCTGAATTCTACATTAGACACATTCTATCAGACCTAGGACCAAATAAATTTAATCTGTTAAGGTCAAAAGGACATCATCAGCGTAAAATAGAATCTTATGTTGTTTTGTCCCTATTATTGTTCCTTTAATATTTCAGTTTTTTGTCGAATAGCTATTGCTCTATAGCCAGGGGAAACAGAAGTGGGGACAGCGGACTTCCTTGGGCCGTACCTCTTGTTAGTTTAAAGGGTGCTGACTCAAGACCATTTGTCAAGACAGAGGCTGTGGCCGTCTTATACAAATGTTTAAGCCAACCTAAAAAGCAAAATCTAGTTTGCAGGCATTTGCCGACCCCTTCCTCCTTTTTCACTACCGCTATGGAGAAGTCCTGGTAGAAAGACACACCCTGGCCCTCCGCTTTTATCCTGCCCTTGTGTCTTGCCGTGTACAGGATGCTCCGCTTGTCGCTATAGTTGTGTGGCCTCACTTAGGCAGCCCTTGGAGCTTCCTTACAATCTCAGTGGGGGTCCGGTGCGGTGGGCTCGATCTTGACCCGGTCTTCTTGTATGCCCAGGACTTCTGAAATTCAGTTTTCAAAGAACCCCACCGTGTCCCTACCCTCCAAGCGTTGTTTAAGCCCAAGGATTCTCACATTCTGCCGCCGGCTTTGGTTCCCAAAACCGTCCTGCAAAACAAAAAAATCCAGATCCGAGACCAGCTGTTCCACAGTCCCCATCCTCTCAACCAGAGTGTCGAATTTCTCAGAGAGCTCGTTGACCGGTTTGAGCATGACGGCTAACTCACTGTCTGACATCTGGCCGATGTCGGTGGTCACTCATTCCACTATCAAGTCGTCCTGTTGTACATTCATCTCCCCTGGGTCGGTTAAGTTAGCCACTGGCACTGTGTCATCGTAGTAAGCATGCTCGCTAGCTTGGCTTGCAAGCGTAAAATTAGCAATGGATTTTCCTCCCTCCTTATGATTGTCTTTACTCTTATTCGACCTAGGCATAGTGAAAAGGTTTTCCAGGGACATTATAACCACCATCATCACGTTTGAGAGTAGTTAGGTGGCAAGAAATACATTGAAATATTAAGTCAATCCAGTGGATAGGTGAAAATTCTACACCTGTCCAGCTCCGTTCATCATATGACCCCCCAACAACTTTATTTTTAACAATATTCATCAGAAGCTCTCCGGGCGCTTTTAAACGTGCCCTCTGACTGCCGGCTTTCAAATGCTCACTTGGTAATCAAACACTCAAGTCTGCAAAACCTGAAGCTTTCATCCGGCAGCCTACGCCATCGAGCCACCGAGTCTTAGCAGGAGCTGTAGTCTCCTCCCATCGTCTCATTGAAGGAACCTCTGTGGTGACTTGGATGGAAATATTGGGACTAGAACCTGTGACAGCAGCGTCTGGACACATCATGCCACCCGGTCGCCTTCTCACTCAGCCCTGTATTTCGGATGCTTTTAAACATGTCGCCCTCATTCAGCAGCTTCACTCTTCGAGCCACAGAGTCTTTAGAGCTAAACTATTGAGCAGCTCACATGTAACAACTGACCTTTTCAGATTTCCGTGTCTTTGGCGCATGCAATTTCAAGCTTTAAATTGTACAAAAAAGCCCAAAAATTGTTTTCTGCTAAATGCAAACACATATACACATAACCTCAAATCTTTTTTTTTTCACTATTTATATTGAAAACAGCTGTTTTAATGTGTGTTGTGTTGAATATTTTGAATATCTTGTTTACAGTATATATTAATGCTTGATTGGCAATATTGTCTGGGATTTTATATCGTTAAATGTTGTCTTCGAGTCTGCATTGAAGTAAAGAAATGTATTTTATTAACTCCATAGACTGTTCCTATGAGTGTTTAGACCTGTATAATATTTAAAATATTGAAAATATATATCTCATCTCTTCAAAGTCCACCTGGGCCCTACTGCACTGAGCTGTCGACCTTCCCCTTTACTTTCTAACTCTAGGTCGAACTTTCCTGTTGAAACAAGAGAAATAAAAACTCTGCTTGTTCCTGCAGAAGGTTTAGTTGTGACTGTTGATACAGATGCTTGTATTTATATATTTATTGTGAGTTGCATTGGACAACAGTATCTGATCGATGACATCACGTAATGTTATGTGATGTACAATCCCCCAAATAGCCTCAAATGATCCATATTCAGGTATGAGACTATATTACTTTCTATGTTTTAAACATAAAGTCACTAAATCACATTTTCACTGAATATAAAGCCATATACTGTATATGTAATTACATAAAGATAAATGAATACTATAAATGTATTTATAGTTGACATAACTATAAATCCCCCCCCTGCTTGTTGCGTGAGGGAAAGGCGGGACCCGCCGCCAAACAATGGAAACAGCACATGGAGCAGCTCGGGCGTCATGCAATGCTCTGAATGTCTGTTCCTCGCCTGAAGAGAAGCTTTCCCTGGAGGCTCTTTGCGGAGCTCCAACCTTCCTCGAAGGACCTGAAGCGCCAACGCCGCTCGAAGCTCCTGGAGTCGTGCGTAACGCGGCCGCGGCTCTTTGAAAACGCGCGTAATTACGCGCGGAGCCGCGGCGGCGTCGCCCCGCCCGGAGCTGCGTGTCGCGGGGGCGTGGTTTGGTGGAACGCGCCTTCCCTCCGCACGGAGCTGCGCTCGGGTGGGTCCAGTCTGCGGGAGCCGAGCGGCGGTGCTGAAGTGCGGGGACTCCGTCGCGGTGAGTCGGAGCGACCTGCTGGCTCTTAAAAAGCAGTTTGCGCCGGTGCGGGTGTCCTTCAGAAGGCACCAGTTGCTCATTTTGCTCCATTTACTTAAAAATATATGAAAGGTGTAAAATACCAAAATACATAAAGTATCAGAAAACATAGAAAAAGTGTAAATATATAAAATAAATATAAAAGTCAAATTATAAAAATGTAAAAGTCTATATTTTAACCTAAATTCATAAACGAAAAATATATAAGTCTAAAAATGTACAATTGTGTAACATCTAAAATACATTACTATACTGTACTAAGAAAATACCTACTGTATACAAGTAAAAATAGTTTTACAAAAAGCAAAACATATTTAAGTAGAAATCGACAAAATCGTAAAAATATATTGTATATAAAATTGTAAAAATATCTAAAATACCAATAACATTAACTTTTTAACTCGAGACACATAAAAAGTTTCCTGTGTTTCTCCGCAGATGGCTGCTTGTGAGGCTCACTCCTGTGGCTTACTCCTGGATTCCTGCCGACCGCCTTCCTCCCTGTGGAGCTAGAGTCCTGCTGCTCCTGCTGCTCTGTCCAGTCAGATGCTGAGATGAGTGTTTTCTACATCATCATTGAATTGATCATCGCTGTGCTCTCCATCTCTGGCAACGTCTTAGTCTGCTGGGCCGTCTCCATCAACAGCACGCTGAAGAACGCCACCAACTTCTTCTTGGTGTCGCTGGCCGTCGCAGACATCCTGGTGGGCTGCCTCGCCATCCCCTTCGCCGTCACCATCAGCATCGGCATCGTCCTCGACTTCTACGGCTGCCTGTTCCTCGCCTGTTTTGTCCTGGTGCTCACACAGAGCTCCATCTTCAGCCTGCTCGCAATTGCAATCGATAGATATCTGGCCGTGAAGATCCCTCTGAGGTGAGTATTTCATTGAAATGTTGTCGTCAAGGGCCGCTATTAGAAATGACATTGAATGATGACACCTATTGTTGGCATGAGTGGCTAATGTTATCAAGGTTATTAAGGTTTGTCATTGTTTCGAGCGCCCCATGTTGAATGGAATTAAATTAAAAGACCATTCTTTGGAAAAGGTCTGTATCATCACTGGGCTCAATCCACTCAGTCCCATCTATTGTGGATCATCTATTTGATTTCCTTTGTGTTGTTTACGTGGTCAGTAGATGGAGCTTGAAATCCAAACCACATTGCAGGGAGTCCTGGCATCATGGAACGTGAAACTAGTTCCTAAAGAGAAGCCAGCGGCACACGTTGCTCTTTAATAGTAAAGTTATCAATCTAGCCGAAATATCTGAAATATAGTTGATGTTTATCAAATCATTTCCTCACTGGGAGACGGTAGAAACCAAAAGTGAACCACAACTTATCACTTCACTTGTCAAAGTGGATCGGATCAATAAGAAAAACGATCAACGATCAGTCTGTGAGGACGATGGGAGGGAAGGAATGCAGTGTTTTTGAAGCATAACCAGAGGACAGAAGTTTGCATTGAACCCTAAAATGTTGCCGCTCATGTGTTGTTGGGTGAAACCTCTTGAGGAGTTTGGCTCCCAAATGCGTTGGGGTTGTCATAGTTACGCTCTAACAGAACGGTGTGGGGTCTTACGGTAGAACGACACCAAGATCCAAGATTCAAGAGGTTTATTTGTCACATTTGTCATACTTTCATACATATATGCAGTGAAATGTCCATGCAACGCACCAGAGATGATGCACAATAGTTACTAATAGTGACGACACCAGGTGTGTTGGCACAGCGTCCGAGCGCGGGGTCCGAGCGCGGGGTCCGAGCGCGGGGTCCGAGCGCGGGGTCCGAGCACGGGGTCCAGGCGCGGGGTCCGGGGGGTGGAAAGTGCCAGGGATTCTCTCACTCAGGAGAAGCCTTCCCTTGCACCGTCGCCTCAACGTGTGCCAATCTGGGATGGAATGGACAGGGGGTGGTGTATGTACGTGTATGGAAGGAACATGTGCAGGCGGCGACGTCACGTCACGGTTAAAACGACCAAAAAATGAATGTCTGCAATAACGTGTCATGTGATACGTCTACTATAAGAAAGTAAGCCATGAGAAGTCACTTTTACACCTAACAGTAACTAAACAATGTCAATAACCACTACCTTACCACTACCATTACCTTAAGTGCATCAGAACCGTAACTTGGTTTAATTTATAACTTATTTAACGCTAACAAACAAATTCCACACGGCCTCCTGGGTAAACGTTCCTTTTCTCAAAAACCTCACGTCTCTGATGACTGATGGTGTGGATGAGGCGTGGCCCATCCAGCTTGTACGGCGACGCCAGTGCAGACACACGACACGACGGTGAAACCCTTGGCACTGTCCACCCCCCGTACACATACCTTACAACATGTTGATGTTGTTTAGACTCATGTCTCATGATCTCTGCAGACACTTTAAGTTAAACAAGCTCTTGCAGTCGTCCAGTTCAAAGGTATAAAAAAAATATTTTTATAGTAGTCTGCCATAAATAACCTTGTTTTTGGAGAGAGACAAAGTGGTGTGCAGCGAACGAGCGGAGGCTGGATTTGAAGCCAGGTGCACTGATCTGCTGGAGCCAGCAGGACAGCCCATAAGTATACTTTTTTAATATCATTGAAATGTGAGCTACAACTGTAGATGTAATGTAACAGTACAAACACACTCAACCTGGTCAGTGGGACATGTTTGTACTTTGTTGCATTACTTCTACTACGTATAACATGTACTGTATGTTTGTTCTTTGTCTTGATCAAGAACTAATAACTAATAAAAGCATCAGCGGTGTTTCAGATATAAAACTTATTATCAACAAATATTTGAATGGCTGTTGTTTCCACCACTCCTCTCTCTATAACAACATTAGGAGGCTTCACCATGAAGCCGGTGCGGCCAGTAAAAAACCAGGCCCCGCCCCGACCGGCGCCCGTACGCTGCCGCAACGTGCCTGGTGTGGGTCCACCGTGAGAGACACACAACACACAACACACAACACAAAAAACACTTCAAGTTTGAGATGTGAAATATTTGCCGCTAAAAAAAACACAAACTGCCGCCACGTCCTGATGATGAGGACAGCGTGTTTCCTGTGGGGGTTGAGCATGAGGCTCAAATTACATCAATACGGAGGCGCCGTGTGTGTGTGTGTGTGTGTGTGTGTGTGTGTGTGTGTGTGTGTGTGTGTGTGTGTGTGTGTGTGTGTGTGTGTGTAAATGTGTGCGTGTGTGCGTGTGTGTGTGTGCATGTGTGTGGGTCTCGCATCACTGTTTTCACAGATGGTTTGGGTGGAGGTGGGGGCACCACCACCAGTCAGAAGCTGCACATTCTCTCTGGAAGCTCCTTTGGTTTCCCAGAAACGACCTTTCTATGCTTGGTGTTTCCAGCCGCTCCAACGAGCCACAGAGGAGGGGACAGCCCGGCCGCGTTTCCCCGCCCACACGGCTTCTTCCGAGCTTCTGTTTCTTTCTCCATTTACGTTCTGCAGCTTCGCTTCATGTTGCGTCTCTGGTGTGAGGAGTGTCATCACTTTTGGATTTCGCAACGCATTTCCTCACAAACATTACCCAAAATATTGCCTTGACCTCCCAACCTCAAGTTGGGAAATTGGACCATATTGTGCTTTGATTTGATTCTTAGATTTTTCCGGCATCCTGAGGTGAGCGGAGCTGAAGGTCCCGCTGGTGTTTGGTGAGGGAGGGACTGGATGAACATGGAACATCAGCGCTGAAGGGGATGGAGATGATGGGAAATGAAGTGGGAACATGATGGATTGTACCACCTTGGAAAGCATGGGGGAATTTGGGGCCACATTCATAACTACATAAACCATGGCGGCCAAAGATGATATGACCCAGCATGTTAAGGAAAGGCACATTTTGCATGATATGCTGAAGGAATTTGTTCATGAGTCCATTTGATTTTGAAACTCTACACAGCTTGTTGTTCTATAGCTGCCATAGTTTACGAGTTTAATCATTTTGTTATGGCCGACTGCTTCTTCAAACATGTAGCAGCAATATCGGATCCAGGAAACCTCCAGTGGGCTGTGTTAGGCAGCCAAGACCCCCTGGTGGTCAGAAACCCCCCCCCAGTGAACCTTGTTTTCCAGACATGAAAAAGTCAAGATCATTCTGACAAGACCTATCAAACTGAACCACAGTGATCATGTGATGATTGTTTACGGCTGCTTTAAGGGAAGCGTACATCCTAAAGTTAAGGGTCCTGTTGATCAGAGCAGCAGATTCCTGATCTGTCATTAATTACGATTTATTTTCAGACTCACAAAACAGACAAATTTCAGTTGGACCTTTTCTTACCAGGATTTCTCAAAGGAGAATGCTGTGATTCCAAATCTTCCACGGTGGTTTCATACTGTTGTGGGTAAAGTATAATGATCTTTGTTGGAGGTATGGTGACTTTGGGGGTCTAGGCTAAATGAATAGGTCTAGATGCTGCTCCATGGTGACAATTTCAGAATCATGGGTGTAGGCGGGTCAAGGTAAGTCTTTCCGCTGATGCCTGCAGCTGCTGGTGCCCAGAACGGACGTGTTTTAACCAAGGCGCCTTGGTGTAGGACCTACCAAGATTACACTGCTTTAAATGCATTACATGCTGCACAACCTTTCTACCTGCATGCAAATTAGTTATTAGTTTATTTGCAGGTACAGGGCAGGAAGGTGTGGCACAGGGAGGCATAGCGCAGGACGGAGGGCGGAGCGGGGCGGACTCCCTGCAGGGGTCAGGGGAACAGACAGGCGAGGGCAGGAGCTTGCTGACGTGATGCAGAGTCAGAGTGAAGGACGAAGGCGTGCGTCAGCTGTGACTTGGACCGAGGTTTCAGCCGTGCTGTCAGCAGGCTGGGCAGGACACCCTGGTTGTGCCTTTGCATCCAAGACGGAGTTAATCCACCAGTGGAGCAAATCTTCAACCTTCAACCAACGTTTATGTTCCACTCGCCCACCAGCGATCCCTCTCTTTGCAGAAGGATGTCACCATGTTGTGATAAACAACTAATCACCATTACTCCTCCGAGAGGGATGACTATGGTTGAGACAAATAAACGCAAAAACAGACGACAACATGTACTTGGGAAAACATCACACGACAACATCTATTTGACAAAACATAATACTTAAGTCGACGAAAATTGAAACAGCAATTCTAGCACGTGGCCTCTTCCTGTGACAGTTGTAGTGGTGAGTTCAACAGCACGCAGGCTGCTGAAGACAATGAAAACCATTTAAAAGGTCATTTTAAGATAAGATGTCTGAAAGGGTTGGAGAAGAAACTAATCTTACTGTTACTAAAACAGGATGTGCGCTACCCACAGAACAATTTCCTGCAGTTTGATGCTTTCATTTTGCAGAAGTTGGTTGTGGCTTATATACCAAGGATTTTTTGACAAACAAAATTCCCAACCTGTGGCATTTCACATCAATTCTCCATCTGTGTGGTTAATACTGTGGACATGGACAACCGTCACCTGCAGTGTTCTGTGCGTCTGAGCGCTGTGATGTTTTTCTACCGCACATTGACACCATCCAAGCCGGCGTCACTCCCGTCACACTGTGACGTCAAACCTCAAAACTTTCTTTTGAGCCTTATAGTAATATTCACTTTCATACTCCCATGATTGAATCCAGCGCTCGCTACTTCATCACTGTTGCCACCGTGTTGCTAGTGCATGACAATCAATAACCACAGCCTCATTTTCCATTTGGAGCAAACCTGAGGTCGAAGCAATGCATTATGCATGAAACACACAATATGGATGAACAACAATGGGTGCAGTCTTGGTTAAAGCACATAAATCATGATCGTGTGTTAATGAGTTGGCTGCTAACAAACCGCGTGTCATCTTGCAGGTACAAGGAGTTGATGACCGGGAAGAGAGCCAGAGTGATTATCGGCATCTTGTGGATCCTCTCCTTTGTCATCGGCCTCACCCCTTTCCTGGAATGGAACTTGAAGAAAACGGCCTGCGATCAACAGTCGGACAACGGCAGCTCAGAGGGGGTCAACGGCAGCGAGCCGGGCGGCGCCGCGAAAACGCAGGGGGGCGGGGCCGACTTCCTGAGGCGCTGTGAGCTGGAGTGTCTCTTCGAGAACGTGGTGGACATGCACTACATGGTGTACTTCAACTTCTTTGTATGCGTGCTACTGCCCCTGCTCATCATGCTGGGAATCTACCTGAAGATCTTCAACGTGGCCCGCAAGCAGCTCCGGCAGATTGAGCTGAAGTGCGTCGGCAACGGCGACAGCCACCACCACCACGGGCTGCTGCAGCGCGAGATCCGGGCCGCCAAGTCCTTGTCCATCATCGTGGGGCTGTTTGCCGTCTGCTGGCTGCCCGTTCACATCCTCAACTGCCTCAAACTCTTCTACCCGAAGCTGGGACGGCCGCCCATCGTCATGTACGTGGCCATCATACTGTCGCACGCCAACTCGGCGGTCAACCCTATCATCTACGCTTACCGCATCCAGGACTTCCGGAACACCTTCCGTAAGATCCTATTCCGGCACCTCCTGTGTCGAGGGGACGAGCTGTACCACAGCTCCAACGGCGTCCGGCGGAACAAGGACTTGAGCCACGTGACCATCGACTCCCAAGTCTAGAGGGACACTACGGGACGGGGGAGGCGGAAAACTCCACTTTCAGCGAAGATTCAAAATGTTTACAGAACAATGATGTGATGTGTGACCGTTGTGACTTGACGCCAAACACGCCTTGAATGTGGACACACGTGAATTGTAACGAGTCTCACGGGTCAGGAAGAGGATCGCGAGAAGGTTTGCGCCGTATTTTCTATGTGAAGGATTTTTGATAAAAAAAAAAAAAAGTCAAAGCTAACTGGATTTGCAGGGCTGTGAAATGAAAGGAACTTGCCTCATTCTTCCCCATGTGTCCTGCTGAATCCAATGTGCCCTGTTGTTAGTCAAAACACACGTATTGTAGAGATGCACAGATACTGAGACCGGCATCAGGTCGGATACTGTGCGTACTCGTATAAAAATCTTCCAAAACCTAAACCAGATGCCAACCTAACACATAATGTAGTTGCTGCTCAGACTGAGACCATGTTCTAGTTTTTGTTATATCTGTTTTTGATTAAACAAAACAGTGAATAAATCAATTACTGAAAATAATTATCACACTTCGAAATCAGTGATCTCACTGTCATTCTAACTAAAACTACGAGTTGGTATCTGTTCTCTATCAAAGTGTCAACAAAACAATATCAGTGCATTGCGGTATCAGTGCATCACTACCTTTTTGTGCCCAAACGTGCAAAAAATATTTTGCATCATGTGTTCGTTATTGGCTAATGTTTAATAATTTATTTATTGCAATATCATGATTTTGAGAAAGTCAAGCTCAAATCTGAATTTGAGAATCTGGTTGTGGTGCAGTAGCTGCATTGGCCACGGGTTGTTGATGAGTTTGCTTGTTTTTTTTTTTAAGAAAGAAGGACATTTTTTTTGTATTGTAAAAGTCAGTATCTATATCTATCAATATCTAGTGAGAGATCACAATATTGCATAAAATCAAATTATGAATATTCATGAATATACATTTCCTTCTGTGGTGGGTTTAAATATTATGAATTATTTTGAAGGAAGAAACACTCAGAGAAAACTGACTGATAGTGCCATAAAGGAAAATAATTTGACCCATTATATAAATGATAAACTCATTTAAAGTGCAAATCTGTAAGATTACTCTGAAGAAACAGCCCTTCAGTGTATTGCGTTATGCATGTGTAGGTGGCAGGGTCTGCGTTTCCACATGCAAAGATCCGCCACATGCAAGAAGTGAAAGGAAGGAAACTTGAAGTTGATAAAGCAGAGTACATAGCTGTGGTCAGTAAACTGTCAATATGAGTGAACATTAACCAATTCTGGGTAGTGTAATCCCAAACATAGATTATTTTATGGATTACCACTTTAAATTCAGTTAATGTCTCATTCCAAAACCACTCAATGCAATTGTTACGAGTCCGTAACATCCAAAAATAAGACTTAAAAGTATCTTGCAATTTGCATTTCACAAAGCTTGTAAATGCTCACTTAGAAGCATTTCAGTTGTATTCTGTTGTGAATGTCACTCTGGGAGGCTGACACGCCTCCTAAAAATGAAGTTGACAACCCCAATCCGTGCGCGCTCACACACACTAGGAGTCTCATCTGGGAGGCTGAGGGAGGCTGAGGGGGGCGTGGCCCCCGGCCACTGTCGTCATTGACTCAGCAGGGACAAAATAGAAACACAAAGACAGTTTTAGAGTGAAACCCCTGAGGCTTGCTGCTCTGTGTCCGTAACTGAACATATCTTTCCAAACTGTCTCTCCACAAGCAGGCGGAGACAAGTGGACGTCTATATTCTTTCCCACCAGATGCACACAAGAGTTCCAAGGTCATAAACGATGCCTGAGGTCGTAGAAGGAAGCACATCACACTCGCTGCGTGAGATGGTTGATATTGTGCAACAAACACACTGCCGTGCATTTCCTCCCTAACAGTCTACAACTCATCCCATTCCTTTTGATTCATCTGGGCTCACATTCAGTCCCATCTCACATCTAATTGTAAGTCGCGTTGGACAAAAGCCTCTGCTAATGATGATGTAGAGATGTGAAGAATCTCACACGCTTCCCTCTTCCTGCATCAGGTCAGAACTTTTCCACGGACCGACCCGACCTGCTCCTTGCTGCTGGGCACGTTGGTCACGTTTCTCCTTTTGGTTCCTTCTAAAACACACATTTGCTTGAAGTCTGAATTCAACAATTTACTGTGTTTCCCTGATATTTAAATATTAATATTAGGTATTTATGTATTAGCATTTCCCCCAAATTGTCAGGTTTTCTCTTTCTTAACTACAATCCATCACTTAGAATATGACTTCCACTGTTGGATGGATCTACCTGTTTCCCTAACTGGCAGGATAGAAGCAAGTAAAGACAAAAACAAAACAACCTTTTCTCAATGATCCCCATCCAACCCACAATTCAATTACTTGATTCCATCATAAATTCAAGAACCAAAATCAAACAAGGCCTGTATTAGCAACATTTTCTCGCAAACCAACAATACACACTTAAATTGATTGAGCTAAATTAATTACCCACCAAACGTCATGCATCATGCATAGAAATAGAACAATATTTTTGTAAAGACATCATTATCTCTGAAGCACAGTGAATCTATCTGAGACTTCAACACCATTAAATATCACGTCTGCTTCAGAAGCACAACAGTAGATACAACTCTGACAGATTGGCAGAAATTCCAAAAAATCCCCAGCTTGACCAAATCACCAGAAATATCTTTATTATGACAATTTACAACTCACACAATGAAAAGTGATTTAGGATACACAACCCCTCGGAAAAGATGTCAAAACAGGACTTTCTACCTCAGACGTTTGTCCTCATTAAAGAGGAAACACCCACCCACACACACACACAAAAAAAAAAAAGCTAGGCCACCCCCCTATATCCTCCGCATCAGCCTCAAGATCAACCCTCCAACTATCACCACAAAAATAACCATTAACTGGAAAGCTAAGCAGCCTAACGGCCTGAAGCCATCTGAACTCCATCAGGTGATTCTTTCTGGGCAGCAGCGCCAGTCAGGAGAGGGTTTTGGGGCCTGCATATGTTTTGGGGATGTGTGGATTTGTCATTTGGTGCACGAAGTGGAGCTTCACATGGGTGCGAGGTGTAGGGTATATGTGGGTTTGGGCTGCAGGTTGGAGAGCTTGGTGTGGGCGTGGGTTCAGGATTTCGTCCGGTCCAGGGGCGGGTGGCTTTCACCTGCGCTCCATCTTGGGTGTGGCCCGACCTGACGAGGTCAGCAGAGTGTGGGGCGGGGGCCGGGTCAGGGACGCTGGGTGGGTGGTGTGAGCGGTGCTGATCTGCTCTGTGTTGGTAGAGCAGGTTCATCTTGTGCGTTGGGGGATGGCTTCCTGGGGGATGGCTTCCTGTGTCTTTGGGACTTGGGTGGGCGTCCTTTTCCAAGCACAGAACCTTTCTGCGTTCAGAGTGTTGGTGCGGCTGTGGAGCGTTTGCTTCTCAGAGGCGTGGTGACACTGTTCCGACCCCTTACACCAGCATACCTTAAAACACTCATACACATATGTCACACACCATTCATATAAGATAGAACTTCAAGATCTGGATCCACCTCAGGTGCAGCCTTCATCATCCTCCTGATCATGTTTATTCGCTCTTGTTCTACTGGATGACAGTGATGAGAGGCAATGTGTCAGAACTGCTGTTCCCATTTTGTTGACTTAACTGTGTTGTTTTGGCAATCTCTCGTTTGTTTAAAGGGTTTCACTCGTGGTGACTCACTCGTGCCCTCGTCTTCACGAGGCACTGACAATGATTGATGATGGGTTGTGAATAAAAACAGGGTAGGGGTATCCTCCAGAGAGAGGGGGTGGGGGGATGTGAGCGTCATAGAGAGAGCTCATACTGAAGCTATTTCTGCATGTCAAACATGTTGATTCATTTGTCATCTTCCATTTGATGTTGGGTTGTGGTTGATGTGTTGTTCCGTGTTGGTGTCTCACAAGTGTTCTTAACAGCAAGTTAAAGCATTAAAGCTTCATCTCCCTCCTGGAGAAACACTGTTCTGTACAGAAAACTGCCTCTTATCAACTTCCAAGGGCTACAAGAGAAAGGGGGGTGCCAACCTTCTAGTACATTCCAACAGAGACATCCAAACTGTATCTGCACTGCAACGGTCCTGTATCGTCTTTATCCCCTGAAAGGACACTGCACTGCAGGGGGTCACCGCTCCACAAGCGAGCGACTGATCAACTGTAAACATCTCTCTGTGACACACACACACACACACACACACACACACACACACACACACACACACACACACACACACACACACACACACACACACACACACACACACACACACACACACACACACACACACACACACACTTATTTTTTTTGTCAATGTCTAACAGTATTGTTACGAGTCAGGAACAAGTAAATCCACTGTGGTCAAAATTTTTCCCCAATAAAAACACAACTGTAAACCAGTATTGCTACCTAACGATGCAATCGGTATGTATGGTGAATTATTTTGTTAATAAAGGCAATGTATATATTATTACAAATCACTGTTTATTGAAAAAAAAAAAAAAGAATACAATAAGAAAAAATAACAGATCCGAAAAGATATTACAGAGACATTATAAATATGTTTACATGGTTTAGGATAAGGTAAGATAGAACATGTATTTACAGGCTCTTGGCGAGATGAGGCGCTGGTCAGGGGGCTGTGGTGCCCCCTGAGGCCAGGATCTGGCTCATGGTCTGGTCGCTCACGCTCTCCTGCTGGCTCCGCCCCGCGGCCTGGCAGAGGTACGCAGCCAGGATGTGTTTGCACTGAAGGACACGACGACAGACCACGTTGTGTTAAACTTTAACACAAACTGAACCCCGACTGGGGTAACTACTAGGGCAGTGTTTATGTGCACTATCACTAATGTGCCTTGAGAGCTTTCTAGGTGTGCTGGAAAAATTCCACTTAAAAAATGTATAATGGAAATTTGCTTTTGTGTTGCAAGTTCAAAATTGCAAGGTTGTATTAATTAATCTAATCTAACTATAAAGTAAGGAATCTCGATCCGTCTGTATGTCCTTTGATTATCTCAGATACCAGTTGTGGATATTGGCCTGAAACTATCTTCAATAATAATGGTACTGACATTTTTTTTAATGAAATGAATTACATTTCTAATGAACGTCAACCAGTGGTCTCAGTATCAGTGTAGCCCTGCGTTCAACCGGATGCGAGGTTGACCAAGGATGTGGGTCTACAGGTTTGTGAAAGAAATTCTTCTGCAATGATGGGTGAGGTTAATCTGCCTCCTACAAGAAAACAAAAACTGAGAATATTCAAGATTATTTATTCTGCAGAATAAAGAGAAAGATTCAGTGCTGCTCCAAAGCAGCATTCTGACCAGTCTAATCTTATTTCTGATCAAGAGGCTTTATACAACAACAGAGGGTGTGGCTTGGGTCAGAAGTCATTTACAAGTCTGTGTCCCTCAACTGTCTCCCTGGATGTTACCTCACACAGTACATTCACAGGAAGTTGTAAATGAGCTGGCAGACGTGGATTACGATCCCTTACAATGCACCTCCAGGCTCCCTGTGGTTATTCCTCATCTCCATACAAGGTAAACAGGGCCAATTGTGATCTGGTTCTTCCATGTTAGAATTGACATTGTAGAGAGAAAGAACCTTTCTCTTTACATAAAGTTTGGGGGTTCCTAGGAAAATAGAAACAATGTTTTAAAAAACTCCCCCTCTGGAGGTAGAGGCCTTTGTTCTCATTCAAAATAAATGATCGTCAGCATTTTTCTCTCACAGGTTCCAGTTAGCTGTACTTAAAAGCAGGTTCCTATAGTTCTTGGGTGTTTGTCTATACACTGTTCTATATACACATCCATTCAAACTGTTTGAGAGTTGGGCAGTTATCATTTCCATGATAAACACATCAATGATTAACTTATTTTCAACGTCCACCCAATTTTCCAGCTATTTACATTTACATTTACATTTAGTCATTGATCAGACGCTTTTATCCAAAGCCACTTACAATTGTTCAAACACCGACGGACGCAGCCATCAGGAGCAATTAGGGGTTAAGTGTCTTGCTCAAGGACACTACAGCATGCTAGCAGGAGGAGCCTGGGATCCAACCAGCAACCTTTAGATCACTAGACCACCAGCTCCACCGCCTGAGCCACCATCCCCTATATTTCCAAGCATTAAAAATGAACATGCTGCTGGTACCTGCTGGTAACTGCAAATCCTATTTATTCTGTCAAATATCTGTTTTGCCCAAAATTTAAACACAAGTTTCAATTGTATATTAAGTAAAATGAAATGTATTGATTTTGTGAGAGAAGAAAAAAAAAAAATCAGACTTTTGAATACCAATCACCGGCCTCATTCTTGGTAAATTGATATATATATTAATTTTTCAGCTTTTGTGGTATTTTTGTGAAGCTAAAACAAGCTAAAACGATGGAGATTTCAGTTTAAATTAAAAAAAAAAATTTGAATCAATTTGATTAAAAATTTAAAGGGGATAAAAATACAAATGTGCAGCAAAAAATACAAATACTTAGTTAATATAACTCCCGTTTATACACTTATATTCTATCTTGTCTTGATAAGGGCAGAGCTGGTTCACTCCAGCATAATCGACCACATTTACCAGCAACTCATAAGTTTTACTTCAGTTCACAAAACTTGGTGTTTTAAGAGTTTGCAGGGTTTTGTGATGAATATTTGGAAAGAAAATAGTTCCATATTCAGATCACAGTATAAAACGAATATGAAAACCTTAAAAACGTACTGTATTACATAACTCTAGTGTTTAATGTTGCAGACATTCTCAGTCACTGGTTAGGGGAAAATGGAATAAAAGAACGCTCTTTAAACTGGGTGGCGAGTGGGTCGGTGGCGCAAGCAAATGCCAAGTTTTGCAGAGGTGCTGTGCCACAATTGAAATACACTACTTAAAATATGAGAAAGGTAACTTGCCTTTTTTAGTCAAATTGTGTAATTATTTCCTACAGTGTTCAGCGTGTTCGGCTGTTTCTCAGACTCGTTTTAGCAGCATCCTCATGGGAGCAGCGTTCCTGGCTGCTCATATTTGCAGCTGCAGCTAAAGTATGTCGAGGCAGAGGCAGCCTTCGATGACCTGGATCACATCTGCCTCAGCCATTTTAACATGATTTGAAAGTTTTAAAAAAGCCAAACCCTATATAATTGTAATCCATATCTCAATGGTTGGTGTCTGTGTGGGCGCGATGAGCCTTACCAGGAGGTCTTCATTCTTGCAGAGGACGCTGTGGGCGAAGGAAGGACACGGACAGTAGTGACAGGAGGTGAAACACGTGTACGAACGCCCTGATCCTCCAATCACCTGCAACAAGCGAGAAAACCAAACCATCACTACAAGGCTCTGCCCAGCACTACCCAAGGTTTTACCCAGCACTAGCCAAGGCTCTACCCAGCACTACCCAAGGCTCTACCCAGCACTACCCAAGGCTCTACCCAGTACTACCCAAGGCTCTACCCAGTACTACCCAAGGTTTTACTCAGGAAATTACAGTAAGAGATTAAAGTAAGTAATTAATTTCAAGACCAGGGGTCTTCTGTGGCCGCAGGGTGTTTACAGGGCTGCGGAGTTTGGGGGGCTTCGGGGCCCCTTCCGCTGCTTGGAGGCGCCGTGACACCAACCTTCCAACCTTCTACACCAGAACCAATGGGGATAAGTCACACACACACACACACACACACACACACACACACACACACACACACACACACACACACACACACACACACACACACACACACACACACACACACACACACACACACACACACACAGCACCCTCCTGGTTGCATCCCTCATTTGCTGCCATAAGTGGCACGGTGGCGCAGTGCATTGCACTCACAGCAAGAAGGTCCTGGGTTCGATTCCCGCCTGGGGCGCTGTTGGCACCGTGCTCCGGTGGGTTATCTCCCAAACAGGAGCCTTTCTGTGTGGAGTTTGCATGTTCTCCCCGTGCTCACATGGGGTTTCCTCCACCTCACGTCAGTAAGGACCCCCACCAAAAACATGCACCCATCATCGTCTGACCAGCGATGGACATTTATCACCTGGTCCCCGGGCGCGTCCACGTACGCTGCCCACTGCTCCTGGCTGTGCCCCCGGAGGAAGGACAAGCCAGGATGGGTTAAATGCAGAGGCCTGTGTGTGCAAGCATGTGTTATAGTGTGGTGTGTTGCGTGAAGAATAAAGACTGTTTCTTCTTTCTTTTCTTTCATAACTATGACATGAAGAGGGGGGGGATGGTAGCTCAGGCGGTAGAGCTGGTGGTCTAGTAATCTAAAGGTTGCTGGTTCGATCCCAGGCTCCTCCTGCTAGCATGCTGTAGTGTCCTTGAGCAAGACACTTAACCCCTAATTGCTCCTGATGGCTGCGTCCGTCGGTGTTTGAACAATTGTAAGTCGCTTTGGATAAAAGCGTCTGCTAAATGACTAAATGTAATGTAATGTAAAGAGGCCACGTGACCAGTTGTAGTTCCAGTTTTCCTGGACCTATTTCACTGTTTTTCAAGACATGTTGTCATTCAATGTTTATGTTTTTGTGTAAATGCTTGTGTGTGTTTCTATGTTTATTTGTCTCACCGTGGTGATCCTCCCCCTCTTGGAGTAGTGATCAGTTGTTTATAGAGCCAAACATGATGAATAGTTTTCCAAAGAGGGGGGTTGGTGGTGGTTCTCCATAACCAAAAACTGTGCTCTTGACATCCTACAGCTCATCCACAGGACAGAGTTATTGCAGCAGTTCCTGATGATTTAAGAATTAATAAATAGTTGTATTGCGGGTTAAGAACTTGAACTCCACTTGCAGACTAACTCTGTCTTGAATACAATGGCATACAAATACTCTGTGTTGTATGCCCTGCATGCTGACAGCACAGGTAAAACATTAAAAAATAAATATAAATAAATAAATAAAGCAAGCATGCAGCGCTGCAGGGACAAGCACACAGCGCAAGACTGGTATTAAGTTGACCCAACTCGCTGCGTCCCTCGCTCTCCCGGGACGAGTCCTGACAAAACCAGAGGCTGTTGCAGCATGCAGGAAGTGACGGCTCAGCTTCAGGAAAACTCTCAGTGCTGCAAAGTCACGACAACCTCTCCTCCTGCTTCCCTTTGAAAGAACTTGGGTTGGATTGAAGGTGTGGTTCCTTTCCCATGCCTCATCTGTTCAGATTAATTATAACCTGAAGGGAGGCAAGACAGGGACGATGCATTTTTTAACAACTCAAACGCAGCGCCCTAATGGGCTGGGTTGACAAGAGCCTCCGTCCTGTTCGTGGCCCCGAAACAATCTTTCCAAAGTCTAAGGCCTCACGCGGGTGACACATGAGGACATTAAGTCGCAGATTAGCTCGACACACCGCCACAACTCATGCCTCCCGAAATGACGGAGGAGGAGGCTCCATTAACTCTCCAGAGCTTTGCTAAATTACCTTCCCCTGTGACCTACGAAAGTAAAACACCTCATTTGTAAAATTTGACGTCTCATTACAAAGAAGTCACAATCGAGACAGTTACGTGGGCCTAGAAAGAAGGCAAAGCGGTGATGAATGAATTGACCCTTCCCAGCCTGGAGACAGCTCCAGCACAGAGGCCCGGCCAGGGAGAGCTCCAGTCTCAATAAAGCAGAGAGCATTGAAAAGCAGCTCAAAACCCAAAGCCCTTTGTTGTTCCTGGGTACCTTGCATTGCAGAATCCAGTGCCTACTGTGGGCATTTATGCTGTGAGACTGATAGTGGCTGTGAAGTCAAAATATAGTATAAAAAAACACCGAGAAATTCAACCCAGGCATATACGTTTTAATTTAAAAGCAGTGTACGACCTTTGGCGTCCCAAAACGTGCTGGCTCACGCTCAGCCAGAAACGTGGGAATAACTGTGAGCAAACAGTCACCATACAGCCAGGACTTTTGTGTGGAACTTCTACCCATGGCTCCGTGAATCTTAAGAAAAGAAGTTTCTGGGAAGAGGAGAAACTCTGGGAAGGATATGCACAAGTCTGGAGATAACGTGCGTCAACAGTCACCACAACAGCGTTCATCTCGAGTTCAAATCTCTAACACAGCTGACAGCCTTCAACAAAATGTGGTTAAATACACCACAATTAAAAAAAAAAAAAACAATAACCCACACAGCTTTAATGCTCGACTTTTACTGCTGAGAGCAAGAAGTGAAGCCAAAGAGAAAAGCTACATGCAATGGTCTGTTAATTCAGTGGCGCTCTGAATGCTCGCAAGGCCGCTTACAACGACGGTCTTGTATCCGGAAATATGGACAATTACAAAGCAGCATCATACAAACTGCGGAGGGCAGTGAAGGACGCTTAACGGACGTACAGGGACACAGTAGAGGGACAGATGGAGCAACGGGACACCAGACGCTTGTGGCAGGGGCTACGGACTATTACTTTTTTTTTTTTTTTCCTAACCTGCGCTGTCAGAATGCTGGGCATACAACACAGTGTATTTGTATGCCATTTGCATCCAGGACAGAGTTAGTCTGCAAGAGGAGTTCAAGTTCTCAACCTGCAATGCAACTCTTTATTAATTCTTAAATCATCAAGAACTGCTGCAATAACTCTGTCCTGTGCATGCCCTGTAGAAGGCAGGGGCTACGGACTATTACTAACTACAAGAGCAGCCCCTCCCCTGATAAGAGAGTGGACACCTCCCTGCCAACGAAGTGAACTTCTTTTATGCACGGTTTCAGTCTGGCAACAGCACCGCTAGCTCACCAGCTAATTGGAGCAACACCTCTGGAGATGAGCGGGCACTCTCAGTGTCTGACCATGAAGTCAGGAGTGCTCTGATGCGGGTGAACACAGACCCACCCTGAGCACAGGATCCCCCAGGGCTGCGTCCTCAGCCCCCTACTGTACTCACCTGACTGTTTGCTGACGACACCGTCGTGGTGGGCCTGATCACCGATGACAATGAGAAGGCCTACCGTGAGGAGGTGGCTGACCTGTCACTCTGGTGCCAGGACAACAGCCTCCTCCTGAACGTCAGCAAAACTAAGGAGCTGATTGTGGAATTGAGGAGAGAATTACAACCGAGGATGCACGCGCCATTGGTGATTAATGGGACTTCTGTCGACAGGGTGAGCAGCTTCAAGTACCTGGGAGTCCACATCACGGACGACTTAACATGGACTTTACACTAAGACACAGGTGAGAAAGGCGAGGCAGCGTCTTAACCACCTCAGGCAGCTGAAGAAATTCAGGGTCTCGGTGAGGATCCTCAAGTCCTTCGACTCTGGAGCATCGGAGAGCATCCTGACAGGCAACATCACTGCCTGGTTTGGGATATGTACTGCTAAGGACAGGCGGGCCCTGCAGAGGGTGGTGCGTTCAGCTAAACGTGCCACTGGAACTACACTCCCCTCCCTGCAGGAGTTATACACCAGGAGGTGTAGTAGCAGAGCTGCAGGCTCATGAATGCTCCTCACCACCACAACAATGGACTGTTCCAGTTGCTGCGTTCGGGCAAGCGCCTCCGCAGTCACACAGTGAGAACAGAGAGACTGAGACGGAGTTTCTTCCTACAAGACATAAGAACTGTCAACACTGACCTCACCAGGGGTCCTCACTGAGACACTCACATAGGCCTCACTGCCTTACTGTACTGTATGTAGCATATTGTACTTCATACTGTATCACTATTCTGGGTTACTGCATACTGTGCTGTATTGCTGTTCAGTTCGGTGTTACTGTATTGCTGTGTCGTACTGTTGTAAACTGTACATCTCCACACACACACTATACTCACTTTATTCACATGCCACTTTACTGCACATATCTGTTTATACAAATAGCCTATCCCATATACATATACAAGTCTTTACTTCTATTTTGTACCCCCACTCTGTATTACCTTTTTGAGTCTTGTTTTATTTATATTATTCTATTCACTAAGTGCATTACGTTTTAGGAATCAGTTAGTTTCAGTTAGTTACTTAGGTAGGAATTAGGTTAGCTATTATGTTCATCTTAGAACTAATTGTGCATAATCTCCGGGTAGCACACATTATAAAGGCGAGAGGATACTGAACATTTATTTTTATTTAAGAGTCTTTTTGCCTCCTGACAAACAAAGAAAATCAACATGTGGAAAGTAAAACAGCTGGATGAGACACACAATAAGTTGAGTCCTATTTATCCCTGCTGTCACTCAAGGAGCCATCTTATAATCCTTGTAAAAGGTTACCGCAACTCATTATGAGACAGTCTAGACTTTCATAGTCGGATTATTCATATTCATTCTGTGGTAATTTGGAAGAGCAGTCAAACTCACTGTGGCAGTTTGGGGAAACTCAAGTCCCAAATGAGAAGGAAATGGGAAATGACAGTGGGATCATTTGTCAGATGCCACTTCAGCCGCTTTCAAAAAAAAAAAATCTTCCAGTAACAGAGCTGATGGTGCTTCCAGTAAGAGTGCTGTTTACAGGCATGTATGGGAAATAGGATGCCTGAATGGAGATGGACTCTTGGGTGTTTTATTGTGTCCTTAAATCCCACTGCAGTGACTAGACCCTTCTATTGAATCCCATTCACGCCTCACAGGAAGTTCTACACCAGTGAGTGCAAGGTAAGGCTGCTTCATCTGGACATATTTTAGGCCTACAAGGAAATATCATCTCATATGAACATTTCATTAAATCTTCTTCACTGACACCCAACTAGCCATAGGCAAGTGTTTTACAGGGGATTTTTAGGTTTATTTGAGCTGCTGCAACGCATGAATTTCCCCTACAGGGGATCAATAAAGTACTGTCTTATCTTAAGTAAACTGAATGATAAAGACAATTTGGTTCAAAATACGAAAGATAGTGAATTGCTTTATAAATATGATTTCTACATAATTGCTATATACACCATTTTGAGTGATTCACAATGGACTATACAGAGATATTATTGTAGTATAAAATGTATATATAAAAGGAGAGTGAATACCTTTTTGAGGAACTGTATGTTTGTACAGCAGTTTATTCAACTTTGTTCTTGTGAGTCAGGAAATATTACAAATGAAGAAGCAGAAAAATAAAACTCTTTAAGAACTGAATTTTACACGTGGTACATTTACCTACCAAGTGATTAAACAGCATATTTTATATTCAATTCAAATTGATTCGACTCAAAATGCAAAGGGAAGGTCTCAATGGAGCTAATGAATGGTGCTCTCGTAGCCCAAACACGGCTTCCGTTAAAACACAAGAACCAATGGAAGATGTTCGAACATCATCCACTTCCTGTTAGGTCCCTTTGCCTTAGCCCTCCCTACGTGATGGAAAACTGGAAGCAGGTTTTAACAAGCTCACATCAGGCATTAGATATCAAAACATATAACTGCTGATGCATCTTTTACCATGTTGCTGCTTTACAGAGAGGAAATGCGAGATTTGAAAGAGAAACAAATTGGTCATCGGCCGTTAACGGGAGGCAGACAGAGACTTTTTTACATAGAGTACTTTTTACATTACATTTAGCAGACGCTTTTATCAAAAGCGACTTACAATTGTTCAAACACTGACGGACGCAGACATCAGGAGCAATTAGGGGTTTAGAGGCTTGCTCATGGACACTACAGCATGCTAGCAGGAGGAGCCTGGGATCCAACCAGCAACCTTTAGATTACTAGACCACCAGCTCTACCTCCTGAGCTACCATCCCCATCCCCGTCCCCGTCCCCAGACGAGTGCAGGGTAAATATTTGTCGATTGCGTAAACAGTTGCTGCATAAACTGGTAGTTAGGAAAATCTTTCAACTTAAAAAAACGACATAAAGGTCAGGGTCCCATAACTGCCACAAACTGCCACGTTACATGTTATGTAACATGTAACGTTATTACAACATGTTATTAAAACATCTAACAAAATGTATTTTTTCTGTTTGTTGATAAAAAAACATTCATTCGACAGTTTAAGTGTAAATGTTAGAAACTCATTATGTGCAATACTGCATTACATAAATAGAGATACTTGCTACTACACATAAAACACTGTCGCTGTGACGTGAGCTTTTCTCTCACCAATAACCAAAACTAACAGAACAAACTACTTTCACAAATTCACTGGTGAGGAGCCGCGGTTCCCTGAGGAATCAGGGAGGAAAGTGTGTTGAGGACACACAGACTCAACCTTTTTTTTTTTTTTTTTTTTTTTATCTCTTTTGTTGACATGCATCGTTCTCACAACAAGAAGAAAACCGGGAAAGGAAGATCTGGTTTGTAACGGTGATGGTAGAGAAGGTTCAGTCCGTACGGTAGGAAACCAAGACCCAGAACAGATATTCATGAGGTCCGCTTGTGGGAAAGAAAAAGATCAATCTAAACTCATTTAACCTCAGTTTTAAATATAGAGTACAACAGTAACTCCACTGTATTCAACTAATTTGCAATATATGCTGCTGGACCGCAGATGCCACAAAGCCTTAGGGGAATGAAGTGAAACAATTAAAGAATTGAAAGAATTCAATGAAAGAATATAATTGGATAGCATCCAAAAGGGAAAAATGAATTTGCGTCTGCATTTAGCCTCATTGTATTTTATAGATCCGTTTGTTTAAACCTTTTTTTGCGAGGAACTGAAGGAGTTCACAGGAAACTCAGGTCACAATGAACGTGGGCTCGGCGGGCATACTGTGGTCGGTGACGTCCAGATACTGACCACAGACAGACACTGGGTGTGGTTCAGAGAACAGCATGATGCAGAGTTATGGGTTTATTTCGCTATAAAATGTTTTTAAAGACAACACTTCTGGTCATTGTGGTTTTTGGAATAACTGGATACGCTGTTAAATCCTATGCTGGCCGTATCCTTAAAACCAAGGAAGAACTTTATGAAAAAGAACCAGCGACAGACATGCTGTCAGCATACTCAGTATTGAGTATTGAGTATAATATTGAGTTCTGTATCCATGACAACACAGTGAAGAAAAGGATTGAAAACAAAGTTGATCAGCTCTATGAAGAGAACGTTGCTCTTGAGAATCATTTCATCGCACCTGGAACCGCTTGGAAAATGAACCAGGTTCTAACACAGTGGGGACTATGCGTTTCCACCAACATTTTTTTATTTTTTATTTTTTTTGAGTGAGCCTTGACAGACCTGGAAGGCTTGGCGTCCGCTGGGAGACGACAGGCAGGTGACGGCGTGCTGGTCCAGCAGGTCCAGAGCCTGCATCGCACAGGATCCAAACACAAAGCTCAGCCTGAAACACACGAGAGGAGAGTCTGTTGTCAAACTGTCAAAACCAAAGTCTCCGCACCGTACACAGCGTCCTGAATCAGTATTTGATGAGCACTGGGTTAAAAACCTAATAAATACATTTAAAAAATATATACTACAATTGAATTGATACAATTCAATTGTTCCAATTTTCAAATCTAAATTTCAATTTCAAAGTTGGAGGTAATGAAAAGTGTTATCCTGTCCTATCCTTCTATTGTACACTATAATATACCACTATGATACACTGTAATACCACCTTGGAGTATAAATATTAAGACTGCTGTTACTTATTACGACCGCTGTTATATTAGGATCACTCAATACTGTCATAATTATTAAGACTGGTATTATGGACTGCGGTTATCATTGTATGGCACTCACTGACTGTTGTTAATACTGTATTCCACTTTGATAATGTCATGTATTTTTATTTCTATCTCATTTTAATTTCTCTCTCTTTCTTAACTGTCCTTTGCTGCTATAACGCTTGAATTTCCCTCCGAGAATGAATAAAGTGTTACTTACTTATGAATAAAGTACTTACGCAATGAGCAGGTTATCAGGGACTGCAAAAAAAAAAAAGGAAAGTTAAGACATTGCTTGGACAGTGAGACGTTTGCTGTTGTTTTTGCTCTGTACACTGAATGTTTAGATAAACCATCAAACAATTAATAAGAGCTTAAAGGACAGATTTTCAGCTTTGAAAGCTATAATGTCCAGGACTGGTCAGTTGACGATGTTCTGCACGTTTTGGGTGGGGGTCCTTACTGACGTTACATGGAGGAAACCCCATGTTTTGGGTGGGGGTCCTTACTGATGTTACATGGAGGAAACCCCATGTTTTGGGTGGGGGTCCTTACTAATGTTACATGGAGGAAACCCCATGTTTTGGGTCGGGGTCCTTACTGATGTTACATGGAGGAAACCCCGGGGAGAACATGCAAACTCCACACAGGAGGTAGCTCAGGCGGTAGAGCTGGTGGTCTAGTCATCTAAAGGTTGCTGGTTGGATCCCAGGCTCCTCCTGCTAGCATGCTGTAGTGTCCTTGAGCAAGACACTTAACCCCTAATTGCTCCTAATGGCTGCGTCCGTCGCTGTTTGAATAATTGTAAGTCACTTTGGATAAAAGCGTCTGATCAATGACTAAATGTAATGTAATGTAATGACCCTCATTGTGAGATAAGCCACCGGAGCACAGTGCCAACAGCGCCTCAGACGGGAATCGAACCCAGGACCTTCTTGCTGTCATTTACCATCCTAGTACAGACGTATGGAGGAGCAGTGGGCTGCCATACAGCGGTGCCCGGGGAGCAGTTAGGGGGTTTAGACTTCTCTGACCCATGAACATCAGCAGACTTTAAAGATCGAACCACATGTTCTCTCCTATGACCAAAAAACAACCTCTTTGAATTAATGGGACACGTGGTGTGCTAAATGAATGTAATGTACGTCAAAAAGAAGTGAAGGTATAAATGGAGCCATTGTTCATCAGCTGATGGCATCTGACTATATCTTATTTATTTACACACTTGTTTTTCCCCCTTTACTTCATACTACTTGTATGATTGTTACCTTTCTTTATTGCAGTTTAACTGAGTTTCATAGTAAGTAGCTGTATCATGGGATTTAGTAATGATGCTCAATCAGTAAATCAGTTTGATAGACATTTCTAGTTCTACATAAACAAGTAATTGTATTATTATGGTTATTAATATTATTGTTATGAATATGTTGAATTCCTCTTAATACAGCCTTTTAAAGGGGACCTATTGTGAAAAAACACTTTTTCAGAGCTTGTGCACATACATTTGGGTCTCTAATGGGCCTACTAACACAAACTGTGAAATAAGACAACTCAGTCAGTTTATTGTGAGCGGTCTACTTAAGCAAACATGTGATTCAATAAGCCGTTCAGATTTGCGATCCCTTCCTACGTCACATGGAGGCTCAGTAGAATTTGAACCACCCCCCATCTGAGTATCTCCACTCTCGGCTTGAGAAATTCTGAGCGCCCCTGGGAACAGCTCTGTTCATTTCACCGACCAGCACAAATCTTTTAAAAGAAAGAGGAATTAACACCAATTGTCCGTGAAGAAACTACAGACGATGGAAATGTAAGTGTTTAAAAAATTATTCTGCTGTGTGTTCTTACTAAAAAAAATTAAAAAAGAAGTATGCGGCAGATTTGGGGCGTCACGATTCCGATTCGAAAATCGATCGGAATGAGCGTTGGATTTCTAACCTCGAAATCACAAGCAGGTTCGCGATTCTCCCTGTATTATTGTGGGTAATATTGTCGGACGTGGTTCCCATGTTGGGGCGCTCAGGATCCCTCGGTAAACACATGCAGGATGCGCAGGGGGGTGCGAGCTCGACTATGATTCCTTATGACTCCCGGCTCCGAAGCGACTTGCGATCACCTGACTCCGCTGCACCGCATCCCTCAACACACACTGCGCCTGCCCAGGCACTAGCGCTGCAGGAACCTAATCTGAATAGAATTTGAATATTACAAAAAACAAACACAAAGAAACACAACAACAAAGTTCACTTGAGTGCATCCAGTGTGTTGCACAGTGAACACACAGAGGGAAACAATCCCGGTTACGTTGTGCCAAGTCCACGACGGCGGAGACACACGACGCACCGGCGCGTTTCCTGCTCCTCCAGCGTTTCACTGTGTATACAAGGGAGTGTGTTGAGCCTTTGAACACAATGTCCAGTAATTCAACAGATGTGGTGATGAGGGTGGGAAATAAAGCCCACCATCACCAACGGAATGTCCTCTAGTGCAGAGGTTGCCAACCACCGGCTCGCAGCCCGGCCCGGCCCGCGGGGTATTTGCCACCGGACCCTGAGATACGTGGGCGGGATTCTTTCAGGAGTGAACTACGATCTGCTCCACTGCAGCAGGAAATGGAGTAAATTAAATACATAAAGAGGTTTTTATTCGCTTTGTTTACTACCAGCGTTCCCCCCTCTGGCAAAAATAGCATCTGTTTTTCTGTGCTTATTTTGGTGAGTAACCTAAAAGTAGTGTGATATGTAACTTATTGTTTATATTTATTATTTAGTCTAGTTTTGCTAAAGCTTTTAATTGTTTAGGTGTGTTCTTTAAATATTCTCATATTTGTTATAATTCTTAATATTTAGTTAAAAGTTACTTATTGAGAAACAAGTGTTTTTCTTTGCAAATCAAGACTTGATATTCTAACAGTGGCATAGCTGTCAGTGCTGGAAAAAAGTGTTTAAATCGAAAATCGAATCATGACCTTGAAATCGAAAGTCAAATCACGCGAGGATTTAGATAATCGTGGCATCCCTACTACACATGTGCAAAAGCTGTGCCTTTCTCCAAACAAAACCAATACAAATGTGTTGTTATTGTAGATGTAATTTTTTTTCCCCCAACGTTGACATGAAACAAAAAAGTCCTGCTTGCAGTGTCTCCCACCAGCCTGGAGCACAGCAACCAGAGCTGGAAGAAAACTCAAATGAGTGAAGACTCAGCAACTTGATTGTTTCTGCCTCAGCTCTGTAGTGAACCACACGTGGGTGGACGTGGAGGTGACGTCAGCCCAAGTGAGGGCGGAAATACAATGGAACGCGGAAGTAACGAGGGAGGGAAGCGCCACCCGCTCAACAGCCCCTCGGGGATGACAGAAGGGCTGGAATGCATCATGTGAGTAGTACTTTCAGCAAAAAACAAAAACCTCGACAACGCTTTTTGGGGACCTCAGAGACCTGTATAAATCAAGTTGGTGTCATGGCGCCTGTTTAGAATGGGGCAGCAGCGTCACCTAGCGCTCACTCAGGGATCTGCAAGGGGAAACATGTCTTTTTACCTCCAAATCACACTCACTTTGCGTTTCTATGATTTAACTGTTGTAATTAAACGTTAACCAGTCGACGCTCTTACTTTGTGACGTCTCCTGGTGTGTTTTGTGGATTTCTTTGAGCAGCTGCTCGGCCGCAGCAGGCAGGACGACGCCGTCCATCGCGGAACTTCCAACGTCTCCACGACCAATAGGAGCCACGGACCACGCAACACTTCCGGTATCATCATTCCAAAGTAAAAGCCTTGATGAGTTCTAGAGAAAATGATGATTATATTATATTATATTATTATATAAATAATTGGATAATTATTAAAATAAAACGTTGACTCCGCCTTAAGTGAGACGTCGTTATTGTTATTAATATTATTATTTTGAGGTGCAGTGTGTATCATTTAGTGGCATCTAGCGGTGAGGTTGCAGATCACAACCAACTGAATACCCCTCCCCATGGTGGCTACCATCTGGTTACTCTGCTCTGAGTCAACTCAGCTGGGGGCCTGGGGCCTGGGAGTCTGGGGGTCTGGGAGTCTGGGGGCCTGGGGCCTGGGGCCTGGGGCCTGGGAGTCTGGGAGTCTGGGGGTCTGGGAGTCTGGGGGCCTGGGGCCTGGGGCCTGGGGTCTGGGAGTCTGGGAGTCTGGGGGTCTGGGAGTCTGGGGGCCTGGGGCCTGGGGCCTGGGGCCTGGGGTCTGGGAGTCTGGGGGTCTGGGAGTCTGGGGGCCTGGGGGTCTGGGGTTGGGCTTCGGGGGTCCCGCAGACCCGGGTTCTGTGGCCGCGTCTCATGCCTGCACGTGGGGGCGGGTTGTATGTGTGCGCCCCTGGGGTGCGGGGTCTCCTCCTGCTCCCTGGGACTGGGTTATGCTCCTCGGGGCCGGGCGTGGGGGTTGCTTCTCTGGGGGCCGGGTGGGTGGTCTTCTGTGGCTGCAGGGCGGGGGCTCGGGGCTTTCCTGCAGCCGTTTGGTGTCTATATGGCTGCGGGACTCAGTGTAGGCTACGGGCCCTTTTCCGCTGCTTGGAGGCTCTCCCATATAAAACCGACCTCATACTCGAGTCTGTCTTACGAGCTAAAGAAGACAGCAATTAATAGAAAAAGGGCATATTAGCAAAGCACGAGGAACACTCTTATATTATCGAGAATGGAACGTAGACCAAGAATGATTCAAGATTTAAAGATTTGTGTATATTGATATATTTATACATATATTACATTATATTATAGATATTTAGATATATTACATTGGTATATTCAATTATATCATATACACATTGTAAAAAGTACAACAGTGAAATGCTTTTCTGCAAACTCCAGTTACTGTGCCGGGCACAAAAATAGAAAGATTAAATAAAATAAAAGATTAAGATATAAATACAAATAGGAAAATAACTTGGATAAAAATGAGTGCTCTAAAAATTAACAAATTGATTTTGTAATTTATTTTAGATATTTAACACCTTTAAAAAATGAATGCAATTAATTCCAGGGTTAGGCTTTAATTGCCCCTCCAGCGGGCCTAAGCATCTGCATTTATTTTTATTTCTATGTGTTGCAGCATTTCTATTTTTATTATTATTATTATTATTATTGTTATTATTATTTCTATCATTATTATTATTGTTTTTTTATTATTTGTATTATTATTATTGTTATTATTATTATTATTATTAATAATAATAATAATAATAAAAATAATAATAATAACAATAATAATAATATTATAACTATTATTATTATTATTATTGTTATTATTATTGTTATTATTATTATTATTGTTATTATTATTATTATTATTATTGTTGTTGTTATTATTAGTATTATTATTGTTATTATTATTATTACTATTCTTATTATTATTATTATTATTATTAATATTATTAATAATAAGCAGGGAGTGAGTGATATGCTGCATTCAAAGAAGCTTGGAAAATGAAGTGACGCTGTGTTCGTTGGAAATCTGAAAAATCGGCGATCGTCCAAAATGTTATTTTAAACACATGAAAACATTGTGTTTTTATTGAAGATGTATTTTATTGTAATCAATTGAGTTATTGAATGAAACAAAAAGAGCGCCAAGCATAACGTGGACACTCTATCAGTCTCTCTCGTGTCCCCTTTTGTTATCGGTTATTTGTGGTTTGATTATTAAATAAAGAAAAACCTGCAATGGACATTTTCTAAAAAGATGAATGAAAACATATTAATAGCTTAATATCTTAATTAACATTTATGCATGTAATGAATTATTACCTTCCAAATTCAACTGGCATTTTAACATATAGGCCTGGGTTTTGTTATTTATTTTCTGATATGAATGTAAGAAATGTGCCGTCGGTTGAACGGCCTTGATTGTTCACGCGAGAGAATCTGTTCAAAGTGAAAAAGATCTTGAACAATAGTACTTGAAGAAAAATATACTTCCTTTGTGTTGATTCGACATTATTTCTGTGAATTTACGTTGAAATTGTAATCACAATTAATCACAATTAATCACAATTAATCACAGCAAATTGTGCAATTTAGTTCATTTTCTTAATGGATCGACGCCCAAATAAACATAAAAATAAAAGATTAAATAGGGGCAGCGACAAGAGGGGCAGCGACAGATAGATCTGCAGCCAAGTAAAAGGTTAAACTCTGATTTCGAATGTTTTCTCAAGTCACTGTTATTGTCAAAGTTCATTATTTTTCTGTTTATCAAGCATTTGGACAGAATTTGAAAAAGTAGTTTGGAAAAAAAGTGGAGAAAGTTTCCGGGAGATGAAGCCCAACGTGAGCTGGCGTTGACGAGCCCGATGCACAACAGGAGCCTCAGCTCAAGCTGTTGTTTGTGGATTAGTATGAGTTCACCAATTAGACTGGATTTGATTTCATCCACTTTGAGTTGTGGTTCATGAGTATTTGAGTGTGTAATAGTATAGTATTATTTTTTACATCAAATTTGATATTTAATGAATGGAATATTGAATTAAATGCCGTTGTGGATAAAAGTTGTTATATATTAATATTTAAAGACCACTAAAGGTACTGTAATGAAAATCCTGCTGCCACCCAATGTGGCTCCGCCGCGGGGCATTGAAAGCCCGAGACGGCCCCAACACCGGGCCCCACATACAGTACCTAAGAGGGCCCCACAAGGGACCCTCCCTTCAGCAATGTCAAAATGAACTGATGAACTGTGCAAAACACCACTCTGCCCTCCGCCTGCGCTGTAGCCATCTCCCGACAGACTCCCGGGAGACAGAGCGGCGCACGCCCCATCATCACCTCTGGCCGGGGACCGGGCGTAGCTGGATGTGGGCGTAGCTGGACGTGGGCGACGCAGCGCGGGACGAGGCCTCCTCCACCTGACTCTGCTCGCTACGCCCACAGCTGTGAAACTCACCACAAGGAAACAAAAAGCTCTGGTTCCACGTCGCCCGCTGCACACCTGCTCCAGAACCCCACCCATCCGACGCCAGCATCCAACACCACCTGAGAGAGGCAGCGGAGGACGTTACTCAGAGAGAATCTACATCCGAAGCTGAGTAAACACCGCAGCCGGAAGACAACAATCAGCAGCGATCTGAGTAAATAACACCGCCATGCCCAGCAGCCGGGTGGTGCTGCACACCAGTTAGTACGGCACTGAAACTGTAAACCTGGTGTCCAACGGTTGGAGGAGGCCCCCGCTGTCTACACAGATGCCATCGGAGTTCCAAGGGGGGTCCCCTCATGAATTTAAGGCACAAAACCAAATTTCAGGTGGATTTGCGTCGATACTTTGTCGCTGGTGAACAATTGACCAAAATGTCGATTTGGAATCTCCTTCTGTTTTCATCATCAACACTTTGCTAGTTACACCTCTCCGTTGTTCAAGGTCCTCACTGAGCGGCGAGTGGCCCCGCAAAAGGCTTTGGCCTTCGACGTGACCCTAACCCAGCAGGGTACGTGCTCCGTTTGCTGTGCGATGTCATATGTTCAACCCCAACAACCCGGCACCGGACGCAAAACTCACTGCTGCGTTGGCCAAAGGCCAACAGGCCTGGGAGGCACAGGCACATTTTCCATGTACATGTTTGTTTCTATGTTTGTTTTTCCATGTACATGTTTGTTTCTATGTTTATGTTTTTCCATGGACATGTTTGTTTCTACATTTGTTTTTCCATGTAAATGTTTGTTTCTATGTTTGTTTTTCCATGTAAATGTTTGATTCCATGTTTGTTTTTCCATGTACAACTCTGTCCTAGATGCAATAGTATACAAATACATGTTCAAATATACAAATATGTTCATAGCCATGTGGCAGTTAAAAAGCCCTTTGTATGTTTTCATTGGGTGTTTGGGGTGGAGAGGTGGGATCTGCCTAATGCATCCATGCATTCCGTCCTGACGCTTTACACAAGGCACGGTCGGGTAAGAGTGCAGTGGAATCAGTAGAATGGACACGCACATGTTTCAGAGGTGGAGAACTGATCCACTTTATTTGATTGGTCTGAACTCTTGTAATAAGACTACCAAGAGACATTGTGCGATACAAACATTGCATTTCAACATCATATGATACATGAGATTTCAAGTCTCGAGTTCGAAAAGACAAAAAGAGTCGTCGCTGTGTGTTTGATAGTGAGCTGAAAAGATGCTGCAATTCGGTCTTGGCTTCATTTAGTTTTTTTTTGTTTTTTTTAAGATTCAAGTTTGTAAACTTTTTTTTGTCATTGCCGATGTAAACACATAACATCCTTTACTAACAGGATGAATAACATTAATGTTGAAGATGAAAATAAAAAAACTGAACATGAGCTATGACAAATAAAGTCAAAATCAAAACAAGAAAGAATATATCAAGTTTAGAGCAGATCGGATTTGTTATTTCAGCAAAGCAAAAGCAGAGAAAAACAAATGGTATGATTTCACATATTTGACAAAGGACTTACTGGAAAAGGAACATTACTGCTGTTATCAATGTTGACCTAGCATATTTAATACTTGAAAGCTTCATGCCTGTTGATATAAACAAGGGATATCAACCCAGAAGCGACTCAGAGCAGAGATTAAGAAGCCATGACATCTTACAACCATGACCGCAAAAACATTTTGAAAATGGTAACATACACAATTCGGACTTCAGAGTGTGTGCGACGCGAGTCACACCAGAAAAAAAAAAGGTACCAGCTACGAGAGAAGGCAGGAAGCCAAAACATCCATCTCTCCGTGAGCGGGAGGAAAAAGTTAAAGCAAATCTGCGTTCGCTCCTGTGCCGGAGGTTTGAATAAGTTACACAACAGGTAGTATGCGTACGTCGTCCAAAAGCTACAAAGCAAAACAGAAAGTGCAACGATGGTGCAGAGACGCTCTTTATGTTTGGTTAGTTTTTATCTTTTTCGTCTGAGAAACAGAAAGACAAGATTATACTGAGTTGAGTTCAGGCGACCGGCTGGACAGTCTGTAAAAAGGGACCGTTGAGAAAACCCCCCAAAAAAACAAGCAGTAAAGTACAAACATCAAACACCGATGTATATCTCTGAGAAAATGTTGTTAAAGCTGCCTTCTTTTTCAAGCCACCAGGCATGGCAAAAACAAAAAAACAAAAAAACAAACAAACAAACAAAAAACTAAAGAAAAGAATCGTCTTGACGTTGGGTTACCATGACAACATGTCAAAGGAGATCCAATTAGTGCCGACCGGGAACCATGAAGAGACAGCAACAGGAGAGACTCTGTTCACCGTGCACTCCACCGTACACTCCTCCGTGCACTTCACCGTACACCGTGTACTCCACCGTGTACTCCACCGTGTACTCCACCGTGTACTCCACCGTGTACTCCACCGTACACCGTGGCCAGCTCAATATTGAACGGAAAAACAACAAACATTGGCTCACTTTGAATTCAGATCAATGCAGGACCCAGAAGTAGTCTGAGCAGGTATCCAGTTCATTCATCCACTGCCACCGCTCCGCCCTGATCCCAGTGTTTATAACTTTCTTCCTGTCGCCGCCGCAGGAGCGGAGAGCGCCGCCTCCACCCGTTGACGTAGCTTCTCTCCGTGGCGTCGTCTCCTCGGTGCGGTCGTCAAATGATTGACCGGCACGTTGTCAAAGCGTCGGCTGGTTGGACTCGCTGCGTCCACAAGGTTTAGCATCTGGTGGCGTCTCCACGTCACTATCAAGTACATACCACAGGTCTGCGTCTCTCTTAGCTTCACAAGGGCAGAGTGTGTGTGTGTGTGTGTGTGTGTGTGTGTGTGTGTGTGTGTGTGTGTGTGTGTGTGTTCAGGGGGGGAGGAGGAGCGTGACATCACGGGTCCTGCTCCTCCTCTCTTGCCTGTTTAAAGTGGATCGATTTTTTTAAAAAGCAACATTAAAATAAGAAATCATCAAGTTAAGAAAAACACTGCAAAAAGTTGCTTGTATTTACATGTGAGGACTCCTCCCCAACCTGACTCCTCCCCAACCTGACTCCTCCCCAACCTGACTCCTCCCCACCTTGACTCCTCCCCACCTTGACTCCTCCCCACCTTGACTCCTCCCCACCTTGACTCCTCCCCACCTTGACTCCTCCCTTTACACTTGAAGTTGTTTGTTCTGTTTTTTTCCCTCTTTGTACAGAAGTTCTTCATCGTTCGTCTCAGCGTCGTCCTCCTCGTCCTCCTCGTCCTCCTGCCTCAGCGGCGGTGGCCGGGCGGTGGCCACAGGACCAGCGTGGAGCCCCCCCCCCCCGCTTGCACACCAAGCAGTGGGGGGGGTGGAGGGGGAGGCGGAGGCGGGGCTCAGTCGTCGCTGTCCGACAGCGTCTCGTACTGCTCCGACAGCAGAGGCTCTCGCTCCCACAGACGCTGCTGGGGCGTGGCGCCACCAACAGGGGGTGGAGGCTGCTGCTGGCTCTGCATGGAGGGCGTGGCCATGGAGGTGGGGGGTGTGCTGCTCAGCAGGCGCATGGTCAGGGGGTTGTAGGGGAACTGCATGGAGCCTGGGGGGGGGGGGAAATGTTGCATTATGGGTATTGAAGGACACATAGGGCGTGGCAGTGTCTGCCACCCACCACGTTTCACCACATGTCACCCGTCACCCTGGTACTTCCTGCTTCCTGTCCCCCCCCCCCCACAATGTCAACATGACAACAAACAAACGATGAAAGTTCTAGAGAAATAAGCTTTCCTTGCCTCACCTTGCACCACCAGCTAACTTCAACCTCAACATGTAAGCACAACAACAGGTCCTGGTTGAGCATCAATGTTTTTCTGAAGTTATATTTCTACTCAAATAAAACTACAAATGCCGCAGCACTTCCCCCCCCCCGCCCACAGGGGGCAGTGGTGTGCTATTGGACCCAGCAACAGTGCAGCACCACCGCAGAGGAGGGCCCGGCAGAGGGGGCCGGAGGGCCCTACCTGTGGACAGGGGCCGGTCCTCCCAGGCCCAGGCGGGGGCCTGGCGGTGGTAGTCTCCCTCAGAGTGGACGGAGGAGACGGAGGAGGGACGCTCCCCTCCGGCGTAGCCCTGGCCCAGGTTGGGAGACTTGGATTTCCGACCGGCCGCTTTGCTCTGCAGCTTCTGTTTAGCTGCGGATGAAACAGGGGAAATACAACAGTCAGGAAGCTGACGTAGAGAAGGCACTGTTCAACCGGGTTCCTCCATCTTACGTACGATGTTTGAGATTAAAAACCTCCTGAGTTCTCTTTCCAAACACTATTCAAGGACCTTTAAGGGTTAATATTTGTATAAAATGTAAATGTCATCCTAATACTTTTTAAAAGAACCACAGACACCCTGCTCATATGTGCACTGTAAAATATACAGTATTTTCCCTCAAAATGTATCATTCAGTAATATTTAAAAACTATATCGGAATAATAAAAAAATCAGACCATCATTATATTTTGTGATTAATTGTAAAAAAATAATAATAATAATACATCATATTGGCATGTGTTCATCCATGTGTTCAACTATTCAAATGTATTTTTCATGTGCTCATTCCATAAGTGGCAGGGCACGTTGGAAACATGGGATTTGGGAGCCAGGAAGGAAGCACTTTGTATTATGAAGTATCATGATTATGTGTATTATTATGCATCGTGTGTCCCTCACCTGTGCTGGGCGAGGGGTTGGCCTCCTGCCGGGCCTCGCTGCCGTTGCCCTGCTGCCCTCCTCCCTGGTGCTCCTCCTGCCTCTCCTCCAGGTTGCCCATCAGGGCCTTGCGGATGATGTCCTCCAGACCCAGGTTGCTGGCTGGGTCGCTGAAGGAGTGGTTCCTGGGGTTGATGCTGCCTGCAGATGACACCACACAACCAAAGCCTGTGAGCGGAAGTCAAGAGGTGGAGCTGGAGACGCTCGGAATGTGAGAAACAAAGAGGATTACTGGAGCTGGTGACCGCTGGCAGATTGAAGATCTCTGTCCCCGGCTGCGCGTTGCCTGAAAAACAGAGTTACGTGATCAGAAAACAAAAAGTCCTACAAGCCAAAGTGAAGTTTAGTGTTCACAAGGCAAAACTTTTCAAGTGGAATTCAAGTACTTCTCCAGCACCTTGAATGTACATGATCTAACTTCTCCAGCACCTTGACGTGTGTGACATTTATTTTGAGTTGACTTGAACAAAAGGACGTTATTATCAGTAGTGGCAGACTACTACTAATAACAGCATATACCCCTTATCGCCACATATTACATTCCCCAAAATATATTATTTAGCAATATATATATAAAATATATATATATATATAAATAATAGGAAATTAGATCATGTAGTCATTTTATTTGTAAATCATTCTTGAAAAAAGTCAAAATTAAAGACAATATTTTGAAAAATGTTGAGTCCAACCAAATATTAAAATGTTAAAGTGTTATTTATTTTATATATTGCCACTCCATAAGTACCATTACAGTAGAGAAACATCATTCCTAATAATAACAAGAAATAATAATAGTCTTAACATTATAAAGAAAAATGTCAGAATTTTGCAGGAGTTTGTTGAAATTTCAAGCACATCTCTAGCAAACAGTAAAATCATGCACATTTTAAGCTCGAGTTGGAGGTTTTCCTAAATGTATTTCACCAACTTAAAGAAAAGAAGAAAGAAACAGAGTTCCCAGAAAGCGGGTGTTGCATGCACGCTGCACTCCATCACACCACACATGCAGAAGTCCTTTAGTAGGAAGGAGACGAGGAGGCCCCACTTACCAATGTCAGAGTCACCGACACCAGAGGAGTTCAACTTACGGAAGATCTCCTGCTTCTTGGACTTGACCATCGGGGAGGTGTTCTCCAGCTTGGTGAAGAAGGAGGGAAGGTAGGAGACACTACCTGGGGAGCGAGAGTCAGTCCTGGACACACACAGGGAGGCCTTTAAATCACCCACTCATGTCACCTTGGCTCAATGCTTTACTGTGGAACAATCTTGACAAAATAAATACATACTTTCATACATATACATACATTTTAGTTGCTGCTAAATTTGAAACCCTGTTTAAAGCCTCCAAATGTACTTTACTTTTACGACTTAAAAAAATGCATGTCTTGTTTGTATGTCTACTTTTATAAGCTTATTCTTGCCCTCTTTTTAATGTCATTATTTAAATTATTTTATTATTCTACTTTGTAAATATATTTTGCTTTGCTTTTTTGTCACTATCTGATGGCCTACTTTTCATGTAAAGCCCTTTTAGAGTTACATGTTGTGTATGAAAGGTGCTACACAAATAAAGGTTATTATTATTATTATTATTATTATTATTATGATGTGTCACATTAAAATAAAGTTACTCTTTTTGTAACGGTGAGTTTTTTGTTGTTTTGAGATTTGCACTTTCAGCAAGTTTTAAGTTCAATGTTAGAGCACACAGCATTTGATTACAGGCAGATAAGGTGTATACATCTTTTGGGCTACACCTTAGTCTGCCTAGGGGCTCTGGAAACCCTTGAGTTAGACCACAATTTCACAACGCCTTCCTAAGAATCCGTGGCTGAGGGACACTGAGCTGCTCTACCTGATCTCAGAGGTGTCGCTCTCCCTCCTGGGGGGCGGGGCTGGGGCTTCCTGTTTGTGCATGCCCTGGTAGCTCTGTGGGGGGGAGATGGGCTCGTAGTTCTCCATCTGCCTCCCTCCTCGCTCTGGAGACTTGCCAGGTCTGGACACGGAGGGAAACGGGGAGGGACCGGTCAATCCGATAAAGGCAAGATCCCAAATACTCTAGAACAATCTAGAGCAGATTGTTCAATCCAATATAACGGATGAATTTGGCTCAGTAGTGCAGAGATGTTGAATCTAGTTTTGAAATGTCCAGTATATACAGTACATGTAGCTATGAATGCTTAGCACAGTATAGAGTAGTGGATATCAACATAAGCACTCAGCCTATCAGGTTGTCTGTGGGTATCTGAGAGTGAAATCCAATACTTTTTAAGACTGTTTGAATATGAAGGACCTGCAGACACCCAGGGAGTAGTAACAGCTGGCATACCGGGCCCTGGGCTTGTCGGGGCCGTTCTCCGGAGACATTCTGCTCGTGGGCCTCTGGTGGTAAGAGGCCGGGGCCTGGTTCTCCGGGCTGTAGCGGCTGGGCCCCTTGACCCTTCCTGAGGTGGACGCGGGAGGCACCGCGCTCTGGAATGTGCTGGGAGCCGAGGAGGAGGCAGGGGCTGGAGGAGGTTCCTGATTTCGGGCAAAGTCCTGGGTAATGATGTGCTGCATTTAAGAGAAGGTAAGAGACGATAACTGTAGAACAGTGCAAGTTAAACATTTTATCAAAAAACAAAAAATATATACGGACACAATCAATTAACAGAATCAACAGAAGTAAACAAGGCACAATTTTGAGTAGTGAGTTAGGTGGCAGTTAAGACAAAAAAAAGTACAGATAGTACACGTATAGCAAAAGTGTGCAGCAGTAATATGCAATATGCAAGTAATAGCAGCAATCCTAATAACAGCAACGGTATAAAGTAGAAGCAGCAGTAATAATAGTAGTACCACTAATGATAATAATATGGAATTATTAAGGCAAAGAAAAGTACTTTAGCTGAATGGCTTCTAAATCGAATGTTCCGCTAGATTGGCTGAATAATTGAAGATTATCATATCATTTCAGGGCTTACCGAGATGTGGTCGGCCAGGGTCATGACCCGGTGGGTCTTGGGGACCTGGGGGTAGCCGTCTGCCTGGGAGGGGGGCTGGGGCTGGCCGGCGTGCGGAGACTCCCCCGGAGGTCGGTAGCGGCTCATGTCGAAGGGCCGCATGCCGGCGGCTGGGGACAGTCCAGAGACGGAGCGCTGGTGAACTGGAGGGAGGGAGATGGGGAGGTTAAGCAGGGGAAGGGTGGAGCCGGTAACTGATCTACGTCAGCCTGCGGGTCACAGGAATGCAGCTTCACACACAGTCTGGCAAATCCAGCGGCACTGAGGAACTGAGAGAACACTGGGTGGAGAAGTCGGTCAAGTGGTGGTGTGCTGCCTCCGTCTCCCCGCCTGGATGCACTACGCTCAACGTGTTACACAGCGGAGCTTGGCTGGTGTCTGTAAAACACCACTTCTGACGAAAAGAAAAGTAGTGAACGTTTACTTTTCAAATTTAAAAATGTTCAAGAAGGGCTCCCGATTTAGGGTCAGTCCTTAAATGAGGGTTATTATGAAATATAATTCATTCATTCATTGATATAAATCAGCTTTGAAACGCTTGATGAACAGTTTCCCATAATTCACCACTAGAGGGGGGGTGTAGGCTTCCTCTGCCAGACGCTTTCCTCCTTCGTCATTGGTTGAATTCCGACAGAGTATAAGGGCCACATGATTTGAGTTATGCGATTCATCTCGGAATTCTGAGAATAAAGTCACAATTCTGAGTTCTGGCATTATTCTCAGAATTCATCTCATCTCACATTTTTCCAACGCGGTCATGAAACGTGACACATGACACACTCCAAACATTCAAAAATTTCATAACTCTGGCAGTAAATGTTATGAATATAATTGAACTTGACATGAACGGTGTTGATTCGGTGTTAACCCTCAAACTGAATGCGTTTTTTCCTGCTTTATTTTTCTCAGGTAGTCTCCTTGAGACCAAATGTTTCATGACATTACAACCATAAATGTGTCCCACCGCAGCCAAACTAGCCATCTCACGCATTTCTCATGGGGCCAGGAGCACCCAATAAGTAGAAAAAAGCCTTCTTGGGGGAAAATTTTATTTTTCCAGATTTGTGTTCTTTTGTGGGTTTTTTTTTATCTCTCAACGTATTTTCAAAACCGAGTGTGATTTATAAATAGTAGAAAAATGTCACCGCGGAGACGCTGAACACCACCGATCGATGGGTTCCTTTAAAGCGAGCGTCCAGGTGAAGATCATTCCTCCATATTCCATGTGATGTGAAGCCACAATGTGAAACCCTTTTAATAGAGTTCAACCTTTAAATGGTACTACTTTTACACACGGAGCCACTGTTGTGAAACCGTGAAGAGGAAGAACCCTTCGCATCACGCACCTACGTCCCCTCCGTAAACAGACGGCTACAGCGCAGCCCAGGGCTGTTTCCGTCTCACTTGTCTGTAAAAAACGTTCTTCTCCGTATTATTATGGATTAGGTGAAGCGGGTGGAGGATGCTCTCAATCGTATTTCCGACCTTAATCTGACCAGTGTGATAGATCCAAGTCAGTGTAAGCAGCCCGTACTGGACTTCATTTTCCACGATGAGAGTCAGCTCTCCCACAGCGACGTGGAGAACGACGCTGAATGTGATGTTACTCCGGACTCGGAGAACATTTCAAACAGCCGATTTCAACCTTAATGTGACGATGAAACAGAATATTTTCAAGAACCACCGGAGGAGACCGACGATATGTCCGTTGTAACAACGGCAGAAGTCGATGACGTGATGAAGCCCGTTGAGGTTGGTAACAGATTTTCAGATTTCAGATTTTCTGAGACTCATAATATTGACAGACTCTACATTTTGTTGCGGTGTCTGTACTTTTAAACTCTAAAACAATTCCACTTTTATAAAACATGTATATTCTTACTGTTGAATAAAAGCTTTTTTTTGTTGTGTTGTTGAGCTGTTCAACGCTGTTGGTGATTGGCCCATTCAGCAGGATGTTAAGTAGCCATGTGGCTTTGTTGGTCCTCCAAGCCCAGTTGCATTGTGGGAGCTGAATGAAGCTGGTGTGGGTCAAACTTTGAAGGTGATTATCCCAGAATCACAGTTTGTCACACCCTTGTCATCAACAAGTCATAGCTTTAAATATATTTGCTTGATTTGCACAAGTGACACATTGTTTGGAAGCTCTGATTCTTCACTTTCAAATGACGCGAACATTTTTTTTATCTCAAAAACCACCAAATGACCCTAAAGTACGCGGGGGGTCACAAATACACACAAACAACTACACAACAAGAACTGAATAACAGAATCAAAATCAACAAAGACACCTTATGGACCTGACCAGTATTTTGGGTATTCTCACCTGCTGCCTGTCTTTCTTCTTGTTGTTGGGGTTGGACTGGGGAACTGGCGGGGCTGATCACTTCGATGGCTCCGCCGCTGGGGTTGTCATAGCGACTGGATGACACTGCGCGGCAACGAAGGAAACAGTGCTTAGAGAATGACAGGAGCATGGCTGTTCATTATGTGTATATCCAATCCATACCTTTTACTCTACTACATTTCCACAGTTGTGATACTTGATTATATATTTTTAATTAGCATTTTTTTTAATATTTGTAAATTACTATGACAGTACTATGACAGTACAATACTATCTTACTGCAAACAGTAATCAGGATATGCACTATGAGTTTTCATCTGCAGAAAAAAGATACAGTAGCTGTATTATAGTCACTCAATATAACAAGTACTTTTACTTTTAACACTTTGATTACATTTTAAAGCAAGTACTTATATACTTTTAAGTAAGGAGAAATGGCAATGTGGTATATTCACATTTAATAGTCATTTTGTGTCTGGGTAGTGGTACGTTTGAATGGACTCACAGCTGCTGGAGGAGTCTGAGCTCTGGGAGCTCCTCTCTCTGGAGTCTTTGTCGGAGGCGATCTGCCGTGTGATGATGACGTCGATGAAATTTGCGGCTGTGATGGTGGTCTTCCCACGGGTGCGTAGCTCTTCTTCAATTCGCGATTTTGTCTGTGGCCCCTTGTCCTTCACCCCTCCGCTCCCGGGGCCCTCGGCATATGCCGGGTGGGGCTTCCCCCCCGGGAGGGACATGCCGATGTAGGGAGACTGCACAGAGCGCCGCTCCGCCTCCAGCTGCTGTTGCTGTTGCTGCTGTTGCTGCGGCTGCGGCTGCGGCTGCTGCTGCTGCTGCTGCTGCTGCTGCTCTGAGAAGCCGGCAGCTCGCCGCGCGGATGCCATGTCGTCCTCTCGGTCGTGTTTCGGCTCCTTCGCCTTGGCCACATCCATCTGTGGGGCGGATGCAGCCGCATCCACCAGGGCAGCCAGGGCGTCGGCCGCAGTGCTGTAGCGAGAGCCCGCCTGGGCAGACACTGCTGATACAGTCACCGGTGGTGGTCTGAAGAGGTGAGGGAATGGGAAATGACATAATAAATACTTACTTTTATTGATAACTTCACTTTGAGCAATCAACCTATATTTCACCTTGAGAAACCACACTATAAAAAAATGATAATAAAAAAACAACTAGAATATAGAGTATACCAGTCTCCAAAACATTTTTTTTAAATGAATTTTATAATAACATATTTACTCTTACTGTACAATTGAATTTTGGTGGCAATTGGCAATAAAACCTGAACTTTAAATCTTGAGGTTTATTTTTCACTATCCTACCATATGTGATGCACCACATCCTAACACGGCACATTTTGTAGCACTGGATTATAACAGGTTTGTGATCCTGAAGTTGTTTTCTATATCTGAGCTTATTTTCAAAACTGAGTTATCTCTAAATATCAAAATACAGATAAATATTAAAAGGTTGAGGCCACGTGCTCCATCAGTGCTAGTTGAGTTACTCACCAAATAGTTGAACTCTTGTTTAACTAAAATTAGGGATGCTAATTTAGATTTTTTTTTCTGACTGATAGCCCTCGTTCATTAACTGTTATTCGACAATACAGTCCCCGGGAAAAAATGCCCTTGAACATAGGATGGAAGACAATGATAACTAAACAATGATTATTGTGTTAATATTTCATATCAATCCTATATAACTAAAATAATAAAATAACTGAAAAATGAAATACAAAAATATATATAAATATTTTATTTTATTATTTGTGGAGATGATGGTAATGAGCTCAACCCTGTGGTGACATCACGTGACCGTGGTAGTTGCACGTGTTGCCCCCAAGCGTTGTATTTAAGAAATAGATTGCAAATCTTGCAAATAGATTGTAAAGCCTATTTTTCTTTTACCATGAAACACATTTTTTTCTAACTAATTTTATTTAAAATATATATATTTTTTTAACTGATGAACTTAATCAGTCAAAATTCTTATTGTTGGTGAACTGAAACAGTTGAACAAACGGCAAATACAAAAAAAATTGACATTTTATACATTTATGACAATTGTCAAATCATAATAATTTGTGACTATGGTGGGATTTAATTTACGTGGAAAAACATAACTTCCAAACAAAGTATTGGTATTACAGTTTTCAAATCAGAAGTATTGATTTTTTAAAACCAGTCCTATTAAAAACCGTTATGGCAGTGGAGGTGTGGGACTCACATCAGAGAGGTGATGACGCTCTTGCTGTTGGTGCCCTGGAAGATGCTTGGTCGCTGCTGAACCACGCCTTCCTGCGTCCTCACTGAGGGCGATGGAGAGCGCAGGTAACCACGGCTACCAGGCCTGACGGGCTGTTCTGGACCTGGACCTGGACCTGGACCACACACACACACACACACACATACATACATACAACTGGCTTACACACCAAGTGGAACACTGCTGCGCGAAGGCACCAACCATTTCTAGTGGTGATGTCATTTCCTGTTCCTACTGGTTATGGGTTATAACTCACCCCCACGCATGTACTCGCTGGCGGCTGCTGCTACAACCCGCTCGCGCTCGCGCTCCCTGAGCTCTCGTTCTCGCTCGCGGTGCTCCCTCTCCCGCTGTTCCCTCTCGCGCTCCCTCTCGGCGCTGACAGCGGCCGTGGCTGCGAGGTGGGCTTGGTGGCCTAGCGACGAGGAGGACAAGACCACACACAGACACACACCTTAATTGTATCCAAGCAGGAAGTAGAACAATAAGCAAGGACGGCGTTTCTAGTCCTAAGTCTGGACAGTGATGTGTAACACGCCAAGATCCAGATCCTGGCCTTCAGCACAAACCAAACATACTTCCTTAACAGACTTAAGCATCTCTACAAAAAAAAAACATCTCCAACCTCATACCTGGACTTAAACATCTAAGACACTTTTTTGTAAAACGCTATAATTATATAACTATAACACTTGAATGTGTTTCTGAAACACTATAATTGTGATAACTGTTAAAGCAACTCTGTCACTTCACCCTCAAAGAACAGCTTCCAACTCATTTTGATGGTACCCTGACTTACAACATGGAGAACGGCTTTCATTCCCAGCCTCCCCCCAAACGCCTGCTCCTTCTCTATGTCACTCCTGTGTTTGGCTTTGAAACTGCGGGAAAAGTGCGTTGAGCTTCACCACATCACCTCCTTGATGTTTGGCTCCGGTAATCACCATTTTTTCGCCTTGTGAAATATATAAAATATATAAAACCCGATAAATGATAAACTTGCCGGTCAAAATGTCCGATAATAAAGCTCATACAAAACGTAGCCGCTCCACACGCTCTCATCCAGCACCTCAGCCGGTGCGCCCCGGCCCTTGCTTTCATTGCGCCACGGGGTTTGTTTCACCCTCTGATTCACGCGTGCGAGCCGATCTGCCAGGCCGAGCACATCTGGTAGCTACAGCGGTAGCAGGGAGCCCCTCCCTGCGCTGTACCCTAGGTGTACATTACATTTGCATTTGTAACATAGACTGTTATTGAAACATGACAAATTCTTTTTATGACAGTGATGTTGCATAATGTTACATGGTGCGGCTTTAAAGAGTCATATACTGTGAACTATAAACAAGGCTTGTTTTGTCAAGAGAAAAAGGCGGTAAGAACCAACAGACAATGTCTCCTGTATTTATTATGCCTCATGTATTTTTGACCATATTATGAGAATTCCCACTTTGAGGTCTCCACCTGAAGAGCAGTCAGGCTGGGGGTTGGCAGGACCGAGACGGCCCCTGTGCACGGCAGGGAGACCTGCTTTAAGGTGGGTTTGTGAGCGACCAAGGGAACACATTGTGGATGGACGGGAAGGTGGGGGTGGGAAGGGGAATGGGGGTCCTCACCTGGTGATATGGAAGCTGGGTTGAAAGCCCTAGCAGGGAAAGGGGGCTGAGCTCCGGGGAGGTAGGCGATGCGTTCCAAAGTGGGAGTACCTGTTCCCCCAGGGTGAGGCAACAGGATAGTTGTAGGCATCTGGCCTAGATCAATAATCCCTTTTACAGACAGAAGCAAAGGGCCAGCGGTGAACAGCAAGAACCAATCCATCAATTTAAGAACGCAATGAACACCGTAAGCAATCAGCTGGAACCCATCACCTGTTCAGATATGTCCCAATTAGAGATTGATAAGTTGCCAGTAAGGGGTGGAATTGTGGTCAGGCAACTTTGTAAGTAGCAACTCAGCAACTTTGTATGACTGTACCCAATCGTGGAGTTTTAGCCGAATCAGCTGCGGTCCCTTTGTAAAACAAATCAGCTAATTTTGTCAAGGTCATTTGCTTCTGGACGTCTGGAAAAGGTAGCCACTACGTCACAAAGCACACACTGCATACTAACACACAAACACACACTCGTGGGGGTCAGTCCTACCTCGAGCTCCAGCCGGGTACGGGATAGCGATGGGCTGTTCCCGCGGCGACAGCCCGCGGACCATGTCAGGGCGCGGGACCTGCATCTGCTGGGAGGTGATGTAGTCGTTTAGGATGGTCTGCCGCGTGGTCTCCATGGTGTACAGCTGATAGGTGTTGTGGTAACCCGTGGGCGAAGGCTGCCGCGGGAACATGTAAGCCGCTGCAGATGAAACAAAAAAAAAACAAAAAAACACATGAACAGAAGGCGGACAGATACCAATCACAGCGTCTGGCGTCTGACCTGGAAAACGCTGGAGGTTTCATGCACATCATTTGCAGGGTTACTGAGTCACTCCAAAAAGAAAAAAGAGAGATCGCTCTGATTGAACCCTAGAATGCATATGTCGGGTCAAAAAATATATGGTTTAAAGGGATCATTTATTTCGATATTTTTGTTATAGTTTAAAGTCGTTCAAACCGGAGTTACAGTTTATACTAAGATAGCATCTCTATGTTTTTATTTGTCATAAGATGTTTTGCTGAAATAACTCTTGATATACACCTTGCTGAAGGTGTATTTCCCTAATTTCACAGGAGCTAGGCTAGCTGATCCCCTCTGCACCCTTGCATTGAGCCAACACTGTTAGCATGCAGAACTGGAGTATCCATTAAAAATAAGTTTTGTTTGTATTCACAAGTTTGTACGTGTGGTTTAATTAGTCAATATCTAATTTAAAAAACACCTGAATTATGAAATTCATAACATCAATTCAAAACAATTGTCCAGGTCATTTTTGACCCGTTGTATTCGCTCCACCCTAAAAGGTGGACTGTGTTTCATGGTGACAGCATGAAGGGACGTCAGCAGGTTCTGTTACCAGGGTCCAGGACTCGGTGAAAGGCCAGGGTGGGGTCCAGGTGCGGGGGCAGGTGGGCGCGGTACACCTCCCCGGGCACCACGGGCCGGTGGTGGGGGTCGAAGGGGCTGTGGGAGGCCATCGGGTCGACCCCAGACACCGGCGACTTGGCGGGAACGCTCTGCGTGGGCGTCATGGAGCTCTTTCTCTCGTGTGACACAGCCTTGCCCCCTTTGTAGAAAAGAAGAACAAACTGGATTTTAATGACTGCCATAGCTTCTATTTTCACATGAACTGGTCAATACCAAAAATACCAGAATGGATTTGTTTATTCCCAATAATGAAGCTAGCCACATAGTACTAACAAATTCATTACTAGGACAATAGTCCAGAAAGCTGTATTTTAAAGGACATGTCTGCAGGCACGCTTTAACATGCTTCGGCGTCTGTCCACACAGTGAGTGACTATACCGTCGGAGCCCCGTCCCGGCATGGGGGATCCTCTGGACACCGGGTTGGTGCTGTAGTTCACCGGGGTCCTGCGGGCGTCCTCGTACATGCCCGGGCTGAGCTGCGACTTGCAGGCCTCCTGGTGGGTGGAGCGCAGCACCGAGGTGGAGTTGACCACGGATGTGTGGCGCACCCGCTCCCCTGCCTTGCCCTCGTCATACTTGGCCCCCTCCATGGCTTCGAGCTGGGGCATGCCGTGGGGCAGCTTGCTCGGACTGGTGATCAGCGACTTGACGTTGTGCTTTATGGCAGACTGGTTCAGAGAGTGGATCTAAGACAGTGAGGAAATATTAAATAATATTTTTTTTAAAGAACATTTTACTTGAATTGTGACAGTGATTGCTGCCTGAAAAATCATGTTCAAGGTGAATGCGAGCACTACTGTGATACAGATTAAATAATAATATTAATAATACATTAGAAGGAAGAGCCTTATCTTTTTCCTTTATGCTTTGATTCAATGTTATGTGAGTATGTCTATGTACATGTGTACATTTCCATTTAGTTTCCCTCCCTCTCCCCGTCTCACCTGGGAGAGGGAGCCCTCCATCACCCTCCTGTCCGGCATGTCGGGTGTCTTGCGGCTGTCCTGGCCCGGCTGGTCCTGTCGGGGGATCTCGTGAATGGAGCGGCCCATCTCCTTGATGGTGTTCCCGGACTCATAGGGCTTCCCCTTCCCAATGCCCCCATCGAAAGAACGGATAGGTGGGCTCTCGCGTTTTATCTGCTTCCCGTATTTGAGGCTGTCCTCGTAGGCGTCGGCAGCGGTCCTCGGTGTCCCTGCGAGGGACAAAATGGGGTCGAATTCAGTTTTAGCCTGTAATGGAATCAGCATTACCAGCTTAGATTACAACAGGAACAGTGTAGATGACCCTGGACCATTTTGCTGATGAAAGCAAAAACATTTTTAATGTGTATGTTTTCATGAAAAATTTGAGCTGTATGGCGAATCACCTTCCTGAAAATTAGCACCTCCTTGCAAAGGTGAAAGGGGCATTGCTTCAACACAGAATTATCGAATGCAAAATACAGTAATACCATACAGATACTGACATCGTCAGTGGAACCAGGAAGGTTTTTCACCATATTGTGCATATTTTCCAAAACCAGAAAATGGAGACTATTGTCCCGTATAAGGGCTAAAACTCAAATTGAATTGAGAATTGAGGAATTTGCTACCTTGCATGATGGATCCAGCGATCAAGGGCCTCTCTTTAGCATCTCCATGGAGACCTTCTCTGGGCAAGGCTCTGCTGATCAACCCTGAGGAACACACACATAAACTCTTAAACTCTGACTGGATTGGAACTCTAATCATTAACATTCCACTAATCCCTGGTTTAAGGCATTTTTGTCTTGTCCTCAAGAATCTACAGGGAAAATTCAAAAAGGGTTTTACTTTTTTTTTTTTTTTTTTACATTTTGTCCCACGATGCTTTGCGTTTTCAAGTGAGCAGCAGTTCCCTGAATCAGACTTCATCATAATGCATTTTGGGAGAGGTGAAAAATTATATTACACGCACGCACACACACAATAAATATGTTAAATCACTGCTTATTTTTCTCCATTGAGAGTAACTTGCATGAAGGGGTATGAATATATTAACACAGAATGGAAAGCACACCTTCAAACGGAGCTCCTTCCCGCCCTGGGTGTCCTCTGGCCACAGGGCCCTCAATCACGTCGTAAGTGCGTTTAAGTTCATGGCCCGTCCTGGGACTGCGGGTGGCTTCCCTGGGGTTCTTGATAGCTTTGGGGAGGTGCACAATAACTCAACATCACAGTCACATTGTTAAAAAATATATAAATTCTTTGTTTATCCCATCCAAACACTGCTTCAAGTGTTGTGCACTGGCCTGGTGGGTCTGGCTTCTCAATCAAACTCTGTCTGGTAAAAAAACTGGTAAATAACCTTCAGAAGTGAACATTCTGCTGAAACGTGATCTAGTGTCTGCTTTTATTACTTTTTACAATATTAATGTCTTACAATATTATACTGGGTGTGGCATTATTTATTTTGTTTATTTTTCTGCTCTGTTCAAGTGACTGACTGTCAAAGAACAGTATTTGATTTCCTGGCGACGGAAAATACTCTGTTGGCAGAAAGGTCGGCAAGTATCCATTAAACGTCTCAAACGTAGTTCTGGTCAACAGCTTAATCACCAGTCCAAATCAATGCTCATTAAACTGCAAGTAACCATAACAACAGCACTTACAAAACAAACTGAAGCAGCTGTTTGTTAAGTTTTGTTTGAAGCCATGCTGATGCCTTGCTGCAATGATTAAGCCAACAGTTAATACAGCTAAATATTAAAAATGAGTGCAAAGCAAGTTTATTTGTACAGCACATTTCATGAAACGTGCATATTCTAGTGTTTTAATGCATATGTTAATGTGGACGTCAATGCCATGTTATCTATTTAAAACCCCCAAAAAAAGCGTACCGTCATAGGAGAGGATGTGGCCGCTCTTGCCCTCGTAGATGACGTGCCCCTTGGCCAGCTGCTCTCCTCTGGACTTGTCTGGGTTGCTCAGGTCCTCCGTGGCCAGCTTGGTGATGGTGCTCTTCAACAGGTCTGCTGCCACACTGGACTGGGGCAGGGCGGGCGTTCCCTGTGAGGCACACGGACCACATCACCAACACTGAACGCTATCTGGAATGGTTAGCGGCGCCACCATTCCCATTATTCCAAATTTATTATTCTCTGAGATTATAACATCATACATTTGTAAGAAAAAGCAAGTAAGAAATCCTCTGAGATTGAAGTCACAATTTTACGAGGAAAAAAAATGTATCTGAAAAGTGTTGTTTTCTTTTGTCAAGGAACCACATCGCTTCACTTTGCAAGGGTGAGATCCCAACACAATATTGTATTTTAGCCTGTTATGGCAGAAAGCAGGTTAAAATGCAAGGCTACAAGTCCTTTAAAAACAAAGTGAAAATGTTTCATTACCTGGGTGATAGACCCTCTAAATGCCAGGCCCTCTGGCACCTTGACCGGGTTGGCTCTTCCATCCTGCATGGCAGCCAGTAAACCTGGAGGGAGAGGGATAAAACAAAGAGATATAGGAAAGTGCAATGATATGTGTTAACGTAGATAGAGGCTCATGTAATCAGCTCAATTATTATTTTCCAGACAAGGTAACCAGTCCCTCTCCTCTGATGCTTAGCGAAAACTATGGTCTGTCCAAAACAACAGGCCTGCTGCTTTTTTGATAATAATTTTTCATGATCTACATCAGCCTCGCAAACATTCTTAATTACAAAGTCACACCTTCACTTTGCATCCTCTAGATGCCATTTGGTCACATTATATCGCTAACTAAGGGACTGTCCCGTTCCACCTCGGATCACGACAGTGGATTGTGTAATGAGAGAGAGCCATCTCTGGTCAGCTGCACGTCCCCGTTCCTCGTGTCTCAGAATTAAACTCATAAAAACAGCATTTATATTTAAGATGTATATTTTCCTCAGTTTCCTAAATGAACAAAACAAAAAAGCCCTGTGCGTCCCCATGCTATGCTGCGCACGTCTCCCCATTGTTATGGAACTTGGTAAAAACTGGATTTTTTTTTTTGAGTACATACTGTAATGTGCTGTAATGCCCTAAAACAATGTGGCCATTGCAGTGTAAACACAAATCTGTCCGGGGCCACATTAAGGAGCGCCAACTGACGTCCTCAACGTAAGCGGAAGAACGTACAAAAAATAAAATAATAATAATCCAGCTGACGTCGTGCACCTCCGAGAGTGTACTACTTTCCACGAGGGACGTGAGGAGCGTTCCCTGGAAGAAAAACATTGGAAGCAATAGGAGATCAGAGTTTTGGTGTTTCGTTTCTGATATGTTGTCAAAATTGATCCGCAGCACAATTCGGATGGTAAATTCAAAGTCTACCAATTACTTTTTGATGCAGAGATGAAATAGTAGATGGTAAATGGGCTGCATCTTATAAAGATGCAGCGACTCAAAGAGCTTCACGGTGCATGCCTCACATTGACCCGTTTACACACATTCACACATGGATGGCGGTGGCAACCGTGCAAGGTGCACACCTGCTCAATGAGAGCAGTTCGGGGTTCAGTGTCTTGTCAAGGACACTTTGACGTGCTACCAGGAGGAGCCAGGAACCAGGAACCCTTTGATTACTTGACGACCCACTCTGCCTCCTACATCATGCAAACAGCTCATTCGGGTCTCGCCGACAGACCAGCTCCTTTGTGCCGCTTTTTGTTGGTTAAACCACCAAGAACAGCAATTCCTCCTCCGCATTAACAAGCTCCGATGCTGTGCGTGCAGCCATGTATGCCGTTCAGCGCTCTTCTTCGTGTACTACTTCCTGCGTCAGACGGTCCTTCCCTCCACTGCCACCCATGGTTTCTGAGAATACTGCAACGGTGAATGTGCCAGCGATAAATACCCTCCACTCTCTCGAAGGTATAAGCTGGCCTTTATAGGGCGATAACATTCAGCAGTTTGAGTAAAGCACGTTTCATTTGCTGTCTTCACTTGTACCAAGGCCCTGATGTGACCAGGGCCTGCCTACCAGGCTTGTTGGGGTCTTGCTGCCGAGGCAGACCCAGCGATATGGAGCCCACAGAGTTCTTCGTGCCCTCCTGCCCATAGACAGCGTGAGACGGCAGGTACGTGCCGGGAGTTCCCTGAAACATCGGGTAAAAAAGGGGTCAGAATGTGAGGAAAGGACCAACGGCTGAGCTTAGAGACATTGTAAAGGGTGGTTATTTGGTGGGAAGCAATGCGTTTTAGAAATAGCGCATTATGTACAAATGGCTGTATTGATCCCTGTATTCCGATCAGTCTCTGATCAAATAATCTACAAAGTCTCGTGATCAATGTCACATGTTGAGCCTGAGAAAAACAGATAAACACTGAATAATATACTTTTTCTTTTACGCATTACCTCTTTATATTGACAAATTTAACAATCACATTCATCAATATTATCAACAATACATTTTCATTAATGACACTGACCAATTTGAGGAGAGGTAGAGTAGAGGGAATACAGTGGAGGTAGAACAGAGTAGAGGTAGGGGAAAAGTAGGAGGTAAAGTAGCATAAGAACAGGGTAGAGGTAGAGTAGACAACCTTTTCCCCACTCTTGCTCTTCAGATATTGCTTCCTTTTGCAGTAAGATAAGATAAAACTTTATTAGTCCCCAAAGGGAAATTAAGGAAATCTGTTAATTTCCAGTTCAGGGATTTGACCTCACCGTGGAGACGTCATTAAATCAATGTAAAAAGAGCAATTTGTCAAAATATTATTTCAACAAACCGCCTCCTGAGACCGGGCAGAGACTCCTGTCTTCCTGATGACTCACCTGAGAGATGGAGCCTCCCTGGATGAACGAGGGCTTGTCTGTGGGCTTGGAGGTCGGAATGAGAGGAGGAGGAGATGGAATGTTGGGAGGTCGGCTGTGTCTGTTGAACGTCACCCGGACTCCCTCCGAAAGGTTCTGCACCAGCTGGTTGGGGGTTGGGTGGAGGACTAGAGCACGAAAACAACAAGAAAAAACAATTATAAGTCAGGTAAGGTTAGCGTTATTACAGACCTGCCAACCTTTGGGAAAATATTCACAACAGTGAACACAAGAGTATCACAACAGTGTAACAGGGAGTCTCTGTTTGGTGTTTGAGTGACTGCAGCTACATGACTCCATCAGTTATTTACACCGTAGCGTCTGGTAACGAGGCTTATCACATCCTATGTGAGCTACTGCGGCTAATTATATACAGTATACACATTAATATAGTAATACTATATACAGGATACACATTAATATAGTAATACTATATACAGTATACACATTAATATAGTAATATTATATACAGTATAGACATTCATGTAGTAATATTATATACAGTATACACATTTATATCATTAGGATATACCCCTTGAAATGCATCATCTTGTGTAGTTACTCAACATGTTTACCAATGAAAGATGCACCCATTGCGTCTATCATAGCAACATTCACTTTTTCCACCACTGTGCTGCAGTAGTTCTTCTGTGGCATCGAACCAGATGGACTAGACCTGGCTCCCCATGTGCATCAATGAGCCTTGGGCCCCGTGACCCTGTGGCCAGTTCACCGGTCGTCCTTCCTTGGACACTTTTGGTAGTAACCACTGCGTAGCGGGAACAGCCACAAGACCTGTGCTTGTGTAGATGCTCTGACCCAGTCGTCCAGCATCACAATGTGCTCCTTGTCAAAGTGGCTCAGATCCTTACGCTGCTTCAACACATCAACTTCAACAACTCACTCTTCACTTGCTGCCTCATACATCCCAGCCCTTGACAAGATGAGAAATGTTATTCACTTCACCTGTCAAGCTGAAAACCGACTGATTCCGTTCACTGGCCGATCGACCGGTGCATCTCACATTTTACATTTTTATGCTTGATTATTACTCCCCACCACTTCCCATTTAACCTTCAGCAATACAACGTTACGCCTCGGTGGATAATAAAGTACTGCTGCGCTCAGTGCACTGCGTATCAATTCAGTGGATGCTGAGTGAGTGAGAGGAGAGGGAGAGAAGGGTTACACAACCACAAGGTTGTAGCATCTGGTCCAATCCGAGGAATTTTAAATACCAAATACATATATGGTATTGTTTTGTATTCATTGTTTTCTGTAATTAAATTACAATTTTATATATATACAGACGTGGACGAATTTGTTGGTACCCCTCGACGAAAAAAAGAACCCAGAATTTTCTCTGAAATAACTTGAAAGTAATAAGCATCCATCATTGTTTATTCCATATTTAATAGAAATCAGACTGACTTGATTTTTGATTCAACAGAATAATTTACATAATAAAACAAATGAAAATGGACAAAAAACATGGGACCCTTAACCCAATATTTTGTTGCACAACCTTTAGAGGCAATCACTGCAATCAAGTGATTTCTGTAGCTCTCAATGAGACTTGTGCACCTGTCAACCAATAGTTTGGCCCACTCTTCCTGAGCAAACTGCTCCAGCTGTCTCAGGTTTGAAGGGGGCCTTCTCCAGGCTGCATGTTTCAGCTCTTTCCATAGATGTTCCATAGGATTCAGATCAGGGCTCATAGAATGCCACTTCAGAATAGTCCAGTGTTTTATTCTTATCCGTTCTTGGTGCTTTTAGCTGTGTGTTTTGGGTCATTATCCTGTTGGAGGAGCCATGACCTGTGACTGAGACAGAGCTTTCTGAAACTGGGCAGTACGTTTGGCTCCAGAATGCCTTGATAGTCTTGAGATTTCATTTTGCCCTGCACAGATTCAAGGCACCCCGTGCCAGACGCAGCAAAGCAGCTCCAAAACACAACCGAGCCTCCTCCATGTTTCACAGTAGGTATGGTGTTCTTTACTTTGTAAGCTTCATTTTTTTGTCTGTGAACATAGAGCTGATGTGACTTGCCAAAAAGCTCAAAGGGCACAAAGGACATTCTCCCAGAAGCATTGTGGCTTGTCAATATGTATTTCAGCAAATTCCAGTCTGGCTTTTTATGTTTTTCTTTTAAAAGGGGAGTCCTCCTGGGTCTTCTTCCATGGAGCCCTCTGTCACTAAAAAAAGCAACGGATGGTGCGATCAGACACTGATGTACCTTGACCTTTGAGTTCAGCTTGTACCTCTTTGGAAGTTGTCCTCGTTATCCTTCTGTCCAATCCGGGGTCAATTTTCCTCTTGTGGCCGCGTCCAGGGAGGTTGGTTACAGTCCCATGGATCTTAAACTTCTTTATAATATTTGCAGCTGTAGTCTCAGGAACATCAAGCTGCTTGGAGATGGTCTTTTAGCCTTTACCTTTAACATGCTTGTCTATCATGTTCTTTCTGATGTCCTCAGACACCTCTCTCTCTCTGCTTTCTCTGGTCCATGTTAGTGTGGTGCACACCATGATACCAAACAGCAGAGTGACTGCTTTTCTCCATTTAAATAGGCTGAATGACTGATTATAAGATTGAAGACGTGTGATACCAATTAAAGAAAACAGTTCATTTGAAATATCACTATAATCCAATTATTTATAATCTTTTCTAAGGGGTACCAACAAAACGGTCCCAGCCATTTTAGAATATAATTGATCTCTTTAGCAATAATTGATCTCTTTTCACAGTTTCTTTGCTATACTCTATGACATACCAAAGGCATGCAGGTATACATGAGAAAATTGGTTTTAATTTCATAATTTTTCAGGTCGGAATCAAGCATTGTTTCAATGAGCTGTAAGGGGACCAAAGAAATGTGTCCACATCTGTGTGTGTGTGTGTGTGTGTGTGTGTGTGTGTGTGTGTGTGTGTGTGTGTGTGTGTGTGTGTGTGTGTGTGTGTGTGTGTGTGTGTGTGTGTGTGTGTGTGTGTGTGTGTGTGTGTGTGTGTCTGTCTGTGTGTGTGTGTGTGTGTGTGTATATATATATATATATACACACACACACACACACACAGACAGACACAGACACAGACACAGACACAGACAGACACACTCTCTGACCGGAGGTGACCTCCCTGCAGGAAACATGCCCCATGTCCCGCGCATAACAAAATCTAAAATGCAAATGGCTGTGTGAGAGTTCCTGCCCTGCCTTCTCAAACTGGAGGAGATAAGAAAACAAGGCCCTGCATGACAGAACTTGTAAATCTCTGCTGCAGAGAGACCATGTGAGGGACATTAAGATTCATTCCACGGCTCAATGTTGGCAACAACAACTTTGTAAATGTGGAACGCCGAGTGATAAATGAGGCTGCCTGGTGAAGATAAATGCAGGGGGAAAAACCAAAAATATGAAAGTTTTCCGGTTTCCTCTTCCCTGTGCCGTGATTCACCAGGCTACGGCACTTCACCTGGACAGGGGTGGGGCCTTCCTCTGGCTGTCTTACATTTCACGATAAATTCTTCATAGTGGAAACAATGAAATAATTGATCTCTTTTATCCCCACACTCAGTATGGGGGGTTCAATGTGTACACCAAGTCACGTCAGAGATGCAACCAGTGCTAAAGGTATAGTCTGTTAGCACACTAGCTAGCTTGTCAACTATAAACAATAAGACAAACATAAGGAAGCAGAATTACAACATTTATTTCTCCCTCACAACTTAATGCAAACCACACAATCTAAATCAAATCGAATGGTGAGATCCTGTCCAACACAACAGCATCACCATCATATACATCCAGACAACCCGACCCGTGGGCCACAGAGAAACCAGCTACACCGTTCCATCCCAGCTCAAGCACAATTGCCCTCGACATGGCCTCTACCATGTCACAACCACGTCACGACCACGCCTCGACATGGCCTCTACCACGTCACGACCACGTCTCGACATGGCCTCTACCACGTCACGACCACGCCTCGACATGGCCTCTACCACGTCACAACCACGTCACGACCACGCCTCGACATGGCCTCTACCACGTCACAACCACGTCACGACCACGCCTCGACATGGCCTCTACCACGTCACAACCACGTCACGACCACGCCTCGACATGGCCTCTACCACGTCACAACCACGTCACGACCACGCCTCGACATGGCCTCTACCACGTCACGACCACGTCTCGACATGGCCTCTACCACGTCACGACCACGCCTCGACATGGCCTCTACCACGTCACAACCACGTCACGACCACGCCTCGACATGGCCTCTACCACGTCACAACCACGTCACGACCACGCCTCGACATGGCCTCTACCACGTCACGACCACGTCTCGACATGGCCTCTACCACGTCACGACCACGTCTCGACATGGCCTCTACCACGTCACAACCACGTCACGACCACGCCTCGACATGGCCTCTACCACGTCACGACCACGCCTCGACATGGCCTCTACCACGTCACAACCACGTCACGACCACGCCTCGACATGGCCTCTACCACGTCACGACCACGTCTCGACATGGCCTCTACCACGTCACGACCACGTCTCGACATGGCCTCTACCACGTCACAACCACGTCACGACCACGCCTCGACATGGCCTCTACCACGTCACGACCACGCCTCGACATGGCCTCTACCACGTCACGACCACGCCTCGACATGGCCTCTACCACGTCACGACCACGCCTCGACATGGCCTCTACCACGTCACGACCACGCCTCGACATGGCCTCTACCACGTCACGACCACGCCTCGACATGGCCTCTACCACGTCACGACCACGCCTCGACATGGCCTCTACCACGTCACAACCACGTCACGACCACGCCTCGACATGGCCTCTACCACGTCACGACCACGTCTCGACATGGCCTCTACCACGTCACGACCACGCCTCGACATGGCCTCTACCACGTCACAACCACGTCACGACCACGCCTCGACATGGCCTCTACCACGTCACGACCACGTCTCGACATGGCCTCTACCACGTCACGACCACGTCTCGACATGGCCTCTACCACGTCACAACAACCATATCCCCACACTCAGTATGGGGGGTTCAATGTGTACACCAAGTCACGTCAGAGATGCAACCAGTGCTAAAGGTATAGTCTGTTAGCACACTAGCTAGCTTGTCAACTATAAACAATAAGACAAACATAAGGAAGCAGAATTACAACATTTATTTCTCCCTCACAACTTAATGCAAACCACACAATCTAAATCAAATCGAATGGTGAGATCCTGTCCAACACAACAGCATCACCATCATATACATCCAGACAACCCGACCCGTGGGCCACAGAGAAACCAGCTACACCGTTCCATCCCAGCTCAAGCACAATTGCCCTCGACATGGCCTCTACCATGTCACAACCACGTCACGACCACGCCTCGACATGGCCTCTACCACGTCACGACCACGTCTCGACATGGCCTCTACCACGTCACGACCACGCCTCGACATGGCCTCTACCACGTCACAACCACGTCACGACCACGCCTCGACATGGCCTCTACCACGTCACAACCACGTCACGACCACGCCTCGACATGGCCTCTACCACGTCACAACCACGTCACGACCACGCCTCGACATGGCCTCTACCACGTCACGACCACGTCTCGACATGGCCTCGACATGGCCTCTAACACGTCACGACCACGCCTTGACACGTCACGACCACGCCTCGACATGGCCTCTACCACGCCTCGACATGGCCTCTACCACGCCTCGACCACGCCTCGACATGGCCTCTACCACGTCACGACCACGCCTCGACATGGCCTCTAACACGTCACGACCACGCCTTGACACGTCACGACCACGCCTCGACATGGCCTCTACCACGCCTCGACATGGCCTCTACCACGTCACGACCACGCCTCGACATGGCCTCTACCACGTCACGACCACGCCTCGACATGGCCTCTAACACGTCACGACCACGCCTCGACATGGCCTCTACCACGTCACGACCACGCCTCGACATGGCCTCTACCACGCCTCGACATCGCCTCTACCACGTCACAACCATGCCTCGACATGGCCTCTAAAACGCCACGACCACCCCTCGACTTGGCCTCGACATGGCCTCTAACACATCACGACCACGCCTCGACACGTCACGACCACGCCTCGACATGGCCTCTACCACGCCTCGACATCGCCTCTACCACGTCACAACCATGCCTCGACATGGCCTCTAAAACGTCACGACCACGCCTCGACATGGCCTCGACATGGCCTCTAACACGTCACGACCACGCCTTGACACGTCACGACCACGCCTCGACATGGCCTCTACCACGCCTCGACATCGCCTCTACCACGTCACAACCATGCCTCGACATGGCCTCTAAAACGTCACGACCACGCCTCGACATGGCCTCGACATGGCCTCTAACACGTCACGACCACGCCTTGACACGTCACGACCACGCCTCGACATGGCCTCTACCACGCCTCGACATGGCCTCTACCACGTCATGACCACGCCTTGACACGTCACGACCACGCCTCGACATGGCCTCTACCACGTCATGACCACGCCTCGACATGGCCTCTACCACGTCACGACCACGCCTCGACATGGCCTCTACCACGTCACGACCACGCCTCGACATGGCCTCTACCACGCCTCGACATCGCCTCTACCACGTCACAACCATGCCTCGACATGGCCTCTAAAACGTCACGACCACGCCTCGACATGGCCTCGACATGGCCTCTAACACGTCACGACCACGCCTCGACACGGCCTCTACCACGCCTCGACATCGCCTCTACCACGTCACAACCATGCCTCGACATGGCCTCTAAAACGTCACGACCACGCCTCGACATGGCCTCTAAAACGTCACGACCACGCCTCGACATGGCCTCGACATGGCCTCTACCACGTCACGACCACGCCTCGACATGGCCTCGACATGGCCTCTACCACGTCACAACCACGCCTCGACATGGCCTCTACCACGTCACGACCACGCCTCGACATGGCCTCTAACACGTCACGACCACGCCTCGACATGGCCTCTACCACGTCACGACCAGGCCTCGACATGGCCTCTACCACGTCACGACCACGCCTCGACATGGCCTCTACCACTGGACATGGCCTCTACCACGTCACAACCACGTCACGACCACGCCTCGACATGGCCTCTACCACGTCACGACCACGCCTCGACATGGCCTCGACATGGCCTCTACCACGTCACGACCACGCCTCGACATGGCCTCTACCACGTCACTACCACGCCTCGACATGGCCTCTACCACGTCACGACCACGCCTCGACATGGCCTCTACCACGTCACGACCACGCCTCGACATGGCCTCTACCACGTCACGACCACGCCTCGACATGGCCTCTACCACGTCACGACCACGCCTCGACATGGCCTCTACCACGCCTCGACCACGCCTCGACATGGCCTCTACCACGCCTCGACATGGCCTCTCCCATGTCACAACCATGCCTCGACATGGCCTCTAACACGTCACGACCACGCCTCGACACGTCACGACCACGCCTCGACATGGCCTCTACCACGTCACGACCAGGCCTCGACATGGCCTCTACCACGTCATGACCAGGCCTCGACATCGCCTCTACCACGTCACAACCACGTCACAACCACGCCTCGACATGGCCTCTAACACGTCACGACCACGCCTCGACATGGCCTCTACCACGCCTCGACATGGCCTCTACCACGTCACGACCACGCCTCGACATGGCCTCTAACACGTCACGACCACGCCTCGACATGGCCTCTACCACGTCACGACCAGGCCTCGACATGGCCTCTACCACGTCACGACCACGCCTCGACATGGCCTCTACTACGTCACGACCACGCCTCGACATGGCCTCTAACACGTCACGACCACGCCTCGACATGGCCTCTACCACGTCACGACCAGGCCTCGACATGGCCTCTACCACTCGACATCGCCTCTACCACGTCACAACCACGTCACGACCACGCCTCGACATGGCCTCGACATGGGCTCTACCACGTCACGACCACGCCTCGACATGGCCTCGACATGGCCTCTACCACGTCACGACCAGGCCTCGACATGGCCTCTACCACGTCACTACCACGCCTCGACATGGCCTCTACCACGCCTCGACATCGCCTCTACCACGTCACAACCATGCCTCGACATGGCCTCTAAAACGTCACGACCACGCCTCGACATGGCCTCTAACACGTCACGACCACGCCTCGACATGGCCTCTACCACGTCACGACCACGCCTCGACATGGCCTCTAACACGTCACGACCACGCCTCGACATGGCCTCTACCACGTCACGACCAGGCCTCGACATGGCCTCTACCACGTCACTACCACGCCTCGACATGGCCTCTACCACGCCTCGACATGGCCTCTACCACGTCATGACCAGGCCTCGACATCGCCTCTACCACGTCACAACCACGTCACAACCACGCCTCGACATGGCCTCTAACACGTCACAACCACGCCTCGACATGGCCTCTACCACGCCTCGACATGGCCTCTACCACGTCACGACCACGCCTCGACATGGCCTCTAACACGTCACGACCACGCCTCGACATGGCCTCTACCACGTCACGACCAGGCCTCGACATGGCCTCTACCACGTCACGACCACGCCTCGACATGGCCTCTACTACGTCACGACCACGCCTCGACATGGCCTCTAACACGTCACGACCACGCCTCGACATGGCCTCTACCACGTCACGACCAGGCCTCGACATGGCCTCTACCACTCGACATCGCCTCTACCACGTCACAACCACGTCACGACCACGCCTCGACATGGCCTCGACATGGGCTCTACCACGTCACGACCACGCCTCGACATGGCCTCGACATGGCCTCTACCACGTCACGACCAGGCCTCGACATGGCCTCTACCACGTCACTACCACGCCTCGACATGGCCTCTACCACGCCTCGACATCGCCTCTACCACGTCACAACCATGCCTCGACATGGCCTCTAAAACGTCACGACCACGCCTCGACATGGCCTCTAACACGTCACGACCACGCCTCAACATGGCCTCTACCACGTCACGACCACGCCTCGACATGGCCTCTAACACGTCACGACCACGCCTCGACATGGCCTCTACCACGTCACGACCAGGCCTCGACATGGCCTCTACCACGTCACTACCACGCCTCGACATGGCCTCTACCACGCCTCGACATGGCCTCTACCACGTCACAACCATGCCTCGACATGGCCTCTAAAACGTCACGACCACGCCTCGACATGGCCTCGACATGGCCTCTAACACGTCACGACCACGCCTCGACAGTCACGACCACGTCACGACCACGCCTCGACATGGCCTCTACCACGCCTCGACATGGCCTCTACCACGTCACAACCACGCCTCGACATGGCCTCTAACACGTCACGACCACGCCTCGACATGGCCTCTACCACGTCACGACCAGGCCTCGACATGGCCTCTACCACGTCACGACCAGGCCTCGACATGGCCTCTACCACTCGACATGGCCTCTTCCACGTCACAACCACGCCTCGACATGGCCTCTACCACGTCACGACCACGCCTCGACATGGCCTCTAACACGTCACGACCACGCCTCGACATGGCCTCTAACACGTCACGACCACGCCTCGACATGGCCTCTACCACGTCACGACCACGCCTTGACCAGGCCTCGACATGGCCTCTACCACGCCTCGACATGGCCTCTAACACGTCACGACCACGCCTCGACATGGCCTCTACCACGTCACGACCACGCCTTGACCAGGCCTCGACATGGCCTCTACCACGCCTCGACATGGCCTCTAACACGTCACGACCACGCCTCAACATGGCCTCTACCACGTCACGACCACGCCTTGACCAGGCCTCGACATGGCCTCTACCACGCCTCGATATGGCCTCTAACACGTCACGACCACGCCTCGACATGGCCTCGACATGGCCCTTTACCACGTCACGACCACGCCTCGAAATGGCCCTTTACCACGTCACGACCACGCCTCGACATGGCCTCTACCACGTCACGACCAAGCCTCGACATGGCCTCTACCACGTCTCGACATGGCCTCGACCACGTCACGACCACGCCTCGACCACGCTTCGACCACGTCACAACCACGCCTCGACATGGCCTCTACCATGTCACGACCATGCCTCGACCACGCCTCGATATGGCCTCGACATGGCCTCTACCACGTCACGACCATGCCTCGACATGGCCTGTACCACGTCACGACCAGGCCTCGACCACGTCACGACCAGGCCTCGACCACGTCACGACCAGGCCTCGACCACGTCACGACCAGGCCTCGACCACGCCTCGATCCAGGCCTCGGCCATGTCACGACCAGGCCTCGACCACGCCTCGATCAAGGCCTCGTTCATGTCACGACCAGGCCTCGACCACGCCTCTTCATGGCCTCGACCATGTCACGACCAGGCCTTGACCACGCCTCTTCATGGCCTCGACCATGTCACGACCAGGCCTTGACCACGTCTCTTCATGGCCTCGACCACGCCTCGATCCAGGCCTCGACCACGCCTCGATCCAGGCCTCGACCACGCCTCGATCCAGGCCTCGACCACATCACGACCAGGCCTCGACCACGTCACGACCAGGCCTCGACCACGCCTCTTCATGGCCTCTACCAGGCCTCTACCAGGCCTCTACCAGGCCTCTCTGGGCCGACACAGAAAGCCTGGCCACACGACAAGCTAACAGCACACCAGGGAAGGCAGGATGTAATGGGAGCGATCTGGAGAAGGCACGCCGGAGGATGGGTGTGTGCTGGTTACCTGGAGGTACATTGTAGTGGGGGGCATTGGGGTCAGGCTGGGGCGAGGTCTTGCTCAACTCCCTGGGGGAGAGTCTGTATGGGGAGCCTGGCCGACCAGACTGGGCCTCCTGGTCCAGAGCCAGCTTCATATCAAAGGGCATGTAGGGGTGGGGCTTCCCTGCAGGTCACAGGCATAAGGACAGAGGGAAGACATGCACTTAGGGCTGGGTAAAAAAAAAAAAAAATGATCGAATCGATAGTCCAATACGATTCAGTTTATTGCTTTATTTGTCATCTCACTGTTCTCTGCTTAAATTAAATACTGCCACAGTCACAACTGAACTGACAGAATTCATTTCTGTATAAAATATATTTGAAATGCATTTCAGATTACTGAAAGGTCGGTCGCAATTATGTATGAAATGCATTTGTTTTTTATATGTAATATGAAAGTGTAGAATCTTCAAAACAAGGTATCACTTGTGGGATTCAAGGAAATATTTAGGGATCTATGACTTATTAAAGATGAAGGTTTTGGAAACAGAAGTTCTGAGGAATCAGCTATTTAAGTTTTAGAAACATTTCCAGACATGTACAGAACAAAATACACATTTACAAAGACAATTAGTGCTTTAAATGGTTACATCTGGATAGTGCTGTACTCATTCAATGAGCTCATGAGGAATGTGTTTTTCTGAAATAATGCTTGAATCATTAATTCATAAAAATATTGGAAAATGCATAATTCAATCCTCTAATTTCAAGTTTAAGATATTTTTTCATTCTCACTATAGTAACATTTCCCTTCTATTTTTCTGTAACTTCTAACCCTTCCCATTTCATGCCTGTATTGTTTTATTACAATGACATTCATTCATGTGCGTTCCTGTACTTACTAAAAACCTATCGCCAGAAAACAACAACTCTCAGAATGCAAATGGTGGGGTCCTCCCAGTCCTTTGCATTCTGGGAATTGTCGTTTTTCTGGATGTGCCGCTCCACCGCCGCCTCCCGCCACCACTTCCTGCCGCCTCCTCCCGCCACCGCCACCCCCCGCTGCCAGAATTTGATTGAGAGCTTCTGCACTCTTCTCATAATCCATAACAACACAGATTATGTTTTCACAGAGAAGGGAAATTTCTTGCTTCTGGTGTTTATTTGTTGTTGTTTATTGAAACATTGTTATGGAAGTGACGTGAGCTCTTCTTCTTCGTGTCCTCTGAGGCGTTGCAGCGCAAATTTTTTATTTTATTTTTTAATCAAAATGATTTCACATTGCGACTTCACATCACTGGTTATACCGAAGGATTGTCTTGATCTGCATGTTTGCATCTAAGGGAACGGTAAGATTGCCGTTTGCGCTGTTGAACAAGTTGGTGCGTGACTCAGGTAACCTCAGCCTTTTAATATTTATCTAATGTTTAGAAATCAAGCACAGTTTTGAAAATAAGTAGAGAGATCGAAAACAACTTGAGAAGATAAATCTTCTATAATCTCATTTTGGCCTGAAAATGGAATTTCAGAGGTTTTTCCTGTCCAGCCAGCTCTGCGAAATGTGCCAGGGTAGGACGCGTCAGGTCACATATATCAATATAGAATCATATATTGAGCCACGTCAGTAATATCGGAGCGAAATTATATTGAATCAAATTGAATTGTAAGATCTTGCCCAATACCCAGCCCTACATGCACCGTCAGGATCAGGATCAGCATCATGTCAGCCAGCACCGAGCAGGCACACATTTGACAGGGAAACGGAAACGGCCGACACGTCACCAGGACACACCAGCCTCATCTTAGCCCCATAGCGTCCTACTTGACAACACTCCTGACACCACTACCCATCCATCCAGGACCGACGTAGATCAGATATTCAGGAACTCTGCCGCCATGACTAGAATAGAATTAGAATTATGCCTCTGTGTCTAGAAGTGCAGAGCTTCCCACTCCTACACGCCACCTTCAACACAACACAAAAAGCCTCCTTCAAGTCGAAAAGAAGATTCATAAGGAAAAGAAGACATGAATTTGAAATTCCCAAAAACGAATGAGACCTGCATGAAATAAAAGAGACTATAAACAGCCATCTCACAAGAAGCCACAGAACTGGCAGTGAGAGCTTCCTTTGTGTGTCTTTGCTAAGTAGGTTCTCCCGATGCTGAAGCTATAGCTGGTAGGCATGCCAGCTGGTTCGCCAACTATAAACAGCAAAGCAAACATGAGGAAATATAATTACACCATTTATTTATGCCGCTTTTTTTTCCTCAATCACAACAATTACACTGAAACCAAGTGATTCCTGCGCAAAACTTTGTTGTCATGAATGCTGGTGCGACCGGGGCTTAGGGAGTTATCCTGTGTTAGCCTCATTGAGCAGCATATCAGATGGCGTAGGGGTAACAAGTTTAGTGCTGCCGTACCATCCCTGTCCAAAATGTTGGGACTGCGGGTGTGGAACCCGGGGTGGTTGGAGGCCCTGCGGTCCAGCTCGCCCTGATCCAGCCTCTGCTTGTCCTCCTGGTGAGCAGACTCGTGCACGGCCTTGATCTGGTGCTGGAACATGGCAAAGCCGCTGATGGGAATGCCACCGGGGCCAAAAGGACCAGGCACCTAGAGAGAGAGCGGGAGGATTAGTTGTGGTGCCAGACACAGGTTTCCCTGGGGAGATGCTGAGCAGATCATTAGAATGATGATAGAAAAGCAGCATAAGCTAGACATTCCTCAGATGTTTTCACTACATGTTTGTGTTACAGTTGAGGAACTTTTACATCTTTGAGGAATACAATTACAACAATGGGGATCCTAATAAAGCCTTGATACCTCACCTTAAAATAAGCAAATTTGCTTTTTTGAAACTTAAAAGTGAGCAAAGGCTGGGCACAGATAATATCCCTATCAATATCAGAATTGGTTATTTTTCCTCATTTTCATATACTATTTCTCTTGATAAGGGTTGGTGCATTGTTGTACAGACAGACAAGTAGAATAAAAAAGTTTAACAGTCTGAAAAACCAAGCCAAAAAAAAAAACAAATATAGAAGAAGATACAGGATGTATTCTAGAAGTCTGGTTGCGAGAATTAACATATCAACAAACTGACAGCTTGAAGTACAATAACAACTGACTACATTTGGATAAGCATGACATGAATTCACTGGTCGGTAGATTGAGATGCTGCCTCCTCGCCTCTCTGCATGAGTACATCCAACACAGAGATGGTAGGTTGCTATAGTGACAAACCATGGGTGGGATGGCGGCGGCCCGCTCCTGCAGCTGCTGCATGTTGAGTTGGATGTGCTTCGCCGAGGATACGAGCACAGAGCTTTGAGGCCCGAGCATGGAGGGCTTGTCCATGGAAAACATCCTAAAAGACAAAACAACAACTCAGACACAGATAAACCCAACAAGCAACAAGCAACCAACCAACAAGCAAACAAGCAACCAAGTAACAAGCAAAGAAGCAACAAGCAACCAGCAAACAAGCAAAAACCAAACAAGCAACAAGCAAACAAGCAATAAGCAAAAAGCAACAAGCAAAAAGCAAAAAGCAACAAGCAAAAAGCAGTGCAGTTAGCACTGTTAGTTGTTGGCATTGCTAACAACGAATACAGAAATGTAATATTTCAAATAATTTATAATTATGGTGGTGGGTTTAAGCAGGAAATTGAAGTTGGTTGTTTAAGTATCAATATTACAATTGAATATCGATTTTTGTCACCCAGCCCCGATGTCAGCGCCCACCTCTGCCTCTCCGGCTCCGCTTCCCCGTCCTCGTCGGCACTGCAGGTGGCACTAGAGTCGTCTGAGTGGAGCTCCCGCTGCCTCTCCAACTGATCGCTCTTCTCCCCTTTCTCCTTGGTTTCGGGCTCCACTTTGACCTGAAATTCCCCGGCTTTCATGTCCACATCCTGCGGCTCGGTCTTGGGATGAAGCGGCCCCACGTAGGGGGCCATCCTGGCCCTTTCCTCCTGTGTACCCGTCTCGGCTTCAGGGCTCTTCTCCTGCTTCACGCGCAGCTCCCCGTAGGGGGGCTCCTGGGCCTCGGCCCCGCCGCTCGGCCCTCTGTCCTGCTCGGAACAATGGGCCTCGCCGGCCGCGCCGTCCGCTCTCTTGGAGTCGCTGGGCTTGGAAGGGTCCGCCTGCGAGGGCGAAGGGGCGCTCTCTGTGTCAGAGCTGTTGTCGGCACCTGGGTGAGAGGCATAAAAAGGTGCATGAGTGCAAATAGAACAACAGATCCAAGGTATTATCGCTATATAAGATCTAATGTTTGCAAAGAAATCTGGCAGTGTTATGAACAGTGGACAGGTGTTGGGCTGGGTTAAAAAGAATTGGCATTTACTCATTCAAGTTCTGTCTTTTTTTGGTTTTTAGATGGCAGGATGTCAGAGATGAAAACGAGAAAGACCAGAGTCCAACAATATGTGATGAAACACAACTTGCACCTGACTGAAGATACCCTGAGCTGGCAGATGTTCAAACCTTAAATGAAAAGATTTTGTCTTCTGTAGCTTTTGAAGAAATATTTTCTAACTTCATGAATGGACAGTGCTCTTAAGATCCAGTCAAAGCTTTGGATAAAACTCTTCTCTCCACTGACAACGCTCAGACAAGCTGTTCCAAAAATACTTGCTTTGCAGACACAAATGTCAAAGTGTGTCCAGTCACAACACATCTGGCTTCCTGTCAGTATACAAGTTTACTGTATACAGTATACTAGTACGACTAGTAATACTAAGTAATACTAGAACTGTATACAGTATACTAGTTTACAGTATACTGAGATCACGTGTACAAACACGGACGCTGCTTTCACTTGGATCTTCATGGCTTCAGATGAGAACTCCTCTGTCACTACTGCTTTCTGAGAAATGGCGGCTCCTCCAAGATGAAGTATGGGGGGTGGGGGAAGTGGGGGATGGTAGCTCAGGAGGTAGAGCTGGTGGTCTAGTCATCTAAAGGTTGCTGGTTCGATCCCAGGCTCCTCCTGCTAGCATGCTGTAGTGTCCTTGAGCAAGACACTTAACCCCTAATTGCTCCTGATGGCTGCGTCCGTCGGTGATTGTACAATTGTAAGTCGCTTTGGATAAAAGCGTCTGCTAAATGTAATGTAATTCTGTAAAAAAAAGTATGCCCAAGGCCTTCCACATAAACTGAATTTTCATTGTCAGATACGAGAACGAGAAAGAGAAATAAGCAAATTGAAAAGGCTGCGATATGGAGGCGTACATGTCTACTAGGGCTGTGTGATGAAACAATTTCGATCATTTATACTATAAAATCTTCCATGAAAACAATGAAACATTTATGAGATTTATTTCCATTCTATTGAGTCAGTTTTCCTCTACCTACAAAGACACGACAAGAACAGCCAATCGCACAGCAGAGAAACAACCACATGACACGGACAGCCAATGGCACAGCAGAGAGACAACCACATGACACGGACAGCCAATGGCACAGCAGAGAAACAACCACATGACACAGACAGCCAATCGCACAGCAGAGAAACAACCATGTGACACGGACAGCCAATCGTCTTACCGGTTAAGCCATGAAAATACCCATAAAACTGTAAATTGTGCATTATTATTACTATTATTATAAAATATATATTGTGATAATTATCGACATCCAGCAATATAAAATAAATGTTGATACAATCTTTGGCCATATGCTCCAGCCCTGATCCTACGTAACTTGCAACTTTGAATATACCTCTCGCATACACCTATAGACAAAACATATTTTTAACTGTGCCAAAAGTAATTCAATTGAAGCCATTGAAAGCCTTACCAAAGCATAGTTACACCAATACTGAAACTTTCAGCTACTACTACTTCTACTACTACTACTACTAGCTAGTGAAAAATTCTACTTAAGCTTGACTGTTTTTCGAAAGCAAAAGAGCAAATGAATGGTGCGTTCACCATTTCAAGTACTTGTATTATACACTGCTTTGTTTGAACAAAATCATTCAAAGTAACCACAAAGAAAGTACGTCACTTTGGTATGAGATTTAGGGATCACGAGTACATGAAGAAAAAATCGGCAAACACGCTATCAGATCATCCCCTCCTCCTTTTCCCCTCAACTGGCTTGTTTGCTGATTCAAGCAAACAAAAACAAGACAAAGGGAGATCAAATGGCCAGAATAGACTGTAGAATGAATGCAGACCTACGTTCATGGTGAGTGGAACACAAAATAATAAGGGACCAGAGTAATCCAGCCACACTTAAACTTTGTATTCCCACGCCAGGCCGTGTAACGCAGGTTTTCTTTGGACTTGTGAAAGCACAAGTGAACCCTTCTGCATCAAAGCAGCAGAGCAGCACTCTGCGTTCCACCCATTTCCATTTCATACGTCTCCAAGCCAAGACACCGTTACGCAACAGGGGAGCCGGCAGAGTGAATTAGCCCACATCTTTTATCTTTCTACAGCCTCTTCCCCACCAACACACTCTTTTTTCACTTTCCCCTCATTAAAAGACTGTTCTTGTAGAAGAGACTGAGCTCTACATCAGTTCATAATGGGAAAAGCCGCAATGCCAAACACTGTGCCACCATGTTCAGCATTGCTGTATTAAGGTTTTATAAAAGACTAACAACACAATACATTGTCCAGAATACTTCAGCATGTGAGTATGAAGAACGAGGCCAGATGGACTACAGCCCCTTTCCCACTTGCACTGAAAGTGGTAAATCTGTGGTAATGTTCCGTATTGGCGTCATGTGAGAAAAGGAGCCGGTCTCCATGTTCCGTAAAACTCTCAAAGTAGTATCATTTCCGGCAAACTGCGGGTACGGCTGTGAATGGAAGCGTGTGGGAGCGGAAGCAGTAACATTTCCGTAAAGAAGGGGTGAAGCCCACTCCAAATGAAGCACAAATAGTGGGTTTTTACAAATATTTATCTTGTATATTGTTTGTTTTCTGGAAGAAAAAAAGCATTTGGTAAAATGACGAGTCCCGTCTGAACCGTGGAGCTTGGCTGTAAAGACGAGAAACTGAAACCCGTCCAGTCTCTACGGAGACAGCTCTTTATATTATTTAAATGTTCATCTTTTTCTTGTTAAAAATGCCACTCGGACCCCAGACGTGTCTTTTACAGTTAGGCGTGCGCTGCCAAACTTGGGCCACCGGCGCTTGGCTTGCCCACAGGCTGCATGGCAGCATGGAGAGGGGGAGGGAGCGAGCGGACAGGGAGAGGTAGAACGGAGAAGGGTTAGGGTTGGAGAAGGTTCATTCTCCAGAGGCAGAGGGCGTAGGACAGGTTGGAAACAGTCACACTGATTGAATAACTTTGGGTGTAGGTTCCGGCATCTGGGACGGGGGCTTTGTCCTCTCAGTCAGCGGAGGGAAGGGTCCGGTGGCGGGAAGAAGCGTTCTGTCGCGAGCATTACCTAATGTATCCAGAACAGTCATCTATTTGGGAACAGACTCCATCTGGAACTTCTCCGTAAAGGGGGCCAATTTGGGAATGACTACCTACTGCCTTTGTCGGATATTTTTTATCCAGCAATGTTAGGGATTCCATGTGGGAAAGGAGCTTCAGATATGACCGGCGACATGATGCCCCACCGCCTTTCACTACTTTGTGGGTTGATGACGCCACTTTTCCACTAATGTTGGTTGTTGTTGTAGCTACAGTAAGTAGCACTATAATGCATTGTGGTATGTGCTTGCCAGTGTACTGTCCGGTGTTTGCATACTATGATATTTCAATGTTTGTAGTACTAAATATTACAGGAGCAACAATGATGTCAGCAAAACGGCCAATCGCCACAGCTCTGTGTTCACCACATGAGGAGAATCCACCAGTCAAGCTTCCATATTGACTCTCACCTTGGAATGTGATACTTTGGTGGATCTCTAAATGTCGCATTCCCTGCCCATATCTACCCACTCTGCGTGTGTGTGTTTTTGTGTGTGTGTGCACGTGCGCTCTGTGTTCATTTGGTCTCTGTGTCTGACCTTCACTGTCATCAGGGTTGTCCTCGTCATCGTCAGCTGACGCTGTGGATAAACCTTCGCCTTGTGACCTGTCGGCCCGAGCCCGCCGTGAATCCTGGGAAAGGGAGAAAGCAACATTTGCAAAACAAGTCTTATGATGCCCCTCATATTCTAACTCCTATGAGACAAACAGATAAACCTCAAATAATTGTGGAAATGTTGTACTGTATTAAGGTTTGATATAGACTTATTCAACGGACTAATCTTGCGATGACCCTGTTCTAGCGATGGAGGAAATGCAAACCTCACACGTCTGTCTCCCCTCGTACCTGTTTGTGCTGTTGGAGCAGGTTGTCAAGGTTGTGCCGCCGCTTATAGTTGAAATAGAAGTTCTTGCACTGAGCTTCGCTTTTGGTACCCACCATTTTAGCAATGGCCGTCCAGTTACGTCCATGCTCCACGAGCCCTGATAACGCAGGAGGAAAAACATGAGACTATCGCAGACTCTTAAGATAGAATAAAAAAAGTGAACACTTCATTAATCGCCGGGGGTAATTTGGGTGTTTAACAGCAGCTTGAAGGAACATAGCTGAGGACCACTACTGTAACACGCACAAACCCTATACTATTAGTGTTACTTCAACATCAAATGTGGCAATGTTAAGCCGGGGTTTTTCCTGCATAGAGAATTATGAGGCAGCCACCTCCATCAAATTTCGTGCTGCCTCCAGTGCTCTGTAAAACTCTGATGAATGTCTTCTGTGGCGTTTAATAAGCCCCAAAACCCGGGCACGTGCAGAGCAGCACCCGCCAACGTGACCCCCTCCCCCCGCAATACCCGCTCGCTGGTGTGTACAGGGAGGGTTGAGCCCGCTCCCGGGCAAAAATGCCCCCCACCAACCCGGACACCGCTCTGCACGCGGGTCCCGAGACCAACCAACCACGGACAACGCCACGCCACGGACACAGGCGGTCATCCCATCGGGCATAGTTCGGACATTGCCTGGGGCCTCGCACACTAGGGGGCCCCGTAAATTTGTGTGGACTTTTATTTTTCATCAAGTATGTTGTTTCTTTGTCACTTACTCCAGCGATCGGCGCCGTGCGTCGCTCACACCTGATGAGCAGAATTCGGAAAATAGTGCGATTAGAGAAGAACGTACAGAGCGGACACGGACGTAGAGGGCGGAGGAGAAGAGATGCACTTCCAGTGGTGTTTTGGCTGAGTGAAAAAGTCTCTTTTCAGTAAGCCAGCCGGCTCTCATGGCTCCCAAGAATATCATTTAACCATGAAATTGTATGAAATATTTTGTTTGTATTTATTCCACTACAAAGAAATAACGTTATTTAAAATGATTACATGTGACTGGACTCAATTAACATCCCCTAAAACAAATTACATAATTCGAATGAAAGCAAGGCATTTAATGAAAAAAATCCTAACCTATTGTTTTAAAATAATACAATGTTATATTCCCAATATTTTTTTTGCCTCATTGTCTTCTAACAGAGTGAAGAGCATTTGAATGGTTCAGCTAGAATTCTCATTTTGCTCTGTTCACTGGAAAGATCTTAACCTCGAAATAATTATTGTTTACCAGCCAAGATTGCGTTTCGCAAATTACCATCGATTTTGGGGGGGACGCAGGGGATACGCCCGCCCCCTCAATATTTACAACACGTCTGTTTGTTTCCCCCAAAATAAACATGAAAGAAGCAGAGGACTTTTTTTTTTGATAGACATTTCCACCATGAATTGACGCAGAAAATGCACAAATTAGCACATTAAAATTGACCAGAATGCGGGAAATGAAGTGTTTGACACTCAAAATGTCCTGAGGGGAGGATCCCCAGACCCCCTGCGCCTCATTTTGAGCCAGGAAAAACCCTGGTTAAGCACACAGCAACATGTGCCCATACATCACTACAGCATTCAACAGTTGCCCAGTTTTTTACAAGTGTATCAAATAAGAAGAAATAAGAATAAAATTCTTATTTTAAGTCATTTACCTCTGGAGTAACTATGAAGTGAATTTCATAAGGGATGGTAGCTCAGGAGGTAGAGCTGGTGGTCTAGTAATCTAAAGGTTGCTGGTTGGATCCCAGGCTGCTCCTGCTAGCATGCTGTAGTGTCCTTGAGCAAGACACTTAACCCTTAATTGCTCCTGATGGCTGCGTCCGTCGGTGTTTGAATAATTGTAAGTCGCTTTGGATAAAAGCGTCTGCTAAATGCAATGTAATGTAATGTAATTATATGTTGAGGCTTATTCTGTGTGTGTGCTCAGAGGGTAAAATGCACCTGAACCTACAGTGTCCTGGTGCTGATTCTGCACCTTCACTTCAACTTCCTGGTTATCTGGAGTCATGATGGTGGTGTGATTACAAGTCAGATTATATCCCATGGAGTGTTGGCTTAAGTCGTGGCTCTGTCCAACATGGTTACCGGCACCAAGCTCCCAATCAGCTTTGAGCATCTCAAACTCTGGCCAAGTAGTCATGAACTGGAAGGCTGCCAGTTACCTTTGACATTACGGCGTCTCCACTACAGATCCCACAACCTCGCTGACCTCTCCCTTCCTTCCCTGCTCGGCTTCCCGCAATCTGCTCTATTGAAGTGTACGACGCTGGCATTTCAGCCAATCAGCAAAGAGCTGAGCACAAAGCCGTATTACTGCCCTTACTGAAGGAATGAGGGCACGGAGACGCCCGCCTCTTTCTAAGCAAATTAAACGCCTCGAGAAAGGTCTTGTTTTCAATTAAGAACAAACCAGTTTAAACAAAGTATGTTGAACGCAGGAAGCATCATGGATGTACAGTCCCTCAGTCTCCCTTAACAAATACAGTAGCAATTCACAGATGAATTGCTACTGTATTGAATTCAACTAATGAATTCAACTAATAACAAATGAACAAACTCAAGGAACAGCTTCTTGTTCTCCTCAATCAGAAAGTTTAAAATACACTGAAGACTGTCATTTCAAGCTGCATTGTTTTACAACCTGTCCGCTCAGGTTCACATTCACTCCAGTGAGTCCACCTATTTTGTTGATGAAATATTTCCGTTGCAGTGAGGAGTGGCAGCGTGCCAGGAGCGAGGTGTCTGACGAATCACCTCCCAAGAAGGTTCAAGTCTTTTAGGAGGAGCTAAGAGGGAAAGCTCCTCCATCACCACGATCGACCATCGGCTGCCACGGAGGAAAGGATGACAAGGTCATATCCAAGTGATTTGTCATGCAATTTCCACCTATCAAATCACACTTTAACACAGCGTCCATGAAATTAAATGTGAATCTTAACTTTGTCAACCATTTCAACATCAACAATCACTTTCAGTCGACGACAATTCACGTTTGGTCAATCATCCGATCAAAGAAAATCCATTGAATTCAGAACTCAATGGACAACCCCTCCTGACGTCCTTATGCCTATTAACAACAGAACACAATTTGCTGTAGAGAAAACCAAAGTAATCATGGGACAGATCTGGAACTTTTTCAAGTCAAGTCCAAAAAAGAAAAAGCACATGCTTCCCTGATCCACCCCTGCCTCACGAAGCAATTCCACTTCTAGATGTATTTCTTAGATTTGAGATGAACGGCACCGATGTTTCAGCACAGTTTCAAAAGCAAAAAACAATGATAACTGAGAGGTCACCTAAAAGGGACTGATTGCTTGTCCTACTCCTCAAACATCCTCTTTCTCTGCCTTCAAGAGCTGACCTGCTGGGTTGTAGGCAATCAAGCCTGAGATGCATCAGTGGATTCAATGAAATCAAACCAGGACAGAATCATACAGACATCTTGTAAACAGCCAGGGGTTTGAGTTTTGAGTAATCTGGTCCTTCCACTTTTTGGAAGTGCTTTTATTTTTCTGAATGTTTGTACTTCAGCAAACGTCATCTCCATTTCATTTAAAACCATGTTGAACAGAATTCAAGTTGGAGAAGTCGAGCAAATTCTAGTTTGTTTAGGGCCTCAAATGCATATAAACTTGGTAAATATTAATTGTATTTTTTGTCTTTACATATATGCATTAAAATGTTTGTGAAAACATTTGCACATTACACTGATTTTGGCAACCTGGAAACAAATCTATTGCCGCCGACAATCAATCAGAAAACCTAAGCGCCAATGTTTCGCTCAATGTTATTTCTTCCACGGCTGCTTGCGATATTTTAGATACCCTCCAAATGAAAACATGGTTTGATCAATTTAAACACTCCAACAGTTAACTTTGGGTTCAGTTCAGTTTAAAACCGCTAATAACCACAGTAAAAAATAACAATTTTTTTATTCCAAGCCCATTTGATGGAAAACCCTTAGCGTCTATAAGCTGGGTTTAATTAATCCTTTGGGTTACTTTTCCCCATCCAGCCTCCAGGGACCACGCTGACCGAGAGGAGGGAGTTGGTCAACAGAGACGAAAGGAGCACTTTGAGACTTTAAAAGGCCAACAAAACAAAAAAATATAATTTCTTTCCCAGAATGGCTGATGAAAGTCAGCAAAATGTAAATAATGGATAGCGATCTTTAGAGGAAGCAGCAACCATCACGCTCCGCTGCGTCCCGCTTGGCCTCAGCAGAGTGCTTCTGAGAGGCACAGATCACAGAGCAGCTATATTTGTAAAAAATTGAAGAAATCTTCCTGAAGCCATTCATCTTTTCTTCAAAGCCTACAGGTAGTTTTCTGAAGGAGTGTACATTGGAGGGTGCTGGAGTGGTTCAAAAAAAATATAGCAGTATAGCCTCAAAAAGAGCAAAAAATGTCTAGAAAAACACGGGAGACCAACAACCCCCCAAAAAAACAGAGAAAGAAAAGAAACAGACCAAAAAGAAGTGAAACTTTACCTTTTTTGGCTACTTCCATCTCCTCCTCGGTCCAGCGAGAAGTTTCTCCAGTTTCAACGGCGCTGGCTGAATGACAGACAGAAAAGAAACAGCGGCATCAGTACTGGGAGATGGAGCAAGGCAGAAAGAGAGAGAGATGGAGAACAGAGGGAGAGAGAAAGCAACAGTCCGCTCCCTCCGCCGTCTCGTTCTCATGGCCGCTAATCTAATAATCTGTTTACATTCAGGAGCAGTGAGACCTGCACGCACACGCACACACACACACACACACCCACCCACCCTCCTTCCCTCCCTCCCTCCCTCTCTCTCTCTCACGCTCTTACTCTCTCTATCAACATGTGCCCTCCCTCCTCTGTCTGATCCACAGGCAGAGGGAGGCTCTGGTCAGCTGATCCAGCGGCAGACAGCGGAGGAGTACAGCAACGGAGAACCTCCCACTGCTAGGAAATGGCCTTGGATGCAGACACACACACACACACACACACACACACACACACACACACACACACACACACACACACACACACACACACACACACACACACACACACACACACACACACACACACACACACACACACACACAGTCTCCACCTCTTTGCCATGGCCCTACTGTCACAAACCCCATGCAAAATTCATAGAAGAGAACTACAGAGTTAGTGTGTGTGTGTGTGTGTGTGTGTGTGTGTGTGTGTGTGTGTGTGTGTGTGTGTGTGTGTGTGTGTGTGTGTGTGTGTGTGTGTGTGACCCCTAACCCAGTCTCGTCGATGGCACCCATTGAGATTGTGTAAACATTTGGACAAATATAGCATCAGATGAACCCATGACATTTAAAAGCTGCGGCCCCGGTGTGGGACGATCCACTCCCAGCGTTGAGATCTCTCTGACCCGCAGCCTCCAGCAACACAGCCCAGTCAAAGCTGGACTGGACCGGGACGCCGGCTCCCATGACAAAACTCACATGTTCTAGTAATCCCCCCCCCCCCCCCGCCTCCGAGGCGGTGATTTATTTCACACGGTTCTATGAAGACACACACAACCCCCTCCAAATAAGCAGCCCTGCTTGGCAGGGCTCCAACAGATAGCTCCCCCCACCGCCGGCTGCACTTCTAAGAAGAAACCCAGCCACGGGGTTAGTCCAGAGCACTCAACACGCAAACACACACACGCAAACACAGAGAGAGAGAGAGAGAGAGAGAGAGAGAGAGAGAGAGAGAGAGAGAGAGAGAGAGAGAGAGAGAGAGAGAGAGAGAGAGAGAGAGAGAGAGAGAGAGAGAGAGAGAGAGAGAGAGAGAGAGACAGAGACAGAGAGCGAGAGATACAGAGAGCGAGAGATACAGAGAGAGAGAGAGACAGAGACAGAGAGAGAGACAGAGACAGAGACAAAGACAGACAGAGACAGAGAGCGCTGTTGTATTGATGCTTTGCATTCCTGACTGCATCATTGTGGTACAATAATAATGGGCAAAGTATTTGACACAATTGATTTGAGTTATTATACGTTTTTATCCGTTGTCTTCATTGTCTCCTCCAAAAGCAGCTAGAACAGTCTATGAGGTCCAGAAAATGAGATGACTGTAGTGCAGCCTTAAAGATATCATTTTACTACATCGCAATATTACAATAAGTCACAGACGAGTCTGGTGGTGATGTTGATAAATCTCTAACCCGTCTGGCTCTACACCAGCTCAAAGCGCTGGGTGACGGAACCACACACAGACAACAGAAGAAGGGAACCGTGTTGCGAGCGAGGGTGGATGAAGTGGCTCGGCTGTATGCGACTGAGAACCATGACAACCGCTGCACCCAAGGGAAATGCATCGCCATGGTGATGGCCAGTTAGGCCTTGAAAGTCTATGTGCTGCAACATTGAACTATTGGGAGCAGAGCTTTCAGGGTGCAGATATTCAGTCTTTCTGATGAGAAAAAACGAAAAAAAAAAAACCCTACATGATCCGTTCCACAAGCGAGGAGTGCGAGCCTAACAAACAAACCAAAATTATCCTGCAGCATTCCTGGAAAGGGAGGGGTGGATAATAACAATTTGTCTTTTGTTATAGCTCATAAGATCTTTGTACAACTAGGATCATTCTTCTATGAAGTCTTTCTGGTTCCACCCCACAGCCTGCAGTCAGCATGTGGTGTGACAGGCCCGGTGCGTCGTGTCGCTGAGGCCAACCGGCGACGACAACCCTCTGATCAGTGTTGACAACATAAACAACCAGGCTTTTTGTAGCATGGTGTCTTCAATCAAACCTGTCCTCATGGCTTGTATCCGCAGTATAGCGGATTGAATTTGTGTCTCACAAAAAGCAAATTAGGGACGTCACAGCAGGAGATTATTTACGAAGGAAAGATCACAGTAGAAGGGTTTTACAATCATCGCTGTGTCATGCATGATGAGAGAAAAGTTTGAATGTATTTCTCACATCATCCTTTAAGTCTCGAAAATAAAATGTGCAGGCCCACTGACTGTAATATTAAAAATACATTTATGAAACGTAGGTGAATTTTATCAAATCAAAATGCCAAAGGAGGGAGTGAACGCAACTTCCCAGAGTCAACTGCTGCAACTATATCAAGCAAAAAATGTTCTTTCCTGTTTGAAAGAAGCTGTTGACATGATGTCTTTGACGTCTGGTTGCTGGGGCGGGGGGGCTGTCTCTCCCTCTTTTAGGACTTGTTTTCATTTGAAACAGGTTTGTTTTTTTTCCAGCAAGCCCCCCCATCCTTACAACAACCAAGTTGCTCTCTCTCTACTAACACGCACATTTTACAATTCACTGTAACCGTCTCCTGAACGATACCCTGACTTGGAGGTGTCAGATTTGTCACTTGCCGGGTCCAGTCACCCCTGGAAATGTACGCTCATCCCTGCGCAACACACACACACACACACACACACACACACACACACACACACACACACACACACACACACACACACACACACACACACACACACACACACACACACACACACACACACACACACACACACCCCCCCCCTCATGTTTTTAGGGCTCTCACCAATGATTATTTTGGCAATCGCGTTTCCTTACTTGAGCATATTCTATTTTAGAAATTGTTATTCTGTTTACAACTCTGACATGCAACACCTGAAACATACAAGCACGATTTTATTCATCGTTTTGGCTGTTTGGTTAGTGCATTTTGCAAAATGTTTTTATTCTTCGCCTCCTCTCACAAGCCGGCAAATGTCAGCAGGCTGATGCAAACAAAACGTGCACAAACATAATCCACTGCTTCGCGATTCGGGCCATGTCAAAGCACTTGGACATTGCTGGTCAAAAGGGGAATTCAGAAAGCAATCTAAGACCACTGAGACTCAAAGGAGTGATATACAGATCCTTTACAGTTCAAATACCTCACAATCTCTCTTCAGTTCGTTCAGCTCATCAAAATAGAGAAGACATAAATGTCTTCTCTATTTTGTCCAACCAAGACAACACCAACAACAGTTCTGCCCCGGTCTCAGAGGAACACTTAGCGTTAGGATGGGAGAACAGCGGCAGTGAACCTCCACATGTGGCATCTCACCTTTGTTGGCCTCCACAGCAGCCATTGGGATTTGGAGTTTAGCGGGCTCCTTCATGGCCTTTTGGTTGGACTCAGGTTTAGGGAGGTGCTGGGACTCGAGTGCAGCGAGCTCAGGGGCGGGGGGCTCCTCGCTCGCCACAGATGCAGCCTCGTTGGCCATGGAGCGGGTAGTGATCCTTCCCTTGCGACGGCCCTGGCTGTTGGCCGTCTTCCTGCCACGTGGCGTGTTTTGCTCCTTTCCGTCCTCGTCCTCCCCGGCTTCACATTTGTCACCTTTGTCCTTGCCGATGTCCCTGTGGTTCAAGGGAGGAAAAGAGGTTTTAAGCCCTAGTCACAGCAGGAACTTGCAGTGCAAAATTCTTCCACTTTCTGCCAACGCTGAATCGTATAAAATGGGATGAGATTACATGATAGCTTGCTGTATTTTCAACTCTCCAATCGACCGGCCCCTCAAGTTTGAACAACCAGCTCTACCCAAAACTCCACAAAACTTTCTCCCAAATATACTGCTTGCGATCGTTACATTTGGCGGTCAATCTTACTGTCACAAATAAATGCTGATGGGACAAGGGCAATAACCTTGCTGCATCTGAATGACGAAGAACAGTGGATTACCAAGTTAATTTTGCTGAGCCCCGTGGGGAGATTTGTTCTCTGCAATTGACCTTTCCTACTTATTTAGGAGCAGTAGGCAGCACAGCACGGCGCCCGGGGACCAACCCCAGACGTATAGAGCTAACGCTTTGGTTGAGGGCATCAATAGGAGTGTGTATGTGATGTGCAGGTCTTTTGGTTCATGAATAGGCTACTACAGTTTGTCAGCTAGCAAGACCATCATTGGCTGACATTTGAAGCTCTGCTTAGTGAGCAGATGGCTTTGGACATCAGTCATGATGATGACGATGGCTGCCCATCGAGCCCACTGGGCGATGTCTGGAATCATCCATCTAATGGCTGTTAGTCCAGGGCAAGGATGCAGCTACGTAGGCCCCTTGCTCAGCACCCCTCTGCTCAGGGTGAGGATGAGCTCAACAAACACAGTCCAGGCTTGGTGGGGGCTCAATCCTGTCATCCACTTGGCAGGGTTTCATGTTTTCATTTTGAGGGGGAAAATCTAGCCTACAACAGAAATGTGTTTTTCTCAGATTATGACAAATCCAAATTTCAGGTACCACCCTTACCCAAGCTCCAGACAATTTTTGTCAATAATTTGTCATGGTACATGTTCTTGAGCTGATCCATTGACAGTGCAGGGCTCCAGAGTGCGACCATTTAGTCGCATTTTGCGACGATCTTTGGAGACCGCGCTACCAAATTTTATCACTAGGAGCAGCAGCGCAACTTGCAAATATGCTGACAGGTTTTTTTTTTTACCATCATCATATATCATGTGACACACTAGGAGGGAGCGAGAACTGGTGTGTGAGCGAGCGCGAGTGAGGGACGGAGATCTCTCGCAATGTCCACAATATCAACATTGACCGCCACATATTGACTCTTTTTTCTTTTTTTGACTATTTAAAATAGTATTTAAAATTGTCAATTTATTACCAAAGCATTTATCAGTAATACAGTTAATATGGAAAATATATGAATGCTGACGTTGCATGTCGATTTCAGTGGTGCTCCTAAATTTTGTGCTGGTGCTCCTAAGATTTTCAGAAGGGAGCAGCAGTACCACTAGTGGAAAGTCTGGAGTCCTGCAGTGCATATGAATCCAGTACCGTACGAATCTACCGTACAATTTGGACACATTCTTTGCATCTCAGTTTTAAAGTGTAAAATTTTGGGTTCAAAGCAACAACAACATTCAAGACACAGATCAGCTCGGACTTGCATTAGGAGACCAGAAAGTCTCCCTTTTGGGCTTTGTTATAAATCTGGAAAAGAGGGAAGTTGATCCCAGCGCTGAGTCAGAAAATTCCAGTTGCCTCGAACAACGGGTCTAATTTACTTGGAGTACCTCTCCTTGTAAAACTGTCAGGAGAGGATGAGCCAAAGACGACGGCAACAGCCACAGCAGCTTTATCTGCCTTTACACAAGTTGAAGCCAGTGCCTGTTCAACTAGCGTTCCTTGCAGTAATATCTTTCAACTTTATCTGAAAGTAAAAATAATAGCATTCTAGAATATATTTACTGCCAAAAAATTTGTGGCAAACCCGGTTTTGCACCGTTCAAAGCCATTGGCGTTCTGTTTAGCATCCAAAAGACTTCCTAACACAAGCCAATCAGGTTCCATGGCGATAACGGCACATCAATGCCAGACACCGCATGGTTTAACACAATATGTTCACTAGGACAACGGGACGGCTTGAAAAAGTACACGAAAGCATTCCTATGTGTTTATATATGCTGTTTAAACCAGAATTGTGGTAAATATGAATGTCATTTTGAGTTTTTCGCAATCTGTCATTGCTTGAGTTTACCTTTATGCCTGCACATTGTCTTAATAACAATAAAATGTAATTGTCCGTGGGGAAAAGGACCACTTGTGAAATTTCTAGCAGATGTTAAGGTTTGGCAAATGTATAGTCAAGTGACACAAGTAAGACTGAAACCAGGCCACAAACAACCAGTCTCCACTCACCTGGAATCCTCCTTCTCATCTTTCTCTTCCTCGTCTTTCTTCTCCTCCTCCTCTTTTTTCTCGGACTTCTCGGATTTGTCCTCTTCGTTTTTGTCGTCCGACTTGTCTTCTTGTGAGGGTCGTGTTATTTGCTGGAAACAAAAAAGAACAATGAAACATACACATTAATCGCTTGCACTGCTACAATACGACATCCTGTACGGACATTCGTGCACTTTTCCCAAATAAAGTCAAAATTGAAGGCTGCAACACAGCGTGGCAGTCTGTGCCAATCTGAGCCATCAGCCCAGGTCGATGGAAGACATGGAATTACATAAATCTGAGCCGTATTATGCTCCAAACTAACAATACAAGAGATAAAGTACAGGGATAGGGACAAGCAAGAGGAGGAAACATGAAGGTTGTCATGGCTCATGTGCAGACAAGATAACAATTATCAAGTCCTTTGATGATGCTCACGTGCGGCGGGTATCTGCAGAAACATGGACGCCCAAACAACTCACGACAATGCAGATATTCTTCTCTGAAATTAAGCAACAAAAAACCCTTGAGAGCAGAGGAAAACCATAAACGCTTGTTGTGACGCTAGCACGTGATAAGTCTGCAAGACAGTAACAGCAAATGTGCAAAGCGTATCAAAAAGGGTTTGAGCTGCACCAGACAAATACTGTCGCACAAATAGAACAAAAAATGCATTATACTCAAATGGATCTTGAAAACAGGTCCGACAGAGTGATTGAGGACAGAGCAACATTCTTTATCATCACTGCTGGCGCGGCACACCGCAGAATCCCTCCCCCTCGCCTGTTCCATGAAAGCGCTGTGCTGGAACAAGTCTGGCTATGCCAAGCCAAACATCCCATGCTGGTACCAGATGGGGCCATGGAATGTGCTTAACTCAATGGTGGAGGCAAAAAAGAGAAACTGAGGCAAGTCAGGAGGACAGAGATATAATTAAAGAAGACGCTTAAACAAAACAAGACAAGGGTTGAGGCTGGAAGTCTAGTCACCGACGATGTGGCTCTGCAAAGGAGCGTCTCGTCCACCTATCTCAGTGTCTCGCCGTGCTGTGGACTCTGAGGGAGGATTTCCTGACATTCGGTGAGAATCTGTTTGGAACTGCAGCAGTTGGAGCTGGACAGCCCTCAGTTGGTCTGCTAGTGTCTCTTTTAACTCTGTCATCTAACTTGCACAATTACATATTGCGCTAGTGAGCTTGAGGCAGGAAAACATTCATGACTTTCAAAGCCATTGCTGTTTGCTAGTTACTTATTGCATATTTGCTTTTTTTTTTTTTTTTTTTAATGTATTTACCTTTTCAGTCCGCAGCCTGGGCATACAACTCAGGATATTTGTGCCATTGAATTCAAGACAGAGTTCATCTGCAAGTGGAGTTGAAATTCTCAACCTGCAAAGCCCATCTTTAATAATCATCAAGATCTGCTTCCAATAATTCTGTGGAATGATAAGACTGTGCTCTTGTCATGGCCACCACCAATCCCTCTCTTTCGAGGACAATCTGACCATGATCAGCTAAACAACTCATCTCAATTGCTTCTCCAAGTTGGAGATCGTCACCACAAGCGAAACACATAAACAAACAAGCCAGCAAGATGCCCCGCCCAGTCACAAGCACAACACCCACGCAGCGCGATGGACCTGGCACAGTATATGTTCAAAATAGATATGTACATATGTAAACGATGAGTCAAATGACTGTGTCAAAGCTAAGTTCGCCTGAAGCTCAGGAAAGAAATAACAGCCCAGAATGATTATTATCTTAATAAAGTGATTGACTTATTTTGTTTATGTTGGTTTTTCTTTTTAACTACATTATCGCTCACTTCATTTATTGATCACTTCAACGAACCATCCACTATCAAAAGGTTCCTACTTGCCCAACACTGGCCAGTATGACATTGCAGTTTCTGCCATGAACACCACGTTACTAAGATTGCTATCAATGTGACGTTTAGTTTTCATAAATATCGTGCCAAGAAAGATCTGTTCCCGTCCATGGGATAGAGACCGTGGACCAGGACATTCCTAGAGCAGCTTCTTGGGCACAGGAGGATCCAGAGAGACCTCTTAGCAATGAGCAGCATCTTCGCCACAGTATCTGCAGGTAATCACTCATTTAACTGGAGACTTTTGAAGAGCCTTTTAATATGTCAAATATAAGATCAATTCTGTATCTGTGTGTGTATATATATGAATACACACACACACACACACACACACACACACACACACACACACACACACACACACACACACACACACACACACACACACACACACACACACACCCGCTGTTGAAAACCAGATTATTCCTTAAAAAAATGTTGTTGCATTATTCTTGAATTATTCTGCAGTAGCATTGAACTTAAAACAGGCTTGAGTGAAATGACCAAATTATTGAATACCTTCGGACATTTTTATTTATTTATTTATTTTTTAAATAGACTTTGTATTTTTGAGTTATTCGTTATTGAGCTTTTTAATACAATTGAAGGCCTTAAATGTAGCTCCATTGAATTCATATTTTATGCCGTTTTGGTGATCTGTGGCTACCGTCCAGCAGCTAGGTGAGGGCTGCCTGGGTCAGGGAGCAGTAATGTGTTTTCTTTGGAGTTGCCTGGGCGTCATGGTGTTCTGGTCCCTGCTTCCCTGTGCTGCCTGCAGAACCTCCAACACAGATGTTCTCCAACACTCATGGTCCCCTGTGGTTCTGCGGTGCGCCGTTTCTTTTTCTTTTTTTCTTTTTTTTAGATGAAGAACTTTTGTGACCTGGCACGGATATTTGGAGAGTTTTAATTTCCCCCCAGCTTCTTTGCTGGTTTGCAGGGCCTGTTTGATTGAGGAACAGAGCTGCAAGTCAATCGAATATTTCCTACCGCAAAGCACAGAGCACCAGGGAATCTCTCTCAACTTAACAGAAGACAGAGAGAGAAAGAAATGAATGAATGCTTTAAAATTTAACTTTTCTACTATGCACCCCATCTATCTGTGCAATTGACCTTGTAGAAAATGTTCCTATAAATGATTCTGTTATACAATGACAGATGATAGCTCATAAGCCAATGATAGCTTTTATAGATGATCAAATTACTCAAAATGAGATTATTAAATCATGAAATAATTCAATAACTGAACAATTAATTGTACCATTTTTAAATATCCATGAAAACATTCTAATTCTTACTGTAAATATTTCACATCAGTTTTCACAGTAACACTGCTACATTTAATACATTTTAATTTCATAAAAGAACTCACTGTTTTCAAATACTTATTTTCATATTAATAGGTGCCGTTTCCCAATGACAATATTCCTGAAATACATATTTCTGAACGGCAATTACTCCAAAGGGCTTTTTCGGAGTAATATGAAACTTTCCACAAACATTAGTTGCCACTGAATGTCAAAATAAAATAGTACATTTAATCACTGATTTATTTACTACTTAAATAATTGCATTTTGAGTTATTTGGTCCACCGTAAGCCAGAACCTCAAAGGAAGCAATTTAATTTCTACTTCTTTTCTCGTAGAGCTGTCCACTATATCGGGTTCAAATAGTGCATTGATTGATTGATGCTAAATAAATCAAGTGAGATGCAATATGTTTTAAAATGAGTTTCACTTCAGGCTGAGCATAGACAACACAAAACAACAAGTGTATGAAAATGTAAAACAAAAAACACGAACAAAAGAGGTGTACATAAAAAAACAACAACAAAAAAACACCAGCACACCAGGGAGAGGTGGAGCTTCCCGAGGTGGAGCAGAGGAGCGGTAAGAGCGTTGGGCTGCCGGAGCCTGCGGAGCGCATGACACGAGGGCCACCGGCCACATTTGCCACATTCCTTCATAAAGGAGCCAGGAAAGAAATACTAACTCTTTGTTTAGATATAAGACACAGTATTGATTGGCGAGTTAATCCGTAATAGGACAGAAAAAGGACTTTTAACATCTCTGCTAGAATCCACTGATCTGTCAACTGTCCTGAAGAAGCTGGAATTGACCTTTTTGAGAAATGTAACCACAATGATTTCAGAGGCCACTGCAACTTGGAGAAGAAGGATGCAGTGTGCATATATTGAGTTCATTATCTCAATTTGCACATTATCACAAGTCACAATACACCTCATGACATAATATAAAATATGGACTGCTAAAATTCCCATATATAAAAGAATGTCATATTTATTTTATATCTTTATGGTCATAAAGAATTTCAAAAGAGACACCTATAACATGTACTGATGATCTGCATATCATCATTGATAAACAGTTTTTAATAATTAAGTTAACCTTCGGTGATAGAGAGGTCATCTTAATACGGATGACTGCTAGATATTGTGGAGACGTGGTTCAACTTTTATTGACTTTGATGATTAGATCAGGAGTTCACGAGCAATAAGAGCCACTATAGCAAAGCTCCCTCCTCCTTCACAAAGAGCCAATGGTGCGGCGTGAGATCCGGTTAGAGGTCGCCCTTGTATTTCACTTCCAGGGCTGGCATGCCATGCTGGAGTCATTCTAGCGCTGCAGCTCATTTGCTGCTTTGGTTTATTTAGTAATTATTTTATGTCAGGGTCGGGGGGGGAGTAAAAGTACACTGCCATTCTGATTAGCCTCACCCACAACAACCACACTATTCATAATCCTGTCAGTTAAAAAAAAGAAAGATTATATATATACAGAGTAAATGAGTGGAGCCTTTCCCCAGTTTGTCAAGTTCATTGGAACCAATACCCAGTTAGGTCTTAGGATGTACGTTTCAGCTGTAAAACCCAATTGAGGTGCACTTTTAAAAAGAGATTGCCACAAATTACCAAATTATTCTTTGTTTCCTTGCTTCAGTAACCCTAACCCTAGGAGAAATAACTGCCTCAAAAGCTACATGTAAAAATAAAACAACAACACACACACACACACACACACACACACAGAGTACTGCATGCTTAGGAACAGAGAGGCAAGAAAGAATAGAGGAAGTGAAAAAAACTGCCAAAAGAAGAGTAAATCATAAGTGCGATAAGCTGATTGGACAAAGTTCCAGTTTCCAAGTTGGCGACGTACCTCCGCGCTTAGTCGGCCATGAGAAAGCCTCGGCTTCGTCTGGAGCTCCAGCTTTTTGCCGCTGCAGATGTGAGTCTAGCCTCCATAGCAGCGGTAACGGGAGCAGAGGAGAGGCAGGGGAGAACCAGAGCAGAGCTCCTTAGAAGGGCTGCCTGGCCGCCGCACCGCCGCACATATTCCGGGAAAGCGTGTCATCCAGCCGCTTAAGCCACCCGAAGAATTGTCCATCTCACATGCACGCACTAATCTACGCAGGGTCACTCAAGGTAATCCCCACTGAGCACTCCTCTTTGATTGGCACTCACAGAGGCACTGTGAGTTTTTTTGGCCTGTCAGATGGCCGGGTTAAACCACTCAACTGTTACTTAGAGGGGTGTCTCCCTTTTCTCACAGGGCAGGAAAAAAAAGGGAGAAAGGAAATGAATAGAGGAGAAAAAAAACAAAACAACAAACACTCAGCAGATAAGTGCTGCCAATGCTGACTCTGTCTGGCGGCCAGCTTTGCCTCTCCTGACTCGTTCCATTGCTGTTACTTTCAGCCTTTCCGTTCTTCTTCCTTCCCTCCCTAACAACCCAACTTTACTCGCTCCTCCTGAGCATGTGGGGAAGAATAGCAGTGAGTAACTCACACCAGTTTGAAACACACCCACAGCCTGATGGTGCGTTTTTCTCCAAATGACAAACACAGTTTCTTTCCAGGCCTAAAAGGGACATTAAGAAACCTCAAAGCCGTTCAGCCCATAAAGCCAGTGATCAGATGTGTGGATCATACAAATGTGTTATACAAAGGCTTTTTGTTCATTTAATGCAACTATAATAGTGAAAATAAAATTGATGGGTAGACAGATGAAACGCACCAAATTCACGTTCATTGCTATAAAACTCCCTTTAAATTTGGATGAAAAAAAAACATACGGTTTTACAAAAACTGCACAAATAACTGCACTCAGGCAATTATGTAATAATTGAGAATTAGCTCTCATCACAAGGCAATAATATTTGTTAATCATGACCACACAAATCTTTCATAACAAAGAACAAGCTCTGCCAGCTCTTCAGCTCTTGTGCATTGCTCTTACTGTTCAACATAATGGGCAAGATAGGTTGCATGGTAAATACAGCAAAGCACCCCAAAAGTAATAATATTAGAATTATTTAGGTCCCTCTCACCCAAGAGTCCTTAAATGATTAAAAACAAAAAAACACACATCAACAGTCATCCATATAGGCAGACATATGCAAAGCAACCATTCAAAGTTAAAAGCATTATATGTGCATGCATAAAAAAAGCACTTATTCTTCCTTGCTTGCGCGGTAACCCAAGTGAGGGGAATCGTGGGAATTTGTGACAGTGGCGGGTCCACCTTACTCAGGGTTTGAGCCTTAATGCAGAGTACACTGCTGTACGCTCCACAGGACTTGCACTGTCATTGGCCTGGTTTTCCAGTATTGAAGCTGAATGTCCATTAAGCCTGAAACATGCTTCTCAATAGATAAGCGTAAACAGTATCTGCAGAGGAGTGTTTTGCAGGGGGTTCTGGGTAAATCTGTGCTGCAGAGGCCTGCGGATAGGCTGCTGACCTCCAGAAATTGGAAGCACAACATGCAAAGGGAGGCCAAGTTAAAATAGTAAATCAGACTGGCGGGACAACATCCACGTGGGACAATACCTCTGGCACAAACAACTACTAGAGGCCTTGGAGAAAAATAGATTGGATGGAAGCTTCTCAAAACCGACATTTGAGATGAATAAAACAATGCACCAAAACATACTATGATGATATGTTTTGGAAAGGGCTAGCGACCAGCTTTATAATTCCTCATTGAATTACCATATTATATACATTATCATAATGTACACTAACATGCTCATTGTGCACATTGCTGAAAAGTAAAAACATTTTTTTGAAAGGTTACGAAATCTCAGCTTCTCAAACGTAATTCTGCCTCTAATGTTAAAAAAACAAAAACATTCCATTCAAGCATATTTGCGCAAACTCGTACCAACAAGGATTCTTCTCATGCAAAGAGAGCTTTAAATGTAATGTTTAGCCACCATTCCAGAGTACATCTACTTATCCTCTCCTCATCTTCATATTACTAGTAGAGGTGTCAAGATATCCTCATATCATCGTACTGATCGTTGTTCAAGATCATTTAACACTTCATATTAGACATTGTTGCTGGAGATTGGTATGGAAAATGGGGGTAAACAACTACGCTGGTGCATACAGTACAGTGGTTCAGATCTCCCATGGTGGCATGGGAGATCAAACATATATGACTGACAGAACATTGACTGACAATTGACTCTGCAAACTTGAGAAATTTGCTGTAATTAATAATTTTTCGAAATATATAAACATATTTGAGGTATAGCAAGTCACATTTTACGACCGTTCATGTGCAAATGTTTTCTTCAAAATACCCTTCCAGGCATGCCAACCGGGCCGTCGCATCATAAAACATCCACCCAATAACTGCAGAGGATGGGACTCAAACTACAGGCCTCCCCAGTCCGGGGGCCCTCAACCAGCAAGCTCTTCAGAGGGCCCGGTACCCTGAGCTCCAGAGAAATGGAAGAGGGGGGGTCTGGTTGAAGCGTGGAGGCTCCGCTGCTGTGTGAGTCAAGCTCCAGTGAGTACAGGTAGATGTCTTGTAACATTGTCTTGTCATACATCAATAGTGTTTCTGCTAAAAGAGCCGCCCATTGATCATGACTATTCACCCACTCATCCCTCTGTCAACAGATAAGTGTGGAATCTGTTAAAAGAAACTGAGATTGGCCACCCCCTGGTTGTTTATCTTTTTGTCCATAAAATGCCACTACCTGTTGCCAGCACCAAGAAATAAAAATAAAAAAACAACTATTTTCTCCCACAATTTAAAAGCAAAAAAAACACAAAACATTGCTATTTGTATCCTAAGTCATGAGAAAAGCCGCTGCAAAATCAAGCCCCTTTGGTCACAACAATCCTCAATAAATCTCTTATGGACCCTGAAGACAAGAAGAGATTTCCTCACGAGTCTCAGATGTAGAAAAACGGTCCAGGCAAACGAGGCATCACGGAACACACCTCTAATCTTACCTGGTTCCTTCCTCTCCGCCTCCCATAGTTGCGTCTCACCAGGGTTTTGTAGTTGTGGTTCTTCTTGGTCAAGTAGTAGTAGAGGACACAGTCAGACACACACTGGAAATACATGCACAGGACAATCAAATTGAGAGCAGCATATCCAATCCATGTCAATGGGAGAGTTTGCACCTCATTAAAAATCCACATGAAACTCAGTACAAGAGTCCAGGGACATTATCCATGGGCTCTAGGAGCCTATGGATAATGTCCCTGGAAACAAATGGCCTGCTGCGGCAGACGGCACATGTATGATTTGTTCTGAAATATTGAACGCTTCGGTTATCAGCTAGAAACGAGATCATGGAACTTTTATCACAAGATAATCGTTGTGATGCTTCTAGAGCCACAAACACAAACTTTCCACTTCAGCGTTCAGGAATTCATTCAAGGTGAATTAAACGTGGTTAAACACAGGGGAAAAGAACCGGTGTACAAAAAACACAGAGGGAACAATCTGGAAGCAACTCACCTTTCTCTCCAGATAAGAGGCAATTAGGCCAAAGTTTTTGGGATGTTGGACAAACCTGAAAATGGAAGAGAAGAAAGACTTGGGCAACAAGGAAAGTTACACTGACTGACAACAAAATATCTATGTCAAAATACTGAGAATTTTAAACAGTGTAGAACGTCCTGTGTAACAGGGGAACGTGATCTATTGTTTGGGAGCTCGCTCGCTCTCTCTCTCTCTCTCTCTCTCTCTCTCTCTCTCTCTCTCTCTCTCTCTCTCTCTCTCTCTCTCTCTCTCTCTCTCTCTCTCTCTCTCTCTCTCTCTCTCTCTCTCTCTCTCTCTCTCTCTCTCTCTCTCTCTCTCTCTCTCTCTCTGCCAATCAGAAGCTCGAGCACTATCCACCAGTCCACCAATCAGAAGAGATATTCTTGGACAGATCCGATCAGCTTCAAACCATGTGCAGCTTTTGAATTGTGTTTGACGCCTGGGACCAGCACCAAGTTTTTCCCGTTTGTTTTTTCTACATGATGGTTGCAAAGAATTGTCTGAGGCCAGGTGGAGATGAAGATGCTCCGCTCACTTCTCTTTAAAGATCTCCTTCTCGTGTTCCGTCCACACGTTCATGAACTGCCGGGCTTTGTACACCTTCATGGGGTCGTCCATCAGGCCGTTCATGTTGATGAACTTCACCCTGCGCTGCTCCAAGTCATACATCATGGGCGGGATGACGGACAGCTGCCGCATCTGCTTCTCATTGTTCTGTGAGACGGAGAAACAGTCGTTCAATGAATCAATCGCTCAAAACTCAAAAGCTACTGTAGCCCTGGGAGTGGACAAAGCTGTGACAGGCTGTCAGGTTTAGCATCATCAGTTTAACGTCTGACTCATTGAACATGATTACTGCTTAAATAGTGTTAAAGAAATCCAATAACAATTATCATTATGTATAAAATGTCAATATACCATTATAGAATCTAATCGTGACCCACATCCTGTTCAATACCCAGACCTATTCAAAAAGTCTGACGCTAACAATTTGCTAATTGAAACTGGAAAGTTAGATTGCTGAGCAGCACTTGGTTCAGAGAGCAGAGCACCGCTCTCTGAACCAACGAGCACACGTTGGTTGCCGGGCAGAGTAATGACTTTGAATGTTACGCCAGGATTTTAGTCAGAAAACCCACATTTACCGAGCTGAACCAAACCTCCCTCACTGAGAAGGCATGTGCTCATTTTGTACATCGATCCAAAACTCAACGGGGAAATGATGTCATTCTAGTTTTGGCGAAGGACCCCGCCACGGATTCAACTTCCGGGCCGGCCGGCAAAACAAAGCCATCACGAGGGCAGGCCCGTCTGGTACCGACCTCCTGTTCAGAGAGACCGTCGATGATTTCAGAAATCTCGTGTTCACTCCTCGCTATGGTCGCAGAAAGACCTGTTCCTCTTTGGCCAACCCTGAGGGAAGAACACGACAGACATCATTTAAACCTCACAACGTGCTCCGTCTCCACCCTATCAAAGTGCTAATTCCAACGATGAATTTGTCAAAAAATCTTGAAATTTATATTTATCTTGTATTTATTTAGCTGGCCCTTTTCAAGAAACAGCCATTCAATGTATTTAAGTTCTGCATGCGCTCCTCTATATGCTGTTGCCATTGTTGGTGCCTTTCCCGGCAAGAACGCAAAGATCGGACTCGTGGCAAAAGTGAAACAAAGCCGCGGCAAATTTATAAAGCGGCGTCGCGACTTGTGATCAGTAAACTGACGCTACGGATGAACATTCAATAAAAAAAGAATTGACCAGAAGAAGGCAAACTTTGGAAAAAAGAAAGCAGAGACGAGGGAAAACTTGTACCAGTATAAAAACATGACCTTTCAAGTGGAATTCTGGGAGGTGAGGTGCAAGGCGCACAGAGCAGCCCAGAGACGGAAGCAGGTACCTCTGGAAGCGCTCCTGCTGCTCTCTCTGCTTGCGGATCTCAGGGAACTGCCTCTCATAGTACTCTCGCGTCCGGCTGTCCTTGGCTTTGCGCCTGGGGTTGTTTTCCATCCGCTCCACCTTCTTCTCCCATGCCTCCATCAGCTGGTCGTAGCGCTGACAGATCTTCTGCTCCTGCGTAAAACCGCGCAGACCGTTCTCTGCATTAACGATTTGATGAACTGACTTTTAATGCTCTTCACCCTTTTTCTCACATGAAGAATTTGTTTTTGACATCATTTTTGCAGTATTCAATCTGTGTTTTTTAAGTTTAGTTCCATTTGTAAGTTCAGCATATTTCAAGATTCAAGATTTTTATTTGTCACATACATATACATACTTCCATACATATATGCAGTGAAATGTAATAATTTGTGAGTGTGCCAATATCATACTAATAATAATCCATAAGAACAATAATGAAAAATTATTCATATTCACTGTGCAAGAATCAGAGGTTCCAACAGCAGCTGATATGAGAAAACTTTTCAGCTGATTCAAGAAAATCTTCAGAAAAAGAAATGAAAACTGCTCTTTATCTAGCCGGATAATAATGACATTCCTGACCAGATGGAAAGGGTTTGTAGGGGAATAGAAAACTGGATAAAAAGCAGAAAAAAGGGATCCCGTGAAGCTGGGACATGCGCTGGCTGGCAGAGCTGTCTCTCACGGTGTGGATCTCCCTTCGCTCAGCTCCTATTTCATCTTGTTACTCTTAGCGACGGCTTGTTCCTTCTATCCTTCCATCACTGTAGCGCCTAGAATTCTACAAAAAAAAGGAGGTAGAAACCAATGCATGGACTTACGTTCTTACGAGTCTGAATCACCGGCATGCATGATCAAATGCTCAGGAAAAAGAAAAACTTTTTTTTTCATCCCCAGAGAAATTCAGGAACAAAAAAACCCCCAAAAGAAACCTTATTGGTGACTGGTACCGTATGTACTCAACGGGGTTCACATTTTGTTGTTTCTTTTGTGTTGTTTTATCAATCTCCGTTGTTTACATGTTTATAGGTTTCATGACCCCCCCCCCCCCATCAATAGTGATTAATGATCAATTAAAACTTAAGAAAGTTGTTCATAAAAAATAAAATATTAATAACAATAATAATAATAATAATAATAATAATAATAATAATAAATCCACATCCAGGGGCAGAAGGGTTAAAGTGTCCAGCGAGGGAATGGAAGGAGGTCCATATTGGGAGGACAATGCAGCCTTGTTTCCTCTCTCTGCACCGAGGGCCAAACAATTCACCTTCCTCTTGGCACACTGCCACCTGCACTTCACTATTGTTCAGAGTCCAAAAGGTCCGTCTGACCCTGACGGGGAGCAGCCGGAGGGAGGATCCGTGCCACGGCCGTACGAGCTCTTCAAAAAGGTGCTCGGTGCAAGACTGAAAAGACACTTTTTAACCGTTTGGGGCTTGAGGAAAAAAAGAAAAGGCTTCTCCGACATCTCTCCTGGGAACGAACGTCCATCGTGCTGCACATCAAACACTTGGAAAGCTCTGAAGACACATTCTAACAACATGTATAAAGGAACAGCTCGGCTCTTCCTCAAGGTGAGACCAGCGGCCGCCGTCCCCAGGGGGCGCCGCGAGGGAGCGCCGAGAGGGAGCGACCGGGGGCATTTTTCACACCTCTTTCCCTTTCAGACGGTGCCGGTGGTGCCGGCCGCAGCGATGGGGGGGCCGCCGTGCAAACCACAGCAGTGCTTTTGATTTGACATGCCTGTTGTTTTATTTGAGTCTCCTTATGGAACCAAAACGTGCATCACAGACACACCTTCTCTGTGACTCTCTCCCCGATCAGCCGCTCCCTCCATGCGCTGTGCGCAGAAAGTACTGGTACGGGTAATGCTACTGGTGCTGGTACTGGTACTGGTATTGGTGCTGGTGCTGGTACTGGTGCTGGTACTGGTACTGGTAACCAGCCGTGCCCTGTTCCTCCGTGCCACGCCCCCCTCACTGTTTTTTCTTGTTGTATTTGGAGGAAGGGAGCGATCAGGTCACATGGAGAGCCATGTATGTTGTATGTTCCCACATTCATATATATCTATGATTCCCCTTATTTACAGTTCCTCATTGAAATGAATTCCTGTGCATTTTGTACATTTCTGTCTGTTTTATCCTGTTATTGTAACGGACACTGACTGAAAACCAGAACGACTGCTCCGCCTGAAGAACCTCAGTCCACTGACTGATGATTGGACTCGTCGACTTTCAGGAGGCAGCTCTACAAATCATACAACAAACTTCATTTGAGGAAACTTGAGGATCGGTTTCTAAACGGCTATGACATATTTTGACTTGCAGAATGTGCCATGAAATTGATATTGATATAATTGATCGTAGAAAGCAGTCCTAAATACCTGCCGAGTCCCTGAGGCCACGACACAATTCCGCCTAATTTACTTGATGGTAAATGTATTCAAAGTACCCCCGTCTGTCAAATATAACTATGTAACTGTGATCAAAACACATAATTGTCCGGGGTGAGAAAGGCACAAGCACATCATGTAGGAGCAGAATTGTGATTTGGGGCCGGGCGCGGCAGTCGGATTCAAAGTGCCGACAAATTCCTGGAAGTTTGCTCTCCGCCATCCTCCCGTAGGGGCGGGAAGGACTTACCCTCTGTTTACGAGCGTGGTTCCTTCTCTTGAAAAACAGAATCAGCTTCTTCCTCATCACTTGGTTGCTGCAAGCGGAGAAAATGCAGTTTGTCGTTACTACAGCTACCGTACCACACAGCAGCTAGGGTTCATGACAGAATTTTGATACATTCCAATTCATTACATTATCCATCTATTGATATTGAGGCTTTTGCAAGGCGACGTACAGGCAGTACACTACGTCACAGTCTCCAAGCTCAGTATATGACAGTCACAGCTAACCCTTCTACAGCAACAAGCTGCACTAGTAGAGTGATAGGAAGGGTCACAATTAGATTCAATCTGATATATTGATACAGCTGACGATATGACAATATGTCTATAATTATTATATTGACATTTTATACATTCATACATTTTTGACTATGGTGGTATTTCATTTAACGGAAATGGCCGTATAACTTTCCAAACAAACCATCAATATGACAATTTTCAAATCGATTCACAAAATGAAACAATAGTATTAATCGCCGGATCAACTTGTTGAATCCGTCCCGAGCAACGACGGGAAGATTCTTGTGAAAGTGCATCACGTGATTCAGAAAAGAAACTTCAATGAAACGCTGCGTGGACCAGCTCTCCAGCCGATCGACCCCATCCAAGGTTCTGACACGAGGGCTTGTATCGCATCAGGCATCAAGCTCCACTTTACCAACACAGACACGCTCCGCTCAACAAGTCAGACGACATCAGCAGATAAGAAAATTCTTTGAAATGACTTGAATTTCCTTTCAGAGTGGGGGGGGGGGAGGGGGCAGGGGGGTCTGTTTGGTTGTTTATTTGTGCTTGGGTGGGGACACCAAATACTAGGAACCGTTTTGTTTGAGCGCGACAGTGACCGTGAGGATACGACACTCAGAGGGTTGACCCTGGAGATTCACACAGCGGGGCCAGATGGGCCAGATGGGCCGTTCCCATGGTGCACGCTGATAAGGGCTTTAGCCCAGAGAACCCGGCCTTCAACCTCACCACACCACCACCACCACGCCACCACCCCCACGCCACGCACCCACCCCACCACCACACCACCCCCCCCACGCCCCACACCACCACCACCACGTCACCACCCCCAGGCCCCACACCACGCCACCACACCACCATGCGACCACCCCCATGCCCCACACCACCACCACCATGCCACCGCCCCAACACCACCACCACCACCCCACGCCCCATGCCTCAAGGCCTCATACAAAATCGTCATTGTGCTTGATCGGTTGAAGCCGTTCAACTCAACGGGCGAACTCCGTCACGGAACGAAAACACAACGCCCCCCGGTGGACTGACAGAGCGTTGACAACGGAGTGTCAGAATCCCATTTTCAACAGCAAGTGGTTGCTGGCACAAATAAATAAAATGTATTACAATATTTATTTAGTTAGATGTTGGATGTGGATTTGCTGATTATCATCAACCAGGAAGTCCAACTGATGAGTGGAACCACCTGATCGGTGCACGACTGGAGCAAAACCAAGGCAGGACTTTTACTTTCTGAGCCATGTTCAACAAAATAACAACTGAGTAAACACGCACACTTACGTCTTTATGTTGTCATGGTAGACTTTCGTATCCGATGGCTGATTGTACAAGGGCTAAAAGAGGAAATTTAAAAAAGGTAGGAAAACATGGGAGCCAGTGGATTAGTCATCAACTCTTTGGTAGCTGCAACGCCTAGTTCCATACTTCCAAAATCTCAAAATGTCAAAGTATGATTTGCCAACTGATCACCTACCAGCTCCACCTTAGGACCAAGACCTTCTAGTATTTTGTGGGCCTCTTCAGCTTTTTTCTGTGAAAAAATATGAAAATGACAAACAAACAGTCAGGCTACTATCTCCAAAATCATTCACACACAACTGCGTTAAGAAAATAATACCTTTTGATTTCTTTGATTTTCTATTGGCCCGATGTATAAAAGATATGGACATACGATAAGTCAGTCCGGTTAAAGAAAGATTCCTAAAAACGGGGGCTGCCCTGTGTAGAGCCTACACACTGTACTTGCACTGTTGTTTTTGAGAAGGGTAGCGATGAGGAATGCAAAATAAACACCGAAAATGACAGGAAAACTGTAATCACCCTCAAGAAGAATAAACAAGAACGGTCGTTTACAACCAAGTACTATAAGAGGGAAAAAAACTAAAAGCGTGATTCTCCTCAATTTAGTTTTCAGGTTGCTTTTCTTTCGTAATAGTTCATTGTTTTTTCCTTTGACTTTGGAGTGCAGAGTGCGCTCTGCAAAATGACAAAATCTGATCAAAGAATGAAAAAGCAAATCTAGACCAAAGAATTGGGGAAAACATCCAGAATGCAGTTCTGCCAGAGAATAACTAACGGGGCAGAAAAGAGCAGCTCTGGTGGACAGGAGCGAAGCGTGTGCTCAGCAGACTCAGCAGTACAACCAGATCAACTCTTTATCCACCAATTTCATAATGCTGTATCTACAGATGGAGGCAATGAACTGCGCTAGGCTTTGGCTGATTTACCATTTAATTGTCTATCGACTTCATCGAGAGAGGGGTTGAGAGGGGGTGAGAGGGGGTGAGAGGGGGTGAGGGGGGGTGAGGGAGGGAAGAGGAAGAGGGAGAGAGGGGGCGGAGACTCTCCCCCTCTGCACTCAGAGCTGCTCAGTAACCGCTGGTGATCAGGTCTCACTTCCCCTCTACAGTCCCATACAGAGACTTGGAGGAGCAGGTGCTCAAAGAGGAAGAGAAGCCACGTGGACCCGGCTCCGCTTCCAGGCATTTTACCGCTCTGGTCCCAGGCGCTGTGCGCACATTGCCGGTGCACCGAGGTTCATGAGGAGTTCCTCATGAATATCTTGCCCAGACAAGCCGCTACCTCGACGCCCATTAATTAAAAACATTTTTTTTAGAAAGCGCACCTGATAAGAAGGGCCCCGTGGGGCCATGGGGCAGGTGCTCGGACGTCAGGACGCATGTCTCCCCGTTGCTATGGGACTTTATTTAGTACAAACTGGATGTTAAATACTTTACTTGTTAATAATAAATCCTGCGCTTCTGGAACGGGGAGACCGCATTTGCCAAATTACATTACGTTCTATGCACGGGTGAACCCCACGACGTGCGCCCCTGATACAATCGTATATCAGCGATTGGAATTTTGCACGATCGCCCAAGCCTGAAGTGCACTGGGGTGAATCCCTGCTGCGTGTTAACGTCTGACTAGAAGGAAAAGGCACTCCTCTTGATTTTTGTAGGGACAGCATTTGAGTATGAATTTATTTTGTAGTTAAATTAAAGTTTTAACGTTTACAGCGGAGAATTGATGAAGGGCAAAAATACAAGCAGCACACAAAAGAGGAATTTAAACCCCTTGCAAAAAAAAAATACATTGGACAATTAGTGGCAAATTGCACTCACTCAAGAAAGAAAAATAAACTGCAGCACAACATTGATGCTCTTCCTCCATAAGGCTTCTTAGACTTAATATTACTCCATATTCTATCGTTCCAATATTACTGATTGTACCTTTAACACCATTCAACCATGTAAAAGCAATTGTGTGTCGCCTGCCGTGTTCGGGTGTGATTCGGGAAACTCACCCTGTTCTCGTCGTAGATGATCTGCACGATGCTGCGGTGCTTGTGCTCCACTGGGGGGGGAGTCACAGGCTTTTCCGGCTCCACTGGCTTCGCCGCTTCCACTTCCAGTTGTTGCTGAGAGGTCACAAGCGCACAGGAGCATTTAAGTCAACATTGTACGTGGAAAGACCGAGGAAAACTAAAGACACGGGAAAAATAAAAATGCGTAGCCGCCTTATCGCAAAACAATCTGCAATGCTGTGCGAGGGGGGGGCCAGCGCAGGAATGGCACTGGGCACCCCCTTCTGCTTCAATTGTTTGGATCAATTTTCTCATTTCTGTTGCCAATCACTCAGGTTGACTCCAATTGTTTGGAGGGGTGGGGGTGGGGGTGACTGAGAGTGTCCCCCGTTATGCACAGTACTTTTTTTGTTTTGTTCAATAAGGAAATTGATTCCCAAACTGCTATTCCCAAACTGTAGTGACGTCTACGTCTACGCCAAAGAAAATTTGAGATTTACATTTTCAAACAGCCCAGGGCTCGAGACCAACTCGTGACCCTGGACAAAAAAATAAAAAATAAAATAAAAATCTAATAAAACTATTTTCCCCATCAACTGACAAATCACAAATTGTGCAGAGTTCAGATCTATCAAAGTGCAGCACAGAGAGCGGCTGCTTGTGGAGAGAGTGCCTAAGTTCTGCTGGCGATGAAAGGTTTGACTCATTTTTGAGACTCAAGAGTCACTCAGTAAAAAGAGTCATTCGCCAGACCTGCATCAGCCAGTCTGAACGCAGACTATTACCATGGCGACAAATGCCTTTATATCCAGACGTCTTGATATGATCTCCAAACAAAGTTAATATAAAGCAGTATAATTATAATTGCAAAATGAATGAATTTGAATGTCAGTGATGTTTTGTTGTCATGTAGTCTTGTTGTTGTCATCTAATCTTCTAGATTACGGCTCATGGTGCCATAGTGGGTCGGTACCCAACCCAAACACCCCGTGCATGACCAGGTTTTGTTTTACCCTCTGACTCACCCTGTGACCTGATCTCCCAGGCCGCACATCTGGTACCTGCACCGGTAGCAGGGGCCTGATCCCCGTGCTCGCTCCTCTCATGGCTCTCCTGGAGCCATGCGAGGAGCGTAACACAGTTATTGAAATGTGACATTGAAATGTGATTATGGTTCATTGTCTGGATTTGTCTGGTAAAGTCAATTATTTTCGGACACCGGACCGGGCTTAACGACAATGCTGTAAAAATGCAATTGCACTCAGAAACTGTAGGGGCGTCAAATCCCAAATACCAAAAGTTACATCGCGCTACTTTAAATTGTGACTGACAGTTTGTATGAACCGGACGTTACCGGTTGTGAAAAGCTTGACGACCCGCCTCTTTAATCTGATTGGCTGAGTGACCATAATGTGACATTGACATTGCTGTTTGGCTCTCGTCCAAACATTAAAAAGCGAGTCGCACAGGAGAGGAAAGCGGCGGTGCGCCATGCAGAGGATTTCAAGTGGCGGGCTTCAAACGATAATGTTTAGTGAAGGCATGTGTGGCGGTTTCTGAGCAGCGAGGGTGGATATTTCAATCGGCAGCTCGGGCACGGCACCAGAATCTGCGTAGCGATTTGGTCCGGTAGATACGATCATATAGGAACCGGTGTCATAGTGGGTCAGTACCCAACCTAAACATCCTGCCCATGATCATGTTTTGATTCAAAGGGTGCACGACAGACGGTGTGTGTGTGTGTGAGAGAGAGACCAGGCAATCAATGTGCTGCGTGGAGCTCTACAGTTAAATAAGGTTTTACCCATTTTAAATAGTAAAACAAAATAGAAAATGAATAAGTGGCAGTCAATGATGAAATGATGGCGGGCTGCCACAGACAAATCAATGCATGGGAGACACTGTACACTTGTCCCGTGTTGTCGCGTCCAAAAAATACTGAGTACCAATTCATTACTTTCGCTGAACACTGCAGTTTGGGATTGCACTGTTAGTTTAGCATCATTAGGAAACTGAGGAAATAGTAGTTTCTCTGTTCAAGAAACATTCTTAACATTCTATGTGAAGAAAAATTTGAAAATCAAGTCGCTTTTAATATCCGACATGGTTCACATGACTGTTGGTCTCAAATGTCTGTAGTGAGGTTACTCCGATGGCATTTTAGCCTGACGTTGGATATTTCATCTGATACCAGCCTCCCAAGTGTTCATGAACAGGATTTTCATCAGCAGATTTGGAGGAAATTGTTGCTGCTCTGATTGCAGCTTTTGATATGTGGAGCACATGAGGGGTTGACGTCAGATTACACCCGGCCCAGTTGTTTGAACTTTTTTCTTTTTTTATTCATCAAGTTGAACACCAGGTTTCAGCAGCTGGGCTGGTGCTGACAGCGAGTTGAACTGGTGGGTGAGCACTTGCAAGTTAAAAGGTTACGTAAACCTGCCAGGCTCCTGAAATACCCTGAACAAACAAATAAACCTCTCAAAAATCCTTCGGAAAAAAAAAAAAGAGGACAAAGGGACTTTCCAAGCCAAACTCAGTTTGCATTCCTATCTAATGAGACAGAACTGAAAAGATAGTGGGGGAAATACACACCAAAAACAAAAAACAACTTTGGAAGAAAAAGGTTGTTCTCCCATCAATGTGAGGTCAAAGGAAGACGGATTGACGACGTCCCCAACCTCTAGCTCACAACAGATAAGGCTGCTCATCACCTAGATCTGTGGTTCTCAATGGGAGGTCTGGGGACCCCCAGGTGTCCATCAAGAGGTTCAAGGGGCCCCCATAAAAAAAGTTCATAAATGTCAAGGTTATTTCATTTACAAGATGGGAGAACCATGAGAGAATGTATAACAATGAGTGTTTTGACGATAGTTCCGCTGTTATCTCCCTAACATGGTATAGTCTATACCATGTTAGGAAGATAACAGCAGAACTATCGGACTAAACCATATCCCACAGTAAAAATCTTCTCAGATTCAGGCTCCCAGAGACCAAATCAAATGTAGAGTCCTTGATGTGAAAAAGGTTGAGAACCACATCACAGCATTTTACAGCCCAGACGACTGCCTTCAAATAAGAGTGGCGCAGACGAAAGAGCCTGCCAGGGGTTGTGGGTATGGATAAAGCTCTGAATGAGGAGCGGCTGGACCTGAAAGCTCAAGTACACAAGACAAGTCTGAACAAACAACTTGCTGAAGAAGTTCTGAGTCCGGAGCTAGACCACTGTCTATAAAGTTCAAACATGTTGTTCATTCTGGGATTAAATGACCAAAGTGACATGGAAGCTCCTTCTCAGCCCTTTCAGTTTGCATGATCAAACTTCTCATCCACCACGAGAGGCTCTGGTGCAAGTGATCTGTTGCATTTTTCAAGAACTGAGCAGACTTTTTCCTGAATTCCCCCACTTGGTATTCATAAAATGTTGTCCTATTTTATTAGCCACTACAATAAAAACAACTAGGGCTGTACCGGACCCAGAATTTTGTCAGTCGAATCAGATTCGGCTGTTATTTGGCGGGGGGTGGCGGGGGACAGGAGGCCATCCTGAGAGGAGGCACGGAGAGGGAGCGATTGGGGCGAATTCGGCACACCTGTCTCCCTCCCCGACCTTATGGACGATTGGGTGCCAGAGGTCGGTGCGCCAAAACAGTGTGTTTTTATTTTAGATGTTGTTTTATTTCTCCTTATGGAACCAAACAAGTGCCTATGGAAGGAAACCGTGCGTAACGGGGAGACTTTCTCCGTGACTCTATCCCCGGTCACCCCCCCCTCCATGCGCCATGCAGCAGTGTTAATTCTGCTCTTCATTTCTTTTAGTTTTTCTCTTAAAAAAGAAAAAAAAAAGAAGCAATAAGAGTACCATTAAAGTACCGGATCGATTAGCAGCATCCATAAGAGTAGTAGTACCGTTACAATCTTAACAATACCCATCCGTACGGCGATCATATAATATACATCTATGAGTCCCCTTATTTATAATTCCTCATTGAAATGTTATCTCTCTTCCTTTTTTAAGCTTCTGTTTTATCCTGTTATTGTCATGGACAATGACTGAAAAAACAAAAAAACAACTGCTCGACTTGAAGAATCTCAGTCGACTAACAGGTTTTCAACTGATAAGATAAGATAAGATAAACCTTTATTAGTCCCACCACAGGGAAATTTACATTGTTGCAGCAGCAAAAAGGAGACAGCCGGAAATAGAGAGCACGACAGAGAGCACGACTGAGAGCACGACCGAGAGCACGACCGAGAGCACGACCGAGAGCACGATGATTGATGAGTCTACTTTCAGGGGGCAACCCTAAAAACACTTTCATTAATTCCTGGCCGTTCATTCAAATTTCAAGCACATTGAAATTGTGAGAACACAACAATGTCTATTTTATACTTCAAGACTTTTTACAAACACCAAACTACGCTTGCGTTCAGCAGAATGCATCGTTTCCAGGTAGGCTTAACTTCCAACCATGACTCACCTGCTTTTTCTTCAGCTTGAAGATCTGCTGCTCCACTTTGGCGATCTCGCGGTCCACGCGGTCCATGCTCTGGATCAACTCCTCCTTGGAGAGTTTGGAAGGGGAGGCGTCCTGCTCCTCTCCCATGTGCAGCGTGTTGCCTCCTGAGGACGAAGACTCCACCTTGACAGAAAACTGGGACTCCTGGGAAATAAACGTAGATTGGGATTGGGAAGGTAGATCTCCATTTGATAATACATTACATTACATTACATTTAGCAGACTAATACAAGCTATCAGAGAGTTACATTTAATACTTTAAGACAAATTTCCTTTTCTGTCCAAAGAATTTTGGACAAATGATCTCCCTTATTAGAAATGTTGACTGATGCAGAAGAACTCATTTTGACACAAAAAATATATAAATATATATGGATAAATAAAATCTGACAAATTCTTTATGTTGAAATGAAGACCCTCAAACTCAAATTTAAGACTTTTTCAATATTTTTTAAAAGGCCTAATATCTGTAAAACTGAATTTCAGACATTTTAAGACTTTGGCAGACACCCTGCAAATGTGGACAATAAAGTAAATGACGTTGGCAGATCGTAGATGCGACATAAAGATCGGCGCTCACTTTCTTGACCTCCATGGTGGCTCGGAGGCTGTCCTGGACTGCATGCGGCAGAGCCAGCACGATACCGCCGGCAGAGGCCGGGGTGCGTGTGATGTGGCCCTCGGAGAAGGTCTCCATGCGGGGCCGTTTGGCCTCCAAGTCCTCGTGCTCCGCTTGGGCGGCGACAGAGTGGAACTGCTGCTCGTAGCCATGGTGTCTCTCTGGAGGCCTGGGGATCCGGGTGGTAAACAAGCACTCAGATCATCAGGAGCCAAAAGCATCCACATCAAAGTTTCCCTCGCAGACCCATCGCTATTTATAATTCTTTATAATTCACAATTTGTTACACATTAACACCATGACAGACACCCCCCCGTAAATTTTAGGGTTTCAGTCTTCATTTGCCAACCATGCCACGCCAGGCGATGATTTTGAATACTGAACACTATGAAAACACTCCACGCAGCAAGCCCTGTTGAGCGATAAGCATCCACAGAAATGAGGAAAGGTCAATGAGTGGAGTCTCTTACCTTTCAGTTCCTGGGTGAAATTCAGACAGCAGAGAGGGTCGTCTCCGGCCCTGCGGATCCTGCATGTGGGTCCGATAGTCTGGGACGGTAAACTCCTAGAGGGAAAGACACACAAACACAAGCACATTGTTTAAAGAACACATTTGACCGAGAGCATTGAGTCGACTAAAGATATAAACATTTCAGCATCACACATTGTACCACTGCAGAAAAAGCCATTTGAGGCATGAGAGGAAAATTGCGGGAAATCGTTTTCTTCCAAGTCAGAGAGCTAAAGCATATTATCGCTCCATGGACTGTTAAATAACTCAACACCATCCAATTTTTAGACAAACAACAATGTTCCGTTGCCGTCAGGAACAGCAATGAGGATCATTTCAAGACTCAAAGCTTCTGTCACCAATCCGCAACAGGACAAGTAATACTCTCAGCGCACTGTGACCTGCAAACAAACTCCAACAAGCAAATGCTTGAGGAAATATTTCCTAATTCCAGTATCTTTCTTTTAATGTTCCACATTTAAACAAATAGTCCCATTGCCCAGAAATGTACCAGATAGTTTTCGATTGAAGTACTATTCTCGGAATTGTATGCACAACGTTATTGGAAGGGAAATGGGAAAAATTGAAACTTTGTGCCTGACTGAAATTCTATACCAGCCTTGATAAGCAATTATCTCTGAATTTTAACCCTGCTTTGGGACACTCGAATATTGAGCCAAATATTTAAATCCAATTAAATTAAAATTAAAGAAAATGAATGCAAATTGTAACTCAAATTGAGTCCCACAACTACTACTATTGGTGACTGTGGTGTCAGGTGAATCCATGAGAGGAATTTATTGATATGTTGAGAGTTGTGTTTCACACACAAATCATTTTAGGCGAATAAAGATTGAAAATCATTTGTGGGGGAATGATTATGAGCCTTCAATGTTTCTTTCTAAACGGATTACGCAAAAGCAAAATTGTGTCTATATATTATTATTTATTTCTATTACATGCCTTTTCTGGAAGTAAACTTTGAATTCCACTTGTGTATGTCATGTGCTATACAAATAAATCCCTTGAACCCTCAATCCACCAAGAGGAACCTCATCATGCATATGTTATGACATACAGATTTATTGATACAAACATCAACTTTCTCATGTAATAATAAGAAAAAAGGATTCTAATGATTTATCAAGTCAACAACGACTAAGATTGACTGTGTAACGTAACCTTAATGTTATACTGAATAAAGTTAGCTTAGTATTGCATAGTAAGAACAGCAGGACCACCAGATCACAGAACGCTTCCTAATAACAATTTGAATTCACCTTCAAGTATTGAGTTAACGGAAAAAGATCTTTACGTTTTCTGTAGATTTGTTATCTAAGCCATCCAAGTCCATTCAAGTCGCTTTGTTGTCTTAAATCGCATGTTTCCTGCGTCTTTGATTTTATAACTAACTTTTTGGACACAACAATCTAAACGAATCTCTTTGTATAATAATAATAATAATAATAATAATAATAATAATAATAATAATAATAATAGCAAAAAGGTATCTCCAGCTTCTACAAAACAGCTCTGTCTGATACGGCCCTTAACCGCCCGCACCAGGCTCTAAGACACACAGCCAGAACGGATGTTTGTGGCTCAGTTTCACTGCTCAATTAGACCATTTCCGGATGCTGAACATGAGCTTTAAGTGCAGGGGGGGGATGCACATCACCCAATTTAACCGAGCTGGAATCGGGATTCAGCATCTGAGAACATCCCTGATATGAAAATTCTATATCAAGAGCAATATCATGACAGATACTCAAGTAAAGAGACTTAAAGCGTCTTAAAATATTCCATATTTGATACATGTTTTATCTGGGAATTTATAAGAAATAGCCAGTCATTGTATCTGTGTTATGTACGTACGAACAGCACCCTCAAATGAAAAAAATATATACATCACGACCACCTCGAGTCACCAAGAAAAAGAAAAGAACGAAAATCTATTGACCAGAAAGAAAGAAAGTGACTGTCTGAGAGGGAAGACAAAGGTTTCTAAAAAATGGATTCACACTTTAATTGACTGCGTTTTTGGCACAATAAGAAACATGTTGGAGGTTGAATTGTGAAAAACTGATTAGATGCTAGTAGTTATGTTTCAAAGCTGCAATTTAACGTTGCAGGTTTATAATGTCCAGTAAAACTAACAGCTCGGCCGACGCTTAAAAGGATTCAGGATTTAGGATTGAGAATAGCCAGCATGGGGTCATACCTGTTGGTGGCGCGGGGCGCTGAAGGTGTACTGAACAGAGTGGGGTGGGTATCGGCTCTGCTCGCTGCTGAAGCTCCCCTGGCTGGGGGGGTAGCCCGAGCTGCTGGACATCCTGGGCGCGGGAGAAGCAGACTTCTACTTGATGGATCAGGGGTTCAGCTGGAGCATGGCTGCGGGACCAAACCACCTGAGGCCAGACGGGGAACAGGGAAGATGGTTTAATCCCACAATCACATGTTTCCATCCAAATCTATGGGGAATTTTAAAGCCATGTCAGAAATGTCACAATAAATAGAATGTGAATTAAGTCGTCCAAAACGTATGTTTCAATGTTCAATCAGCTTATTCTACGACAGCAGCATAAAGGAACACAAAAACACACAACAATCGCAATTACATTTTATACACAATTTTAAAATAGAGTGATATTGACCCTATACAATTATAACCTATATTTCAATATTAGGATAGTGATACCAAAGTTAAGAGGAAATATGCTCATTCACATAAATATTTTTTTCTGGCTGTACGAAGTTGTTTTGAACAGTTTGTTCTGTTTCAAGGTAAAACAGTGCAATCATCAACAGCTTGACAAGTCTCACTTGTAATTTTTCTGTCCAGTTTGATCTACGTTGAAAAATTTTAAAAGGTTTTGCTCTAATTATTACATTTTCAGTTTCTTAAGGGACTATAGATACTGTATATCATGCAGGGTAACCAGACCACACAAGATGGTTGACAATAGCCCAAATCTAGTTGCCGAGGAGAGTTGGGCAACCGTTAATGTCGAGCCCTGTCATTATGACAATCGTAAAGTAAAATGTCATGATTGCAAAAACCCTGCCAGTTACATCTGTTCACTCTTATTGAGAATTGACAATTATTGAACAGATCATGATCAGATTGGTATTACCACCACGATCAGTCTACAAATTTGCTTGACAGTGATCGTAGCCTGTTCCCTAAAATGAAGTTATATTATCTTAAAAGTTGAACGCTTAAAAATCACTATGTTGGTCAAACAAAAAAACCCAAAAAAAACAGTTATTGTCTTCAAAGGGTTTAGTGCAATACTAAACTATATTCTAATGTATCACACCAAAACAGTTTCACATAAAGTTCAATTGATTCTTAACAATACCACTGAAGGATTGTGTTATAAATGATACAACAATACAAATGATCTTGCATCCTCCATTCCTTCCACCATGCAGTATTTGTAGTCAGTCATTCCAATCTGGTGAATTTGCAATCTCTCCACTGCCTAAGGTTGCCATGCCTAACATGCTTAAGATCAAGGCCAATAACACAACAACATTAAAAGGGATAATCCAGAGGGGTAACACTACAAGAAAATAGTGATATATTAAGTGTCTTAAAGGTACATGGCAACCACAGTCCAGCACGCACACACACACACACACACGCACGCACGCACGCACCTTTTCCAAAATGGCTGTAAATAATAACTAGTCGCCCGGGAACCAGAGGAATCTGCAAGCGCCTATTTTATTTGCTCTGGCAGATGGGTCTGGTCCCGGTTGGGCCAATCACAACCGTTAATCTAATATGGGGCGGGTTTGCAGTGCTACGCCCGTTGATAACGCCCCTGCAACAGTGGTGCAGGAGGTAGAGCGGGTCGTCTAGTAATCAGAGGGTTCCTGGTTCGATCCCCCGTTCCTCCTGGCAGCACGTCGAAGTGTCCTTGAGCAAGACATTGAACCGTAAAGTGCTCTGGATGAGCTGGTGTGCACCTTGCATGGTTGTCGCTGCCATCGATGAGTGAATGGGTGAATGTGAGGCGTGTATTGTAAAGTGCTTTGAATGGTCTGTATAAAATGCAGTCCAGTACCATTTACCAGAATAATTCACATTTGCAAATTGGTCTGGCATGTCACACTAAAGAAATAGGAGATCAAATCATGAAATATTGTTCCAAGTTAGTTTATTTAGCTGTTTATAATAAGACACTCGCATGACTAGCCTCATCTCGTGTGAGGTATCGCAAGATAATCCAAGCCCCTTTCCCACATGGAATGAAGTTCGTAAATCTACTGGCAACTTTCCCTGTTGGCGTCATGTGGGAAAAGGAGCCGGTCTAGATGTTCCGTAAAACCCGTTGCATATATTCCCCACTCCCGACCTAGTATGATTTACGGGAAAATGCCAGTGAAATTTGTATTTATTTATTTATTTATTTTTAAAGCCAGTGCGATCCGAACCGCGGCGCTCGGTTGCAAAGACAAGAAACACATCAAGTCTCTATGGAGACAGGTCTTTATATTCTAAAATGTTCTCCTTTTCCTTGTTCAAATGCCACTCAGACCCACTCAGTGTCTTTGAGAGTTAGGGGCCACAAGTGAGGGCTCAACACTCCAATTTTAAAAGTGGTTGCCAGACTGGCAACCAGGGAACCAGTCATCAGCTTTTGGTTGCCGAAACTGAAAATATGGTTGCCATTTTTAGTCACCTTATAATTTGAGTAATTCATATACTATGCAGTTATAATAAGTAATAAGGGGAATCATAAATATATTTTTATATTTGTGAATTAGGGATGCAATGCTAGACGGTGTGTTCCCGAACTATTCGGTACGCCCCCTACAGTTCAATACGCACACATGAACCGCGGTATTTTGCAGTGTATGTTTTTTGCAGTGTGCGGCCGTGGTGTGCCCTCAGTGTTGCTTCCTATTGAATCCACTGTTGGAACTCCACCGGCCACGTCACCTGTGCGAGGCCCGCGCCGTGCAGCATTTCTCTTTTTCTGCGCTAGGTCTATTTATTTTTTCAACTGCACGTTGCTACGCAGCCTTTTGAATAGAAACATGACATAAAACTGCACTGTTTACAAGAACATTTCTATGTAATCAATCAATGTGTCCAGTCAGGAAACAAACCCTGCAACGGTGGTGTCCCTTTTGATGATGCACTTCTCTTCAAACGCTCGCTTCCAATTGCATTAGTGTTGGGTCATTCACGAATTATACAATTATTTTTTCTATAGTTTTATGTTGTGTTGTTTGTTTAAGTTGCCATCTCCTGCCGCCGGAAAATGTTTTGCCCTCCATGTTATAGCTTATGCTCCTCCCTCGCCGGGAGGTGCCCTGGCTGACAATGAGCACCCACTGTCACATCAGGTTCACAAAGCGAAGGCACCACACACTGGTCGTCTGACTGTGAGGTTTTATTTCAATAAGTTATTTTACTAATATTATTTGTGTGTGAAAAATACTGTTTACACCTGTTCTATACAAAAATAACTAATGATAGTACTGGTTTTATTTGTTTTTTATTGTGAAACATTTTTTAAATAATAATTATATATATATATATATATATATATATATATATATAAATATGAAAATGTATATTTGAAATACCCACCATCCTGGACGCCTTCCCTTCAAATAGATTAAATTATGCAAATTATAACAACCCACCGATAAACTTAAACCCCCGTCTACACCCACAGCCATACACACAGAGCAGTACACTTTTACATCTTCAAACTTTTTATAAATAAATAAATAAATAAAATAAAATAAAATAAAATAAAATAAATTAAATAAAACATTCTGAATAGTGTGAATCGTCCACGTCTGGACACGGCTCTTCGTGTGCACCGATGGCGGAGAGCAACACAGAGCCGAGCCCCATTCCTCCAAAAAAAACAACTAAAAACAGTGTGGGGACGGGGCACAGAGGAACGGGGGACAACTTGTAGACACGTCAAGATTATTTTCTGCGCTTAAGGTATGGCGAGGGGGTGATCGAGGAGAGAGTTACGGAGGAATTGTCCCCATTGCTCACGGTTTCGTTCCATAACACGTTTTGTTCCATAAGGAGACTTAAAATAAAATAAAAAACACTATTCTGGCGTGCCGATTGCAGGCACCCCAGCGCTGGCGCATGCATCGCTAGCATACGCATCATCTGTACCGTCGGAGAGGGAGACAGGTGTGTAAAATGCACCCCGATCTCTCCCTCTACGCGCCGCGCCTCAGGATGGCACCCTAGGAGGCCGCCTATCTTGCCTGTAGGAAGAGCCGAACTGGCCCCGGCCTGCATCCACCCATCGCGCCGGCGAGTAGTCGAATCTGGGATCACTTCCGACAGGCATAACATTTTACCGAGCAAGTAAACGCAGCATCGCTTCCTTGCTTTCAACCGGAGATCAGATCTGTGTCGGTGTCTAAGAGAACGAGTCCACTAGTTCATCGATCACAGATGCCGTCATTCTCTAGTTCTCTAGGACGGATAAAAAAAAAATACAAATGCTAAAATGGTTTGCTGACATTCTTGTGATCAGTTGGGACGATTCACACAATAAAATCATCCAAATTGACATGAAAAAAGTGACATTCGCCGAAAAGCGATTTTTTTGCATCTCTGACTGTAATAACCCTGCTCTATTGTCGTTCCACTCTGAATGACTCCTCGGCCGACAGCGCTGTCACCAGTCCGGCAGGAGAGGCGCTCCATGCTGTGCTGGGATTTTATAACTGAACTACGAGCACGATGCACAGTTTTACTTTCTCTGACTGTGTGGAAATGTTATGTTTTCAACACACAGATAACGAAGAAAGGCCTTAAAACCTGAGTCTTACAGGTAAAACATGACTCATGTAGGCTGATATGGGAGTTTAGTGTGGCACTGTACTGAAAAGGAAAAAAAAGGAATGAATAGTCTAATCTTCGTATCGAACAGTCAAATCCGACTTGACTGACAGAATACTGAGTCAGGTACAGCCCTACTATATAACATACTAAGAACTGATGTTAATCTCCATAGTGTTTCTGTAAATTAGTCTATAATAAGATCTGATCAGTCCTGTCGCTCGTCAGTCGTATCAAATCCAATTGCCCTTCCAAGACTTCAAGACAAATTTCCTTTTTGTTTTTTTCCATTCAGGTTGATCTGGTTTTGTGTCAGTTTAAGTTTAATTTGCACCTTCGTTTGTGATGTTCACAGGTTAGCAGAACTTTTCACCTCTCAGTTGAACAACTTCATTTGCTTCACCATTGTCTCTGTCAACGCACACGCACATCTGGTTCTGACTGCCACAGCAATAGTCAAATATCACTAATGAAACAAATTACTTATTTTGGGATGCAGGTTTTGCTGTCCCTATTTTTTATGTTACAAAGCGGTTTCCAAAGGGGGCAATCAGAGGCCATGAAATGGTTGCCAACTAACTCAATCTGGTTGCTGAGGGCAACCGGGCAACAATTAGTGTCAAGCCTTGCAAGCACTTGGCCTTCCCACCGGCTGCACCGGCGCGCATAGTTGGAGAGGGAACGAGCTGACAGGGAAAGGTAGAACGGGTGGAGAACATTCCTTCTCCGGAGGCAGAGCGTGTGAGACTGGTTGAAAATGATCACACAGATTTAATAAAATTGGGTTTGGGTTATTGCTTCCAGGGATGGAGTCTGTGCCCACTGCGTCAACGGAGGGAAGCGAGACCGTCCGGGAAGGGCGGGGAGACCGGAAGCGAAGCGTTGGGTCTCTTAGAGCCAGGAAAAAAACGAAAGGGATTCAGGTTGTACGTCCGTTGCCGACAGATTGTCCAAGCGACGGCATCTACACTGGACATAACGTACTAACCCTGACCCATTATGTACTGTATCTGTATCTGTAATCCATCTAATGTGGGAACAGACGCCGTACGGAACTTCTCCATAAAGGAGGCCAATGTGGGAATGACTACCTACTGCCATTGCCGGATATTTTTTATCCAGCAATGTTAGGGATTCCATGTGGGAAAGGAGTTTAAGATGAATATGTGAGATTTCAATGGAGGGAATCTGTGTAAAAATAAAAATAGCCAGTGAAACAATACAGCAAGTACATAAACAAACAAACATTCCTCTGCTTGCTGCTGAGGTTCGAGCAGTGAGTGTCAGGTCTTCTAGTGCCTCAGAATCATGAAATAGTTTCCAAAGACTACATATATGAAAGACTTTTTACTTGGGAATCTTTGCATTTCTAAAATGTACCGCTTTCGTGTCACAGACTGTTGTGTACTTAACAAGAATCAGAATGGGGAATTAACTTTGTGGCCCTTCAAAGAAGAACGCTCTTATTTGACATTGGTAGATAGTTCTTCATGCTTAAAGATACAGGATGTCAAGTTGGCATGAATCTTTTACCTAACAGCCACCTTGTAGATTTAACACTTCTAAAACAAAGACAGTTGGCTTGTAATGGGACATGAAGAACTAGAAATGGTCTTGAACAGTGCAACAGCAAAAGAAAATGCAGACTGACAACGGTTCTTGGGAGCACTTTGAGCTCCCAAGAACCGTTGTCTAGTTCTCTACCACCAGCGGAAGCACTAAGCGGGCATTGCCAAATATGCCCACAGAAACAGGGCCACACTGTCAATAAAACAGCCTTCTAGCAGGCATAAGGACTAGAAACAAAAAGCACATTATATGTGATACAAGTTATCAGAGGCTGATTAGTTTATTATTTGGGAAGTCAAATTGGGTCAAATAAGCACCCACCAAAAATGTCATCAGTGGCACAAGTATTACATACACTGTACTGGACATTGTACATACATTCTATATTGCATACATACAAATTCACATTACACCGTATAGTATATTTGCTTTCTTGTTTTATAATTGTATTTTTTTCTTGATTTTTCCTACTTCCTAGTTATTTTGCACAGCCTTTTGAGCTTGACCTTTCATAACCTTACTTGTATAACTGCATATGACAAATAAAGAATACTGAATAAGTATTTGGGAACCGGCTATGCAACACTGCTCTCTTAGTCTATATACATACACCAAATATTCTTTACACCAAATGAAGAAATACAGCCGTCAGATGTGAACTTAAAGGGGACCTATTATGCTTCTTCTTACACCCCTTAATTTAGGTCTCTGAGATCCCCCAAAACATGTTTTTGGGAGTTTTTTTTGCTGAGATACCGCTCAGATTCTGCATTCTAACACAGCTCTCTCTCCACCATCCTATTCCAAGCTGTTTTTTGTGGGCGTGGCCACCATCCTGAGTTTGATCATGGCTTCCGGGTTCTGTTGTATTTACTCCGTAAGTTTCATTGATTTCACCTTATTAGTCCACCAAATTTGAACAAATTTGAGGTGAGAAATAAGCAACCCAGATGCTGAATCTTCACTTATATTAGATCTACAAGACCTAATTAAAAAATTTGTTCCAACTTTCATTGCCATGCTCCAGGCTTGTGGGAGACACCACGCCGCTATAGCTGTATTTATAAATAAATACATCTACAATCAAAACTCACTATATTTATTGGTTTTGTTTAGAGAAACGCACAGCGGATCGCGCCCTGCAGCCTACAGTCTACGTACCACATCCTTTTTTTTTTTTAAGAAACACAGCAGAATTATTTTTTCTAAATACTTGGATTTTGTCTGAAGTTTCTTCACAGACAGTTGGTATTAATTCCACTTCTTTAAAATATTTGTTTGTTGAGTGACTCAGATGGAGGGTGGTTCTAATTAGAATGACTCCCACAGTGACATCGATCAGGTCAGCAAAGCTAAACAGCTCGTTTTAGGACATGTTTTCTGAAATAGACAGCTCACAACAAACTGACAGAGTCGTCTTATCTCACAGTATGTGTGTAAGTAGGCCCTTCAGAAACCCAAATGTATGTGCACAAGCACGAAAAACTGAGTTTTGCACAATAGGTTCCCACAGCTTTGAATTTAACCTTTGGGAAGTTCCTCAGATTGAATGTTTGACTTAATGTTCTCCCTGCGTACTATTACACTGAACTCTGACAGGTTTCAATATAATCTGCATCATATTAAATTCAGGAGAGGTTATGTGATGCTTTCCGACTAAGGAGCCACATGTTGCAGCCAAACGGGGGTTGTGCAGACACAGTGCTGTTGAACGTGTTGTTATTGTTCCTTTGAGCTGTCATGTACAAGGCAAGAGGATTTCCAGCTTCAACTGGGGGAGGGGCAGATGGACAAATAGACAGAGAGGTTGATCATTATAATATGATTCTATGTTTATTGTTTATTAGACAGATATAATTAATATTGAATATTTATTATCATTTTTAGGTTTGTTGTATATTGCCGATGTTTCTCTTTTTTGTATAGATAGATAGTTTATTATCCCGGTGTCACTTCAAAACAATACGCAACTTGCAATACAAAAGCAATACGACTTAAAATATATATAAAAAGTGACTACAAAAATGCAATCTATGACAAACCTAAAAATGGGAAATAGCAGACAATATACAATAAACCAACAAAATAACTTATACATTTAAAAAAAAAAAGGCAATATAATAGCAACCTGAAAAATGACTGAAAATAGAAATAACTGCCAATAGACAATAAAGCTCTGTATCCTAGTTCGGACCTTATCGACTCTGTGCCAACATAGCACCGTTATCGGAGTTCAACCGAAAACCAACATGATAACTAAGCATAACTCGAACCTCTTCTGATAAAACAAGGGCTGAAACGTGTTTGTTTGCTTGTTTTTCTTTTGGATTCTCTAATTGCGTACAAGGTTTGCAGCGACCCCACCGAGCAGAACGTCAGCCCTCAATCCTCCACCGCGGCGCCATCTTGGGAGGCGGATTTGAAGCGTACAACGGGCGCTGAAACAGCGCCAAGCACTTCACGTCGGGCATTATTATTCGATCCAAATGAGCGTGTTGTACTCACCTCATATCCACAGTGGACGACGACAAGGCTGGAGCGTGTAGTCGGGGCGGGCGTGTTGTAGATCGCTGATTGTAAATCCGCGGCTCGGTGACTGTGGGCAGACTGGAGGCTACGCCGCGTTTGTCTGTCCGGGTCCTGGCAGGGCGACACGTATTTTCCTTTGTTATATCAGGGAAGCGGCCTCCGCGACTTTGTGAGAAATCCCATGTTCGACGTTATTTGTTTTGGTTGGAGATTAAATTGAAGACGAACGGCCGTGCCGCCGACCCAACGCGCTGTTTGTTTTTAAAGCGCCGTAGTGCTGTTGTACACCTGCCAGGACTGTGGTGGGACGGGGAAGTCGCTCCCGCAAGCGAGATAAAGTTCCTGTTGTGGCTGTGGTCGCTCTGCTGTTGTCGTCGTCAACAAAACAAGTTAAAATAACATCAAATACAATATCTCAGCTGCATTCTGTTTTTTTATTGATCTGTAAAAAATAAAATAAATAACTCGCTGGAGTATCAGCCTACTCTTCGTGCGGTGTGTGCAGCGTATCGTGTTTTCAAAGGCAGCTGTAAACCAAATTGAACCAATAAAAATAAACCACGACACGATGTCGTGGTTGCAAAATGTAAGATGAATACGATTCATTGTGAAAGTCGAGGCGCTGGGTCGTTCGCCTCGCGTCCGACACGCACCGCGTTGAATCATGGAACCATTGGTGTTGAAGACTTGGTTTGAACACGGACTGTTTACAGTGAGGGTAACAACAATGAGCGCCGCGCTGGGAGTGCCCTTCTTACTTGTACTTATAATCTACTTCGTCTGCTTGAAATTGATTTACAACAGACATCGGCGACATTTCAAAAAGTCATTGAAAAAAATGCTGAATTCGTCCTCGGTCGTTGCCAGTGGCTTAGCCTTTGATTCTGATGTCAGAGCGCTGATCGTGACCGCACACCCAGATGATGAATGCATGTTTTTCGCTCCAGTGATTTTACGACTCGTGGAAATGAACGCCGATGTTCACTTGCTCTGTTTATCTGAAGGTACGTTCCTGTTAAAAAAAACCCCCCAATAATAATAACAAAAACCCCACAAGTCATGATTAGTTCACCGACATTTAATAACAATATGTACGCGTTACACATGTTCCATCTTGGAACACATTCTACAATGTGTTTAGTGTTGCAGTTGCACTGCAGGGTACGTGGGGTAACTTACCTCAATTCTGGTCTTTGTATTCCTTCTGCAGGATTTTGTTTTAACTATTTAGAATGAAGAAAAAAAAATAGATTTGAACATTAACTATTTAATTGTTTGCAGGACATCTTTGAAATTTGTCCATTTTGATTATTGGGAGCCAATTGATAAATGATGCAATTATGCAGTTATACAGATTCATTATAAGCATTGAGGCTCAGTATTCACATTTATTTCAGATTTAGTTTGCTTTCTTATCAATATATCCTGGAACGTAGTCAAATACATTTTCCAGGGAGAATGCACAAATCTAGAACATCGGCCAGTCAGACATTGCCATTTCTTCTTTCTAAATGGATAACATTTAAATAATCTAGAACTGCTCTAGCAGTTAGAAATGGTCACAAATGAAATTCTGATAGTTAAGTTTATTGATTTTTTTTCCCCACCATTATCACAATTTTAGGACAACCAACCTCCCAGCCAACATCTAGTTTCATATTAAAATTTGAATATTAATATTATATCAGGCTAAATTATAATCTGATCCCTCGCCGCTGTTGAAACTAATTTCCTCGAGGGGATTATTTAAATGTAATGTAATTCAACCCTATTTTGCTACTTATGTGTAAATATAAATACTTTGGTAATCCATAAATATAAATAAAAGCTTTGAATATGGACATTTAATAAATAATTTGAGTTTTATTTTGATTACACAGCCTGTGAGAAACGATAATAGCTAAGAGCCAATCAACTGAGCAATGGTTATAACATAACTTTTTCAACATTCACACACAAAAAACAACAGTGCTGGGAACTCCAATGTGTGTTCTCTGCAGATATGCTCCTGTGAAATGTCAGTGGAAGTTTGCACAGGGGGAAAAAAAATACTTTGTGTAGTTTGAAACTTCCCCACACATTTGGCACTTTAGGTCTTCAATTTCTCCACTGAGCATTTATGACATCTCTACTCATGTTAGAGTGTGTAGTTGTCCATCAATGTTGTAATTTTACAACACAGATTTTCAATTTTCTACAGGAAATTACTACAATCAAGGAGCTCAGCGTAAAAAAGAACTTCTCAACAGCTGTGCAGTGTTGGGGATACCAGCTTCCAAAGTGACCAGAGTAGACCACGAGTAAGCAGCACAATACATTACAACATAACAATGGCCTCACAAAACATGTTGATTCTCAGGGGAAAACTTCTGATTATTTGAATTTAAAAAAATCTGGAAACAGTAAATTCTGCACTTCACAGGTTTGGAAGAAGGATTGTGATAAGTGATATATAGTAAGATCAAACTTGACCCCCCTCACAAACAATGTGTCTGCAGCACCTGATAATTCTGTGTGTGTCTGTATGTATGTATAAATAAATAAAATATGGACGATACAGAAATTGAAACTTAAGTCTAATAAAAAAATGTCACGGCTGAGGCTGGTGAACCCAAGCGCAAGACACAGACAGGAATCGTGGCACAAAAGAACTGGGATTTATTGACGTCACAGGGAGGTGAGGGGATGGCAAGCATGGCAGGCAGGTGGGGAAGGTCGGGCAGGCGGGAAACTGGAGAGTTGGTAACTGGGACGAAAGGTAAATATAACAATAAGTATTGCGAATGAAACCATCGAAAATACTCTGACTATGAATAAACACAGAGCGGCCGGGAATGAGACCAGCGTAGTAGTTCTAACAACGATCTGGGGATGAGTGGATGGAAAGCCGGGGTTGACATGCACCCGGTGATGAGTTGATGGACTGCGTGTGAGAAGGCAGAGCAGGTGAGGTGAGTGATGTTGGAGAGAGAGGGAGGGGAGAGAGCGAGAGAGAGGGCAGAGATCTCCAAGGGCAGGTTGGGTCTGTGTGTCTTGGGAAAACAACAAAAAAATGCAGAAGGGAAAATGGGCTGCAGTCCCATTCAGCTGAAACGCAGTCAGCGCCAAATATCAAAGTTCAGCCATGTTCTGTGAGCACAAGATCATAAAATGGTAAAGTGTGTGTACGCTGGTGTCTGTGTCTAACACAGCAACAGTGTTCTCTGGGGCAGATCATCTGGGCAGACTGCCAGCTGATTACTTTGAGGTCACCCCTCCCCCTGAACAAGGAACGGTCCCCATGACAGGAGCAATATAAACCTTCAGTATACAAGGGGGCAGTGTGCAGAAAGGCTAGTTTTTGGGATTTGTCTTGCCAAGTACCTGATGAGGACTTTAATGGAAGACTGCAATAATAAACTAGAACAGATAAAATAAGTAGTGTCAACAGTGCAAAGTGTTTCTTTATCTCTCAACTGCTGCATTACATTACATTACATTTCATTTAGCAGACGCTTTTATCCAAAGCGACTTACAATTATTCAAACACCGACGGACGCAGCCATCAGGAGCAATGAGGGGTTAAGTGTCTTGCTCAAGGACACTACAGCATGCTAGCAGGAGGAGCCTGGGATCCAACCAGCAACCTTTAGATCACTAGACCACCAGCTCTACCGCCTGAGATACCATCCCTCCATTCCACATTCCTACATTCCATCACCAAGTAAAATACAGTTGTTTGGGCTAAATGCAATACATAAATATTATGAGTTCCAAACTGAAGGATAATTACCTTCTCAATAGACGAATGGACTTTGTTTATTGTGTACTCGGGAAATAATCACAACAGCTTGCATGTTCACGAGCAAGCGACCTGGTGCAGGCTCTCGTAGTATATTGTGGAAGAAGCTGCCTGATCCTTCAAAAGTAGCTGAATCATGGCACATTATTATGCTTCCTTTAGTTTGGGGCAGTGCATGATGACTTCAGTGTAACTTCCTGTCTGCAAATGCCGCCTAAGGAGGAAGCAGTTTTACTCCAAATTACAGACCGGTAGCCTGCCCTCAACGAAGAAATGTAAACAACTTCCTCGTAAAAATGTCTTATTGAGGTCAAAATCCTCCACTGCACTCAACGGGGCATTGTGCAGTTGCTTTTAGAAAATGGTGCTTAGATGCACAAAGTTGAGGCAAGTAAAAATATGTTTTTGCCATAAGGAGAAGAAATGACAGAGTTGTTTATTAAGTGATCAATGATCAACTAATCCCTATTTTACAGCTGTAAACTGATAACAAAAACAAAGAACAAATGATATAAAAATGGTACAAAAAAAATGCCATGTTGAACTCTTCCGCGTCTTGAAAATGCACTGTGTGTGACAAGGGCAGACCTCGGGCGAATTATTTATTGATCCTGTGACATCGGGAACTAATATATCAAGCCGTGCTGGCTCATCTCTGTTGTTCCATGAATAGAAGGGTTTGATTTGTGGTTGAGTCAGTGTTTGCTCTAAGAGACACAGGGAGTGGGAAGGGAAGGGGGGCTGACAAGCTCAGGCACACATGCTAAGTACTGACTCCTGATCTGAGACCGGAGTCACATTTCTACCATGAGCCTTCTAAAACAAATGAAAACCTGCAGTCAGTCAGTCAGTCAGTCAGTCAGTCTCTCTCTCTCTCTCTCTCTTTCTCTCTCTCTCTGTTCTGTTCTTCCTTTTCCACTCCGCCCCCCCTTTTCTTCCCATGTCTGCTGAAGCCGAGTGGGAATCATTTAGCACTGCTTTGAGCGCTTCCAATCGGGTATTCATCTCTTTTTCATTTTGTTTGTCAGGAGATGGCTGCTGCCTGCAGTTTTGCTTCATTCTTGGCCTTTCTAGTCTTTTACACCCTACCGTGCAGATGTAGATTCTTGGCCCAACCTCTCCCTGTTTGTCAATCTGTGATGTTAATGAAATGAATAGGCTGTCTGCAAAATATTGTGGCCCGGCAGTTTTTCACTTTTATAACACAAGCACACTTCTTGTGATTCATTTGTTATTCACAAACCGACCATGTCTAAGGCGCTGTGATGATTGTGTTGCCTGTAACCTGCTGTGATCTATAGGATTTGTCCTTCATTGACAGCTTCAGATATCATTGAAAAACAAGACCTAACAACCAGACCCAACCGTTGGTGTGAACATGAGAGGCCACATGGCTGCTCAGGACTTGAGCAATGGAGATTGAATTAATGCTTTTGAATGTGAATTGTCTTGATGCTGGTCACAGGGAAGAGAGAAATGCAGAGTAAATCATCCACCAATATTCCAACCAGGGCATCACAATGCCGGCACACTAAAATGAGGGCACAAACCGGTGCCCTCAAATTCTGACTTCCAAAATCATTTAAGAAATAGATCTTTCAGCCCTAATGATAACTGTCCTGGTGTCATTTAAGTCTTGTTGCGTTTGAAGTTCAGTACGTTTTTTTGTTATTGATACGACACAAAACATCAAGTAATATTACATTTTCAGGATTTTATTGTGGCCTTTTTAAAGACATTCTAGTTATGCTGTGCTGGCTTTTAACTGGATCTAGTGTGACCACTCTTCACACTCTGCACACCATGAAATCTGATTACTGCACAATTTCAATCATTCCACCGCCTATTAATATGACCCGTGTTAGGCCGGTGAAATCGATGTCCCTCCCTGTCTTGCTTAGTTTTTTTCAACTTGAAGGCCAGTAAGAAGCACTTGGAAATTAATCGCAGCCACTATTTGTTTTTCACTAGTATGCTGTTGACAAAAACCCTGTGTCAGACCACACGGCATACTCTGGGTCAGTTTCAGATTGTGGCCGCGCCACCGCAGTCGATGACCTGCCTCCAATTTTTGACCAACCAACAACACCATGTTTAATAACACATCGATTTGAGTTGAAAGCGGCCCGGCTGATTTATTAGCGAGTCCCGCCGCTGACTCCTGGCTGTGTCCTTATCACAGCCCCCGTGTGCTTGTCACCACAGATCGGCCAAAGTTATGTTCCAACAACAACCCTCCGATGATTACTCCCTGTCACAACTGATAGATGGTTGCGTGACACGTGAGATCAACAACAGGTTGATCAGAGGGAAAAAATTGATTGTTTCATGGTTGAATTGGTAACTCAAGTAGAAATATGACAACCCAACAAATGTATTGGCTTTCATGCAACCCTTTTCTTCACCAGTTAAGAAAATAGATCTCTGGTGGTGTTTTTGCAGCCGTGACTGTATTATTCTGGTCAGATACTGTGGTTGTTACGTCAGCATGCAGCGGCATCTGAACCATGCTCCGCGGGACACATAATCTGACAGTGTGGACAGAAGCCTGCCAGTTACAGAGGCCTGCGGTTCATGTGACCAGACTAAACAAGCCGTCTCTGAAACACACACACACACACACACACACACACACACACACACACACATAGAATCCCTTTACTGGGCCAAAGTTCAACAACTGCATACATATGTCTGCAAGCCATTAGACGTCCGTATGCAAAGCTCCAAGTGGGGGGTTTGGGGCGGTGGGTTACTCGAGGACATTTGACTCCGTTGCTGTAGTGAAGCAGACATCCTGCCTCAGAAAGGTCAGATCTCTATCTTTTGTTAATTTGTATTTTTTTCCCTTTCTTTTGCTCTGTTCAAGTTACCAAGCTTTTTTGTGAACTCATGTTAAATAATGCTGAATTAAAAAGAAAAATGACAAACAACAGCCAAACACCGAGGTTGAAATGAAAGATGAGTCTTATGGTCTTTATTTTACAACCTGTCCCTGACCAGTTTATAACCATGACCTGGAGGTCTTTTGTCGATGTCGCCAACACGTCCAGAACTTTAGACAGCGTTGAAGTCGTTTTAGACAGATTTGTTTTATTTTTTACCAAAGGAATTGAATTATCATTGTCCATTATCAAACTGCCACTCAACCTGATGACGGAACACTTTAAACTACCTTTGAACTTTGACCCCCTTCCTCCCAGTGACCCCACCCACCCCCTGTGCGACACAGCAAGCCCCCATCCCTTCAAACTCTCACACTGCTGTCAGCCGTTCAATTTGTTCCCCAATCCGTCACTTTCATCCAGCGGCTCCACTGTCCTGACTCATTGTTATAAGAAGCGGAGGTGATGGAGGTGGTGCGGCTGTTTGATCCCCACCCACCCAAAGCACACACACTCAACATACACATGGCTGAACACGCACACATGCAGGTGGGTGCACACATGACTGTGATTGTGTGTGAGCGTGCACGCAGGCAGTCCTAACACAGGTTCAGACTTACTGCACGGCAGGTTAATGATCCGCCTCTTTCACCTCAGCCCCATCGCCCCACGCCACCAACTCTGTTATGTCTGGAGGTAGTGGCAGAGTGGAAATGACAAAGATCGATGCCATCCTGGCGACGCCCACTCACCCTTTCTACGTGGAGCCGATGAGGAGCACCTTCAGCCACAGGCTCATTCCTCCACCATGTACGGCCTAACTGCCATTGGCCCACCTTGGGCTCACTACTAGTTAGCATAGTGCTTCTCTGTGTTAACTCTGTGGATAGGGTGACATATGTTATTTTATTGATTTTATTTTTTATACTTTCTTGACTTGCACTGCTTTTTGTTTTTTTTTGCGACTGCGACATGTGAATTTCCCCACGGGGATTAATAAAGTCTCATCTGACCTTTTCCACTGAACTGATTTGACCCCAATGTCAGCATTCACCATTCAACCTTCTCTTAGTTATTGTGTCTGTCTCTGCAACTTGGTATTGACACAAAGAAGAGAAATGCAGAAAAGAACAGATGGCTGTATTTAGCCCAATGAATCCAAAAAGGTATCTGTATTGTAGGTTGGGCATGCTGAAGGCAGCATGTGATGCAGGTTTTGAGTCGCCCCAGGACTGTAGTTTCAGTCTGACGGGATGCCAAGGCCCTCCCCACACTTAACCTCTGCACGTCCCAGCACTCCCTGTTATTTGCATTCCAAAGGAGCTCTTTCAAAGGTCTGGCTGGGATTCCACCCTTAACAATCCTGTCACAAAGCAAAGCGCTCGCTTAAAGCTCAAGCACCCGACGCACATTCCGTCTCAGCAGAGAGATGTTGAGATTTGGTTTTAAATGTACTTATTGGGGAGGGAGGGTGGGTGTCATATGTACAGCGGGTTGTGTAGCTCAGTCACGTGTGTTCCTCCTGGATGGGCTAACTGAGCACTTTGTTTGCCTTCTAGAAAACTTCCAGATGACCCCAGCGCACAATGGAGCATTTCACTGGTTTCTTCTCTGGTCAAGAAGCACATCAGAGCTCACTCCTTCAACATGGTAGGAGGAGCTCTTCACTCAGTACTTGGGTCAATGCCCTTCAGAACCAAATATTGCTTGCTTCACAGCATTTGTTGTAAGCACATTCTCTCCCAACTTTGTTCTACTTCTGTCACGTTTGTGAAGACTTTCTTTGCCAGAAGTTTATGTCTTTCGTTTTTTCTTTTTCACATTTGTGAATGACATCAGTTTTGGCACCACAGTTTCCCGAGCTAATGATGTGGGCTGAACTGTGGTCTTTATAACGACCGTGAGCCAAACCAGTCGGGCTCCTTTTCTCCTTCGTGTTGAGCCAAAATATTTATCGAACCTCTCCCTAAATTGGGCGCGATACAGCAAGTTTGAGTTTGTTTTGCTGTTTTTGACATCGATTGTTATCATGTTTCAATGACTTTCCTCATTATTAACACGGAGGAATGTGGCATATTCAATCAAAGAATCTATAAGTATAAGTAGTATATCTCAAAAAGGACCGAAATATCACAACGACTGTGAAACACGGAAACATCACAAAGCTTTTTGCAGAGACGATGGACACAGTGGGACGCTTGCAGCTCCCATCGGAGCAAAGGGCTCGATAATAAGTCAACGACACAACACCCCACCCACCCCAAACCAAAAGGGATGCCAGAGAAATATAACATGTACTAAATGGCACAAGAAATTCTCTAAATATTTAGTTGTGAGGTTTATATTGATTATTAGCGATACAGTCACTTTACCAAACATCTCCTCGCAAAGATGAATCATGTTTTTGCATTCTGACATTGGAATGGTACATACAGTCTGTGTGTAAACGAACCCTGAGTGACACTACAACATACTGTTCTTCCAGGTGCTGACGTTTGACGGAAGAGGAGTGAGTGGCCATGCCAATCACACTGCCATCCACACAGCAGTGAGGTACATGTTAAGGTCTTGAAATTAGAGGGCAAGAATAAATGAAGAGAACAGGCCTCATTCCCAGATTCCATAATTACAAAAAATACCAACACCACAAATGTTTGCAAAAAGTGTCGATCACACTTCGTCACCCCGATCTCCACTTTTCCCCACAGAATAGCACACACATGCTTTTGAACACATCCTCTGTTTATAGCCGAGAGGTTGTCCAAACCGCAGAGAGCACTGCGTGTCCTCGCTCAGAGAGCTGTCTGAGTCTCTGAGCGAGGAGGGGCGTCGTCGTTTTGGAAAGGCCAGCCAAGATGTTTGCGTCAGACCGATCGCTGGTGCATGTGCTTGGTGTTCTATTGTGTGTTTCCCCACATGAGATCCGGAAATTGTGCCGATATCTTTTCCTAGTTCATATTTACCAAACAAGCTGTTGGCCAGCAGGTTAGAGCAGCGCTCTGAAGGCTCTACCCCAGATAACGATGAACACTTTGGTAGCTTTGGTATGAAGGGCCTGATCACGACCTGTTTTCAAGCCCAGAGGCACACGCTGGCCGTCACAACGTAACTGTGTCCAGAGCCACGAGCCAGATGTGGTGGCAGATTGAAGTCAAATACCTGGTCGTTCCCGTGGAGCCTGTGTGCCCCGGTGCCACCGGACCTCATTTGCACATTAGGGGGGTGCTCTCTCCCAGTCAGGCCTCATGATTCTCATAAGGCAGAAACCCAAAGCGACGTGCCCTCGTTTCTACAGTACTCCAGAAGAATTGGCTCTTGGCTTTGAGTAAGCTGACATATAAATGATGACGGTCACTTGAGCTAAACAACAGTTTGACTTCCCTCAGACGAAAATGGATAAAATAGTAATTTGCTCATAACACTGTGTAGAACCTAATACTATCTACTCCCTAATATTCACTGTCATGAATCATGGGGATGCCATAGGAATCCTTAAAGCCAAATCCACTGTACAGTGGATTTGGCTTTTAGGATGTACACATGTACAGTCATGTTTTTACTTCCTCTGAAAATTGACAGTTGCTTGTTGTTGTGGTGGAACCTTTCAGAACGTTGTCTGATTGATATGAATTTTTCTACCCACAGCCATCTCGCTTCGACCGGCCAGGTTCCTGATGGTATGTCGCAGTACAGTACAGGATAGTATTCAACCACATTTTCAAAGATAACTGTAATAAGATTTGTGACTGATTGTCCCTGGGCCTGCGAGAGGCAACATCCCTCTGGCCCCGGCAACTCAAGTGCCCGCCCCCTTTGCTTCTGGATTACTTTGCCTTTAATCTGCCATTAGAGATTTGGTATTAGTGTTTTGGTTTTTCACTTTTGCCAATGGTAAACGCACAATTTCTAAATTTGCATCGACTATTCTATTCGAATGGGAAGGCTCCATGTCCGTCCGGTATCATTACAATGTCTAGGGGGGCAATGAATTGCTTTTGGCCGCTCTACAATGCACGTTCATGTCACATCCGAGCTTCCATCTTGGACATACCTTGCACGCCAGCTTCAGATATTACCAGTGAGCTCGGTTTTGCTTTGCACCCCGATTTCTCCCGCTTGACATCTTGAATGGTCTACAAGAGCGCAGGGGCATCTCGGAATAGTAAATTAGTCTGGATGAAACCACATAACATTGTATTTAAGTAACCTACAAACGTAATACATACGCAGCAATTTCGATGAAGGGAAACTAATGTATACTACCATGTGCAAACCGTCATATATATGATATATCACTCATTCATCAATTTAATGTTCCTTCATTACTGGAAGAGAAAGGTCAACACACTATTTACTTGTACTGAAATATGTAATATAACTACTTATATCACTAATATGATGTTTATTTATACTACAGATTATTTATCTTCAATATTTTTTAGTGGAATGTAAAAACTGTTGTAACAGTGATGTCATGTAAATGTCAAAAATGATAACAAATCCAAATCTGGGGATTGACCATAGTTAATACCATAAACAAACGTTTCCCGCAAACCTTCTTCTTGGTGTAAAGGCCCAAATTGTTTGATGCAAGACAAGTCGGGGGACGGTAGCTCAGGCGGTTGAGCTGGTGGTCTAGTAATGTAAAGGTTGCTGGTTGGATCCCAGGCTCCTCCTGCTAGCATGCTGTAGTGTCCTTGAGCAAGACACTTAACCCCTAATTGCTCCTGATGGCTGCGTCCACCGGTGTTTGAACAATTGTAAGTCGCTTTGGATAAAAGCGTCTGATCAATGACTAAATGTAATGTAAATGTAAAGTCGGTCAAAAACTCAATATTCCCATGCGACATGAATGTAGCATAACGATGGAGACTGTGCTGTTACCATGGCAATGTTGAACCATGTTCAACATCTTATAATGCTGATATACTTAGACTACAACAGCACAACCTTGAAGCTGTTTCAACGATCGGAATGAAGTACACACTGTTTGTTCAAATATTCAAATGGTTAAAATACACTTAAATGGTTGTTTAAAGAAATGTCCGCAGGGAAATGAAATGAGGAAATACTTCCGGAACCACGAACCAGATGAAGAATGTGTTTGTTCTGGCAGAACTCAGCTGTGAATATTTGTTTGGATATGTGTGTGACAGGACTGCAGAGAAGCACTGTCATCTTGTTTTAGGGGGAAAGGCTCTGCAGTCTGGAGCAGCTGTTAGTTAATATGCAGCACCCTCTACAGCTCAAAGTCTCTCATTCATTTGATATAAGCAGAACGTCAAGCGTTACATGAAACTCTTTATTAAGCTGTCGTCATCTTTTACTCTTGTTGCATTTTTTGGTCTCGTGGAACAAACGGAACTACAAGCCCCCAGCTTGTTTCGTGTATCATTTGTACAGTGAACATCCACCTAAAACTATTATCTTTGTAATAACCGAATACATAACCGACAGATATATAAAATGTATATTCCAATCATATTTGTAATAAACAAATCCCTAATTATGTGCACATACTTCTTCTATATAATTGAATGGTATTCATCCACACTCAATTTTTCAAACTTCTTTGTAAACAAAAAGCATCTTCCTGAACGTAGACGAACATGAGGTTTTCTGGGTCCAATCTGGTGGTGGCGGCACTATGAAGTGACTTAAAAACAGTATGTTAACTTGCTTTAACCATGGCCTGCAAACTCATGACCTTGCAAGTCGTGTAAACAAGCTACAAAATGAAAATTGTGTTGACAGTTTTTTGAGACACCAGGAAAATCAGGCCACAGAGTGTAACCTGTGGCAGGATGGTAAAGCGGTTGCATGTTACAGCTGTAAGGACCTTATTTATTAGTGACAAGCTTTATATGATACAGTGCTGTTTGGGGGGTGGGGCTCAACAACTCACAAACCCTTTGTTTTGATTGTAGATAACCCTAACACAGCACTTGATCGCTGGTTAGATGTTGAGTGGCACAGCCTTCTCACGCAACCTCATAAGAAGGTTCCTGCCGCAGCCGGTCAGCAGAGCTTTACCTTCCACGTGAAGATGAAGCTGACTGGCTGGGCTGTGCAGGGATGGAAACAGAAGGCTTCCTGCTCACTATCACCAGCCTTCCTCAAGCCTCCATTAAAAGAAAATGACCTGTGTGAGAACTGAACTCCCTGCTCCTCCTCCCAGACTGCTGTCTGCTGAGCTTGGAGACCGTCGGGCTCCTCAGGAAGTACCTGTCCCTCCTGGACCTGCCCTTCAGTTGGATGTCGCCTTCTCACCTGTGCTGCGTCGTCGGCCCAGAGGGCTTCGGGAAAGCCAAGGTGTGACTACGAATACACAGTGTTATATCTCACCAAGATCAGCTTTCAGAATCCCCAGGCGGTAAATGGTGAAGATTTTGGAATCACGCATTCCGTAGTTCTAGTTGAATAGAACTAGTATTATCTGTTATTGAATGATTCCTTTTGTGACATCAGGTTTCATCAACAAAATGAAAAAGGGCGAAAGAGGACGACTGCTTGATAAGCTCAGTGGTTGTAGTGACTGGTAGTGGTAGTGGTTGTAGTGACTGGTAGTGGTAGTAGTGACTGGTCGTGGTAGTGGTTGTAGTGACTGGTTGTGGTTGTAGTGACTGGTCGTGGTAGTGGTTGTAGTGGTTGTAGTGACTGGTAGTGGTAGTGGTTGTAGTGACTGGTAGTGGTTGTAGTGACTGGTGGTTGTAGTGACTGGTAGTGGTAGTAGTGGTTGTAGTGACTGGTAGTGGTTGTAGTGACTGGTGGTTGTAGTGACTGGTAGTGGTAGTAGTGGTTGTAGTGACTGGTAGTGGTAGTAGTTGTAGTGACTGGTAGTGGTCGTGGTTGTAGTGACTGGTAGTGGTTGTAGTGACTGGTAGTGGTTGTAGTGACTGGTAGTGGTTGTAGTGACTGGTAGTGGTTGTAGTGGTTGTAGTGACTGGTAGTGGTTGTAGTGACTGGTAGTGGTAGTAGTTGTAGTGACTGGTAGTGGTCGTGGTTGTAGTGACTGGTAGTGGTTGTAGTGACTGGTAGTGGTTGTAGTGACTGGTAGTGGTTGTAGTGACTGGTTGTAGTGGTTGTAGTGACTGGTAGTGGTAGTGGTAGTGGTTGTAGTGACTGGTAGTGGTTGTAGTGACTGGTAGTGGTTGTAGTGACTGGTAGTGGTTGTAGTGGTTGTAGTGACTGGTAGTGGTAGTAGTGACTGGTTGTAGTGGTTGTAGTGACTGGTAGTGGTAGTGGTTGTAGTGACTGGTAGTGGTTGTAGTGACTGGTAGTGGTAGTGGTTGTAGTGACTGGTAGTGGTTGTAGTGACTGGTTGTAGTGGTTGTAGTGAAAGGTAGTGGTTGGAGTGGTTGTAGTGACTGGTAGTGGTTGTAGTGACTGGTAGTGGTTGTAGTGGTTGTAGTGACTGGTAGTGGTTGTAGTGGTTGTAGTGACTGGTAGTGGTTGGAGTGGTTGTAGTGACTGGTAGTGGTTGTAGTGGTTGTAGTGACTGGTAGTGGTTGTAGTGGTTGTAGTGACTGGTAGTGGTCGTGGTTGTAGTGGTTGTAGTGACTGGTAGTGGTTGTAGTGGTTGTAGTGACTGGTAGTGGTTGTAGTGACTGGTTGTAGTGACTGGTAGTGGTAGTGGTTGTAGTGACTGGTAGTGGTTGTAGTGACTGGTTGTAGTGGTTGTAGTGACTGGTAGTGGTAGTGGTTGTAGTGACTGGTAGTGGTTGGAGTGGTTGTAGTGGTTGTAGTGACTGGTAGTGGTTGGAGTGGTTGTAGTGACTGGTAGTGGTTGTAGTGACTGGTAGTGGTTGGAGTGGTTGTAGTGGCTGGTAGTGGTTGTAGTGACTGGTAGTGGTTGTAGTTGTTGTAGTGACTGGTAGTGGTTGTAGTGGTTGTAGTGACTGGTAGTGGTTGGAGTGGTTGTAGTGACTGGTAGTGGTTGTAGTGACTGGTAGTGGTTGTAGTGACTGGTAGTGGTCGTGGTTGTAGTGGTTGTAGTGACTGGTAGCGGTCGTGGTTGTAGTGACTGGTAGTGGTTGTAGTTGTTGTAGTGACTGGTAGTGGTTGTAGTGACTGGTAGTGGTTGTAGTGACTGGTAGTGGTTGGAGTGGTTGTAGTGACTGGTAGTGGTTGTAGTGGTTGTAGTGACTGGTAGTGGTTGACGTGGTTGTAGTGACTGGTAGTGGTTGTAGTGACTGGTAGTGGTTGTAGTGGTTGTAGTGACTGGTAGTGGTTGTAGTGACTGGTAGTGGTTGTAGTGACTGGTAGTGGTTGTAGTGACTGGTTGTAGTGGTTGTAGTGACTGGTAGTGGTAGTGGTAGTGGTTGTAGTGACTGGTAGTGGTTGTAGTGACTGGTAGTGGTTGTAGTGACTGGTAGTGGTTGTAGTGGTTGTAGTGACTGGTAGTGGTAGTAGTGACTGGTTGTAGTGGTTGTAGTGACTGGTAGTGGTAGTGGTTGTAGTGACTGGTAGTGGTTGTAGTGACTGGTAGTGGTAGTGGTTGTAGTGACTCGTAGTGGTTGTAGTGACTGGTTGTAGTGGTTGTAGTGATAGGTAGTGGTTGGAGTGGTTGTAGTGACTGGTAGTGGTTGTAGTGACTGGTAGTGGTTGTAGTGGTTGTAGTGACTGGTAGTGGTTGTAGTGGTTGTAGTGACTGGTAGTGGTTGGAGTGGTTGTAGTGACTGGTAGTGGTTGTAGTGGTTGTAGTGACTGGTAGTGGTTGTAGTGGTTGTAGTGACTGGTAGTGGTCGTGGTTGTAGTGGTTGTAGTGACTGGTAGTGGTTGTAGTGGTTGTAGTGACTGGTAGTGGTTGTAGTGACTGGTTGTAGTGACTGGTAGTGGTAGTGGTTGTAGTGACTGGTAGTGGTTGTAGTGACTGGTTGTAGTGGTTGTAGTGACTGGTAGTGGTAGTGGTTGTAGTGACTGGTAGTGGTTGGAGTGGTTGTAGTGGTTGTAGTGACTGGTAGTGGTTGGAGTGGTTGTAGTGACTGGTAGTGGTTGTAGTGACTGGTAGTGGTTGGAGTGGTTGTAGTGACTGGTAGTGGTTGTAGTGACTGGTAGTGGTTGTAGTTGTTGTAGTGACTGGTAGTGGTTGTAGTGGTTGTAGTGACTGGTAGTGGTTGGAGTGGTTGTAGTGACTGGTAGTGGTTGTAGTGACTGGTAGTGGTTGTAGTGACTGGTAGTGGTCGTGGTGTAGTGGTTGTAGTGACTGGTAGCGGTCGTGGTTGTAGTGACTGGTAGTGGTTGTAGTTGTTGTAGTGACTGGTAGTGGTTGTAGTGACTGGTAGTGGTTGTAGTGACTGGTAGTGGTTGGAGTGGTTGTAGTGACTGGTAGTGGTTGTAGTGGTTGTAGTGACTGGTAGTGGTTGTAGTGGTTGTAGTGACTGGTAGTGGTTGTAGTGACTGGTAGTGGTTGGAGTGGTTGTAGTGACTGGTAGTGGTTGTAGTGACTGGTAGTGGTTGTAGTGACTGGTAGTGGTTGTAGTGACTGGTAGTGGTTGTAGTGGTTGTAGTGACTGGTAGCGGTCGTGGTTGTAGTGACTGGTAGTGGTTGTAGTGGTTGTAGTGACTGGTAGTGGTTGTAGTGGTTGTAGTGACTGGTAGTGGTTGTAGTGACTGGTAGTGGTTGTAGTGGTTGTAGTGACTGGTAGTGGTTGTAGTGACTGGTAGTGGTTGTAGTGACTGGTAGTGGTTGTAGTGGTTGTAGTGACTGGTAGTGGTTGTAGTGGTTTTAGTGACTGGTAGTGGTTGTAGTGGTTGTAGTGACTGGTAGTGGTTGTAGTGGTTGTAGTGACTGGTAGTGGTTGGAGTGGTTGTAGTGACTGGTAGTGGTTGTAGTGACTGGTAGTGGTTGTAGTGGTTGTAGTGGTTGTAGTGACTGGTAGTGGTCGTGGTTGTAGTGGTTGTAGTGACTGGTAGTGGTTGTAGTGACTGGTAGTGGTTGTAGTGACTGGTTGTAGTGGTTGTAGTGACTGGTAGTGGTAGTGGTTGTAGTGACTGGTTGTAGTGGTTGTAGTGACTGGTAGTGGTAGTGGTTGTAGTGACTGGTAGTGGTTGGAGTGGTTGTAGTGGTTGTAGTGACTGGTAGTGGTTGTAGTGACTGGTAGTGGTTGGAGTGGTTGTAGTGACTGGTAGTGGTTGTAGTGACTGGTAGTGGTTGGAGTGGTTGTAGTGACTGGTAGTGGTTGTAGTGACTGGTAGTGGTTGTAGTGGTTGTAGTGACTGGTAGTGGTTGGAGTGGTTGTAGTGACTGGTAGTGGTTGTAGTGGTTGTAGTGACTGGTAGTGGTCGTGGTTGTAGTGACTGGTAGCGGTCGTGGTTGTAGTGACTTGTAGTGGTTGTAGTGACTGGTAGTGGTTGTAGTGGTTGTAGTGACTGGTAGTGGTTGTAGTGACTGGTAGTGGTCGTAGTTGTTGTAGTGACTGGTAGTGGTTGTAGTGGTTGTAGTGACTGGTAGTGGTTGTAGTGGTTGTAGTGACTGGTAGTGGTTGTAGTGACTGGTAGTGGTCGTAGTTGTTGTAGTGACTGGTAGTGGTTGTAGTGGTTGTAGTGACTGGTAGTGGTTGTAGTGGTTGTAGTGACTGGTAGTGGTTGTAGTGGTTGTAGTGACTGGTAGTGGTCGTGGTTGTAGTGACTGGTAGCGGTCGTGGTTGTAGTGACTGGTAGTGGTTGTAGTTGTTGTAGTGACTGGTAGCGGTCGTGGTTGTAGTGACTGGTAGTGGTTGTAGTTGTTGTAGTGACTGGTAGCGGTCGTGGTTGTAGTGACTGGTAGTGGTTGTAGTTGTTGTAGTGACTGGTAGTCAAGATTCAAGATTTTTTATTTGTCACATACATATACATACTTCCATACATATATGCAGTGAAATGTAATATATGCAGTGAAATGTAATGGTGGTACTGGTTGTAGTTGTTGTAGTGACTGGTAGTGGTCGTGGTTGTCGCAGCTTGATGACCAACTAAAGCGTTTGGATGTGGTTGATGGACTGGTAGTGGTTGTAGTGACTGGTAGTGGTTGTAGTGGTTGTAGTGACTGGTAGTGGTTGTAGTGGTTTTAGTGACTGGTAGTGGTTGTAGTGGTTGTAGTGACTGGTAGTGGTTGTAGTGGTTGTAGTGACTGGTAGTGGTTGGAGTGGTTGTAGTGACTGGTAGTGGTTGTAGTGACTGGTAGTGGTTGTAGTGGTTGTAGTGGTTGTAGTGACTGGTAGTGGTCGTGGTTGTAGTGGTTGTAGTGACTGGTAGTGGTTGTAGTGACTGGTAGTGGTTGTAGTGACTGGTTGTAGTGGTTGTAGTGACTGGTAGTGGTAGTGGTTGTAGTGACTGGTTGTAGTGGTTGTAGTGACTGGTAGTGGTAGTGGTTGTAGTGACTGGTAGTGGTTGGAGTGGTTGTAGTGGTTGTAGTGACTGGTAGTGGTTGTAGTGACTGGTAGTGGTTGGAGTGGTTGTAGTGACTGGTAGTGGTTGTAGTGACTGGTAGTGGTTGGAGTGGTTGTAGTGACTGGTAGTGGTTGTAGTGACTGGTAGTGGTTGTAGTGGTTGTAGTGACTGGTAGTGGTTGGAGTGGTTGTAGTGACTGGTAGTGGTTGTAGTGGTTGTAGTGACTGGTAGTGGTCGTGGTTGTAGTGACTGGTAGCGGTCGTGGTTGTAGTGACTTGTAGTGGTTGTAGTGACTGGTAGTGGTTGTAGTGGTTGTAGTGACTGGTAGTGGTTGTAGTGACTGGTAGTGGTCGTAGTTGTTGTAGTGACTGGTAGTGGTTGTAGTGGTTGTAGTGACTGGTAGTGGTTGTAGTGGTTGTAGTGACTGGTAGTGGTTGTAGTGACTGGTAGTGGTCGTAGTTGTTGTAGTGACTGGTAGTGGTTGTAGTGGTTGTAGTGACTGGTAGTGGTTGTAGTGGTTGTAGTGACTGGTAGTGGTTGTAGTGGTTGTAGTGACTGGTAGTGGTCGTGGTTGTAGTGACTGGTAGCGGTCGTGGTTGTAGTGACTGGTAGTGGTTGTAGTTGTTGTAGTGACTGGTAGCGGTCGTGGTTGTAGTGACTGGTAGTGGTTGTAGTTGTTGTAGTGACTGGTAGCGGTCGTGGTTGTAGTGACTGGTAGTGGTTGTAGTTGTTGTAGTGACTGGTAGTCAAGATTCAAGATTTTTTATTTGTCACATACATATACATACTTCCATACATATATGCAGTGAAATGTAATATATGCAGTGAAATGTAATGGTGGTACTGGTTGTAGTTGTTGTAGTGACTGGTAGTGGTCGTGGTTGTCGCAGCTTGATGACCAACTAAAGCGTTTGGATGTGGTTGATGGAGATCTAGGATGGCAGTGACATGTTGTTTTTTATGCCACTTTAGAGGCGAACCAGCAACCACCTGCCGTAGCCTTTTCATTTATTCATCACATTTTGTATATTTGGGGTTTTATTACACTTAAGCTTTTTTTTTTCTAGTTGTCTGTCCAGCAATGCAAAGCAACCCTTTCAGAGACAAATTCCTTGTGTTCGAAATTGTAATTGTCCGAGTAAACTCTGATTCAGATTCTTAAAAAAATAACACTCAGACTACAGGTCTGGGGCTGTTAAAGACGCAAGTTATTTTTACTAATGACGTTCTCTCTTTTGACAGGGAGCCATGTTTTGTCATCGCACGCAGCTCCTGTGGTTTCGTTACCTCTACATCTTCTTTTCACGCTACATGCTTTTGAACACCTTCCAAATGATTCCACGAGGACCAAGTAACCTGAAGATATATTAGTCCGTCTCCAACAACTGAAAATGCACTGATTGTAATTTACTCTGTCGGAGTGTGTAAGAGCTCACATATGATGCAGTTTTTACACTCTGATGTGTACTGTTTGAACAAATACCAACAGTGAATCACTTTAATTATATTTGTGTTGAGGGGGCTTCCGTTTCCATCAAAGTGCCACTGTCTTGGCATTTCTTATCTATGTGTGGTGGGTATAAAAAATGTGTTGATAAGCAACACGGTTGCTGTGAAAAATCAAACGATGGGGACAAACTTTACTTGGCTGCGTCCATTGAACACACTGGGGAGGTGAAGCGTTGATATAGGTTTGACAGGGGCAGACCATAATACGTCATCTCGCAGACCCGTCTGGTTCCCGGGCTATAGAGGTTGTGTACGCTCTTCAAAGAGGGTTTCAACAATTCTTAGGTTTGACTTCACTTTATTTTTGTAAGAAACACATTCCAAGTCTGTCGCCGATGAGAATAAACGTTGATATCTTGGCAGATGCTGTTTGGGCGTGGTCATTAGGGCGGTGTCTCCTCCTTCTCCGCGGCTCTGGACATTGCTCTGATGCTCTGGTGAGCTTGCACGCTCTCTTCCCACTTCTCCCCACAGAACCTCTCCACGGTGACGCTGCGGACGGTGCCGGGGTCCAGACAATGAGGAGCGATGCCTTGGAGGCGGGGAGATGTAAATAATAAGGGCGGGTGCGTGGCTCACATGGTGTCATGCTGCCGCCGGGGTGAGCCCTGGCCTGTCCACCGTCAACAGGCCAGGGCTCAGAGAGGTTGACGTGTTGCCGCGCTTCATTCTCACCGTATCCATCAGGATTGGAGCGTGGCGTGTAGAAACTTTGGACTCCACACGTCTTACAGAAGGTGTGTTTGGCAGCGTGTGTGTTGAAGGTGTACACAGTCAAATGTTCAGATCCCTGAGGCAGGAGTGGAAAAACAAAAGCGGATTCTTCTTATTATTATTGTTTTAAAAAAGCCCTTTGAAAGAGGTGTGGCCGTCACTGTGCTCCACCAGTTTTACTGGTTCCTTTACCTGCAGGAGACAACAACCTACCTACCTACAAGCTGCTTTTCGGAACAATGAAATGATGGTTTTGCTTCTTTTCGCAAATGCTACAACTTTGGATAAAGAAAAATTCATCTTATTTTCCTGGATTGCATTGGACTATTTTGCTAAATGTTCAAATCTTAGCTGTGTGTCCCACTGCCTCCGTCCTACTTGCACTGGAACACGTGGAGGTCCGGGGAGCTCCAGGCCCGGAAGCGGACGGCGCCGCAGTGGCAGCCCCCGCTGTGCAGCACGCGCTCCATCGCAAAGACAACCGGGTCGCTTTACGGTCGCTCGGTCTGAACGATCTACACCACTTTGGGAATGAGAGAGAAAAAAGAAGCATGTTCACCGAAGGGGTTGATGTAAATGGTCACAATTTTAGTTTCATTTGATGTATTTTGTTAGCACAATCATAGACATAATCGACGCCGCATCGACTGCTTGAGCGTGTTGCTGCGATATGTCAACGTCGCCGCCATATTGGAACGGGCAAGACTGACACAGAGCCTGTAAACAAGTAAGTGGGGAAGCTGCGTTTTTCTGGATAAAAAGCTCTACAACGTTTACATTTCTCAACTCTTCTATTGAAGGGTTTATGATCCCACTGGAGTAGATTGCTCCACCGTCCGCCATTTCTGATCATGGTTGTGCGTTGGTTGACGCACTGCCGTAAATCGCTAATTTTCGCGGGAGTTGGTACCCTGTGGCGGTCCGCCTGACATGAAGGCTTTAGGGAACCAATCTAAATGCCGGTGGTGTCCTAATTCTACAGCCATGACACTGTACGGCCAACACTGACTTCATGGTGATGAGTAAAATGAAGATGTCTATTGCTCCTTTAATGAAGCTGAAAACGCTTAAAAACGATGGTTTACCAGACAGCGTGAAGCCCTCTGCCACCGGGCCACTGCGCCTGCGCAAACCAAGTTTGGGTCCACGTCGACATGAACAAAGTTCATTCGGCGACGAAACGATAAGACGTCAGATCACACCCATCTCCTGTTCTCTATGGATGACCTCATTCAAGTCAAATGAATGGAGGAGTCCTCGTTTTTTTTATTTTAAGAAGTATTTCGAGTCTATCCATGTTATAAATAATAACATATGTGCACATACAGTTAGTATGATACAATAATTGTTTCCTAAAATTTGACTTTATTGCCTAAATTTCTGTTTATATTGAAAAATGTATATTGTCTAATTTATTTATTATTATTTTTATATTACAGTGTATTATATTTACCAAATGTCAGCTTATCATGTTGAATGTATTGTCTCATTGAGAGTGGAGTCCTGTTTGTTAGGTTGTGATTTTATGATGATGCCTTAATGTCTTATGTTTTTGTCTTAATGTCACATGTTGTTAAGTTACGACCGATTCAATAGAGTTGAGAAAATAAATACAAAAATAAATAAAGAGGAGACCTCGTTCGGTTTAAAAGGAAAAGTTTTCTTATCTCTCATTCATATACACAGCGGGGGAAATAAGTATTGAACACGTCAACATTTTTCTCAGTGAATATATTTCTGATGGTAAAATCATATATGTCCATAAATGACGTTATGTGTAATAAAGTGGAATGAAAAAGGGAATAAATATTGAAGAGATGAAGAACAGGAGGTGCAGAAAGGCATGGAACGCCAAGAAAGCAGCTGAAATCTGTCAGAATTTAGGAAGCAATCCTGCCCCGTGAATACCAGCTGCTTTACTCCTCGTTGATGGCCTATAAAAAGGTTTCTCATGACCATGGTGTCGCACAAGCAGCATCTCATGATGGGTGAAACCAAAGAGCGCGAGCGCAAGACCTTCGCAACCGTGTTGTTGCAAAACATCCTGATGGCACAGGCTACAGACCTATTTCCAAACGTCTGAATGTTCCAGTGAGCAGCATCGGGGGCGTTGTCTGGAAGTGGAAAGAACATTTCACCATCAACCCGCCACGACCAGGTGCTCCTCACCAGACTTCTGACAGAGGAGTCAAAAGAATCATTACAAGTGTTCAGCAGTGAACAGCTCGCAGAGCTTCAGAAAGACCTGGAATGAGCAGGTACAGTTGTTTCAAAGAACACAATAAGTAATGCACTCAACCGCCATGGCCTCCATGCACGCTTACCACGCAAGACACTGGCTGAAGAAGAAGAAGCATGTTGAGGCACCAGCTGAAGAAGAAGAAGAAGCATGTTGAGGCACCAGCTGAAAAGAAGAAGAAGAAGAAGCATGTTGAGGCACCAGCTGAAGAAGAAGAAGAAGAAGAAGCAGCATGTTGAGGCACCAGCTGAAGAAGAAGAAGAAGCATGTTGAGGCACCAGCTGAAGAAGAAGAAGAAGCATGTTGAGGCACCAGCTGAAGAAGAAGAAGAAGAAGAAGAAGAAGAAGAAGAAGAAGAAGAAGAAGAAGAAGAAGAAGCATGTTGAGGCACCAGCTGAAGAAGAAGAGGAAGAAGCATGTTGAGGCACCAGCTGAAGAAGAAGAAGAAGCATGTTGAGGCACCAGCTGAAGAAGAAGAAGAAGAAGAAGAAGCATGTTGAGGCACCAGCTGAAGAAGAAGAAGAAGAAGAAGAAGAAGAAGAAGAAGCATGTTGAGGCACCAGCTGAAGAAGAAGAAGAAGCATGTTGAGGCACCAGCTGAAGAAGAAGAAGAAGAAGAAGAAGAAGAAGAAGAAGAAGAAGCATGTTGAGGCACCAGCTGAAGAAGAAGAGGAAGAAGCATGTTGAGGCACCAGCTGAAGAAGAAGAAGAAGAAGAAGCAGCATGTTGAGGCACCAGCTGAAGAAGAAGCATGTTGAGGCACCAGCTGAAGAAGAAGAAGAAGAAGCATGTTGAGCCACCAGCTGAAGAAGAAGAAGAAGAAGAAGAAGCATGTTGAGGCACCAGCTGAAGAAGAAGAGGAAGAAGCATGTTGAGGCACCAGCTGAAGAAGAAGAAGAAGAAGAAGCATGTTGAGGCACCAGCTGAAGAAGAAGAAGAAGAAGAAGAAGAAGCATGTTGAGGCACCAGCTGAAGAAGAAGAAGAAGAAGAAGAAGAAGAAGCATGTTGAGGCACCCGCTGAAGAAGAAGAAGAAGAAGAAGCATGTTGAGGCACCAGCTGAAAAGAAGAAGAAGAAGAAGCATGTTGAGGCACCAGCTGAAGAAGAAGAAGACGCATGTTGAGGCACCAGCTGAAGAAGAAGAAGAAGAAGAAGAAGAAGAAGAAGAAGAAGCATGTTGAGGCACCAGCTGAAGAAGAAGAGGAAGAAGCATGTTGAGGCACCAGCTGAAGAAGAAGAAGAAGAAGAAGAAGCATGTTGAGGCACCAGCTGAAGAAGAAGAAGAAGAAGAAGCATGTTGAGGCACCAGCTGAAGAAGAAGAAGAAGAAGAAGAAGCATGTTGAGGCACCAGCTGAAGAAGAAGAAGAAGAAGAAGAAGCATGTTGAGGCACCAGCTGAAGAAGAAGAAGAAGAAGAAGAAGAAGAAGAAGCATGTTGAGGCACCCGCTGAAGAAGAAGAAGAAGAAGAAGAAGCATGTTGAGGCACCCGCTGAAGAAGAAGAAGAAGAAGAAGAAGCATGTTGAGGCACCCGCTGAAGAAGAAGAAGAAGAAGAAGAAGCATGTTGAGGCACCCGCTGAAGAAGAAGAAGAAGAAGAAGAAGCATGTTGAGGCACCCGCTGAAGAAGAAGAAGAAGAAGAAGAAGAAGAAGAAGCATGTTGAGGCACCCGCTGAAGAAGAAGAAGAAGAAGAAGAAGAAGAAGAAGCATGTTGAGGCACCAGCTGAAGAAGAAGAAGAAGAAGAAGAAGAAGCATGTTGAGGCACCAGCTGAAGAAGAAGAAGCATGTTGAGGCACCAGCTGAAGAAGAAGAAGAAGCATGTTGAGGCACCAGCTGAAGAAGAAGAAGAAGAAGAAGAAGAAGAAGAAGAAGAAGAAGAAGAAGAAGAAGAAGCATGTGGAGGCACCAGCTGAAGAAGAAGAAGAAGCATGTGGAGGCACCAGCTGAAGAAGAAGAAGAAGCATGTTGAGGCACCAGCTGAAGAAGAAGAAGAAGCATGTTGAGGCACCAGCTGAAGAAGAAGAAGCATGTTGAGGCACAAGAAGAAGAAGAAGAAGAAGAAGCATGTTGAGGCACCCGCTGAAGAAGAAGAAGAAGAAGAAGAAGAAGAAGAAGAAGAAGAAGCATGTTGAGGCACCCGCTGAAGAAGAAGAAGAAGAAGAAGAAGCATGTTGAGGCACCCGCTGAAGAAGAAGAAGAAGAAGAAGAAGAAGCATGTTGAGGCACCAGCTGAAGAAGAAGAAGCATGTTGAGGCACCAGCTGAAGAAGAAGAAGAAGCATGTTGAGGCACCAGCTGAAGAAGAAGAAGAAGCATGTTGAGGCACCAGCTGAAGAAGAAGAAGAAGCATGTTGAGGCACCAGCTGAAGAAGAAGAAGAAGAAGAAGAAGAAGAAGAAGAAGAAGAAGAAGAAGAAGAAGAAGCATGTGGAGGCACCAGCTGAAGAAGAAGAAGAAGCATGTGGAGGCACCAGCTGAAGAAGAAGAAGAAGCATGTTGAGGCACCAGCTGAAGAAGAAGAAGAAGCATGTTGAGGCACCAGCTGAAGAAGAAGAAGCATGTTGAGGCACAAGAAGAAGAAGAAGCATGTTGAGGCACCCGCTGAAGAAGAAGAAGAAGAAGAAGAAGCATGTTGAGGCACCCGCTGAAGAAGAAGAAGAAGAAGAAGAAGAAGAAGAAGAAGAAGAAGAAGCATGTTGAGGCACCCGCTGAAGAAGAAGAAGAAGAAGAAGAAGAAGCATGTTGAGGCACCCGCTGAAGAAGAAGAAGAAGAAGAAGAAGAAGAAGAAGAAGAAGAAGAAGCATGTTGAGGCACCAGCTGAAGAAGAAGAAGAAGCATGTTGAGGCACCAGCTGAAGAAGAAGAAGAAGCATGTTGAGGCACCAGCTGAAGAAGAAGAAGAAGAAGAAGAAGAAGAAGAAGAAGAAGAAGCATGTGGAGGCACCAGCTGAAGAAGAAGAAGAAGCATGTGGAGGCACCAGCTGAAGAAGAAGAAGAAGCATGTGGAGGCACCAGCTGAAGAAGAAGAAGAAGCATGTGGAGGCACCAGCTGAAGAAGAAGAAGCATGTTGAGGCACCAGCTGCTTTACTCCTCGTTGATGGCCTATAAAAAGGTTTCTCATGACCATGGTGTCGCACAAGCAGCATCTCATGATGGGTGAAACCAAAGAGCGCGAGCGCAAGACCTTCGCAACCGTGTTGTTGCAAAACATCCTGATGGCACAGGCTACAGACCTATTTCCAAACGTCTGAATGTTCCAGTGAGCAGCATCGGGGGCGTTGTCTGGAAGTGGAAAGAACATTTCACCATCAACCCGCCACGACCAGGTGCTCCTCACCAGAGGAGGCACAAGAAGAAGAAGAAGAAGAAGAAGCATGTTGAGGCACCCGCTGAAGAAGAAGAAGAAGAAGAAGAAGCATGTTGAGGCACCCGCTGAAGAAGAAGAAGAAGAAGAAGAAGAAGAAGAAGAAGCATGTTGAGGCACCCGCTGAAGAAGAAGAAGAAGAAGAAGAAGCATGTTGAGGCACCCGCTGAAGAAGAAGAAGAAGAAGAAGAAGAAGAAGAAGAAGCATGTTGAGGCACCAGCTGAAGAAGAAGAAGAAGAAGAAGAAGAAGCATGTTGAGGCACCAGCTGAAGAAGAAGAAGCATGTTGAGGCACCAGCTGAAGAAGAAGAAGAAGCATGTTGAGGCACCAGCTGAAGAAGAAGAAGAAGAAGAAGAAGAAGAAGAAGAAGAAGAAGAAGAAGAAGAAGAAGAAGAAGCATGTGGAGGCACCAGCTGAAGAAGAAGAAGAAGCATGTGGAGGCACCAGCTGAAGAAGAAGAAGAAGCATGTGGAGGCACCAGCTGAAGAAGAAGAAGAAGCATGTGGAGGCACCAGCTGAAGAAGAAGAAGAAGCATGTTGAGGCACAAGAAGAAGAAGAAGAAGAAACAGAAAGAAACAGTCTTTAATTGTCACACGACACTCCACAACACATGCTTGCACACACACACACACACATGCACACGCTTGATGGTGCCGGTGAAATGGCTCCTCTGCTTTTGACCCATCCTGGCTTGTCCTTCCTCCGGGGGCACAGCCAGGAGCAGTGGGCAGCGTACGTGGACGCGCCCGGGGACCAGGTGATAAGTGTCCATCGCTGGTCAGACGATGATGGTGCATGTTTTTGGTGGGGGTCCTTACTGACGTGAGGTGGAGGAAACCCCATGTGAACACGGGGAGAACATGCAAACTCCACACAGAAAGGCTCCTATTTGGGCGATAACCCACCGGAGCACGGTGGAAGAAGAAGCATGTTGAGGCACCAGCTGAAGAAGAAGAAGAAGAAGCATGTTGAGGCACAAGAAGAAGAAGAAGAAGAAGAAGAAGAAGAAGAAGAAGCATGTTGAGGCACAAGAAGAAGAAGAAGAAGAAGAAGAAGAAGAAGAAGCATGTTGAGGCACAAGAAGAAGAAGAAGCATGTTGCAGCACCAGCTGAAGAAGAACACGTTTGGACAAGACAATGAAATACTGGATAAAATAGTCTGGTTAGATGAGACCAAAATTGAACTGGTTGATGTCATAGCACACACCAAAGTGGGTGTCACGTATCCTTTCCTGAATTTGCTGAAACTTTCCTTTCTTGTCATTTTTAATGGTTTCTCAGGCTTCCACGTCTATTGTCCCATACGTGTCTGAAACACCCATCAGACCTGGTCAGCACAAACAGACCAATAAAACAAGGACACGTTTCAAAAGGAAAAGCTTTGTGGCACCTTCCACCTCCAACACAGAAGTGACCTTTACTCTGTTTGCTGGCTTTTCCTGGCGCCTCGGGCGGAGGAGGAGGAGGAGGAGGAGGAGGAGGAACCTGCTGCTCCACTGGGGCAGAACAGTGAGGCGACAGCTGCGAAACGATTCGTCCGTAGTCAACAAATCCTGGATTGACTCGGGAGTCTGGAGTCACTCGGACAAGAAGAGTCGTTGATTCGGTGGCAGCTCTTTACTGAGGGACGAGAAAGTAGAATCTAGAAAAGTCAGAGTGACACACAATGATAATACCAGTATGAACAAGGATAATAGTGCTAATGACCCGAAATAACAGCGGTCTAATGAGTCAATAAGGGCGGTATTATGTGTTCAAATAAATATAGAATTGGCCATTTTGCATTGTCGCTCCTGGAATCCAACTGATTTACACTTCATCAATAAAATAATTTGGACATGAGTAAATAACTTTGGCGGTTCACTCACAGATCATTTCTTTGTTTTTTTATATCCACACCTTACATCCTTCCACCTAAATCAATAATTGTGACGAAATCCCGTGTCCAGCGGAGAGCCACAGCGGGACACCAAACGAATCGACGAACGAAGGGTGAGGGGAAACAAAGCCAACGACTCTTTTGTGTTTTCCGTCTTTTACCGAATCACCGCCAGGAAGCGGATCCCGAACAGAGTCGAACCGCCCTCCACTGAGTCCGAGCGCGTCACGCGGCGCCCACACGTGACGTCCCGTGGGACTGTGACGTAGCTGTTCTGCTGAGTCATGCGCGGCACCACCCGAAACCACTTGTCCCGCACATATTATTATTATTATTATTTTGATTATGATTATTATTATTATGGGTATATAATATATATATCACTATTCTTATGACAAAAATACATTTGCCCCAAAAGCACGGGGGGGGGGGCTCGTTTGAAATCCATAAAAATCACTGTTTCGGGAAACTTAAAAACAGGGTGGGGGGGTTTCAAATGGTTGCAAACCCTCCCAAAATGTGTTCTTTGTTTCGTGGCCTCGACTGGCAGACATCAAAACACCACCACCCACCTCCATCCACCACCACCCGCCAGGTCTTCATCGGACAATCCGTCCCGGTTCCACCTCGTCTTAGGTTGTTTTTTTTGTATTGACGCTCAATCGGGTTGCACGGTCACCGCCGGCCCGACACAAACGTCGTCATTGAGACGAGACGTGTGGTTGAATACCCTGCAGGTGCTCGGCGACAACAGTGACGTAATAGAGCCACTTCCACCCGCTCTTGGAGGGAGGGCGCGGCTGCCGTCAGACACACCGACCAGGATCTACTGCGACGCCTCTCCGCCAATCCCCGAGCAGACAAACAATGTCGGGAACCAATCAGAGACTTTGGAAGGAGGGGCCCCCGCGTCGTTCGAGCAAATTCTAGAACTGTTGCCGAAGCACGAAGCGAGATATTACTCCGCCTGGGAATGACATGTTTAAAAAAGAACAAAGTGAAATACGTAATGGCTGTCTGGATGGTGAGTTGGAGTCAGTTGTTACGTCAGCATGAGCAGACGTACACGTTCCCAACCGAAAGGTGCGTGACGCTGAGAGGTGCGCTTTGGCGTAGCGGGGACTATTTCTATACGCGGATTCATATTTATAGGTCACGTATTTGCGTTGTTCTATAAATATGGCGTTCTTCTACCTGGGGCGGCATAACGTCAACGAGAGCAATAGAAGATCTTGAGAGGAGCGTCACGGATCATTGAAAATTTGATCATCGCATAGGCTTGGTCCCCGATACACGTAAGTACGAGTATTTTATTTTATATTGTTTAAGTAAATGTGTTGTGAAATGCCGAGTGATGTGTGTGTGAATTGGTATAAACTAGTGCCAAAAATAGACGACGTGGCGACGCATTCTTTCGATGCTGCTTCATAGTCTTGTTGCTGGGCGCTAATGTTGAACAACTTGGATCTATTCTATACTGATACGTGGATAAAACTAATGGGTGGATGGGATTTGGCGCCAGCGTTTGGTAGGTTAAAATGGCTCATGTCTTCCATTACAGACCGAACAAAAGGTCTGACTCACTCAAAATGGCGCAGAAGCATATGACGAGCTGGTCGCTGGAAAAATCTCTCGAATTTCCAGTCCGTCAAAGCAACTTTTTCAAACGTTTCCCAACCATAATAGGATTTAAACTGTATGAGTTATCAAGGAAATCCCATTTTCTGTATTGCTTATTAAATCAAACTACTGTTTTCAAATGGGTTGAGTTCATTGGAGCCTACGGCGTTCATCACTTCGTTTTTACGTATAACGAACACTTAAATATTTATCGAACAATATTTGTACAAGACAGTTATACAACAACGGAAAACATTGACTTTCTGAGTATAGTTTTTTAAGTGGTGAATAGTTTCAAATGTAAAAATAAGACATTCATATGAACGGTCCAAACAGCGCCTGCCAGTGGCGTCTGGTGTGAGCGGTACCCCCCCAGGCCCCCCCCAGCCATTATATTTCATATTTTTTCTAGAGCCATAACAGATCAGTCATGTGGGTTGTAATTTACAGGTCAAACATGCAGATCTTTGTGAAGACCCTCACCGGCAAGACCATCACGCTAGAGGTTGAGCCAAGCGACACCATTGAGAACGTCAAGGCCAAGATCCAGGAAAAAGAAGGCATTCCCCCTGACCAGCAGAGGCTAATCTTTGCTGGCAAGCAGCTGGAAGATGGCCGCACCCTTTCTGACTACAACATCCAGAAGGAGTCCACCCTCCACCTGGTCCTGCGTCTCAGGGGTGGGATGCAGATCTTTGTCAAGACCCTCACCGGCAAGACCATCACCCTAGAGGTTGAACCGAGCGACACCATTGAGAACGTCAAGGCCAAGATCCAGGACAAGGAAGGCATTCCCCCTGACCAGCAGAGGTTGATCTTTGCTGGCAAGCAGCTGGAAGATGGCCGCACCCTTTCTGACTACAACATCCAGAAGGAGTCCACCCTCCACCTGGTCCTGCGTCTCAGGGGTGGGATGCAGATCTTTGTGAAGACCCTCACCGGCAAGACCATCACCCTAGAGGTTGAACCAAGCGACACCATTGAGAACGTCAAGGCCAAGATCCAGGACAAGGAAGGCATTCCCCCTGACCAGCAGAGGCTGATCTTTGCTGGCAAGCAGCTGGAAGATGGCCGCACCCTTTCTGACTACAACATCCAGAAGGAGTCCACCCTCCACCTGGTCCTGCGTCTCAGGGGTGGGATGCAGATCTTTGTCAAGACCCTCACCGGCAAGACCATCACCCTAGAGGTTGAACCGAGCGACACCATTGAGAACGTCAAGGCCAAGATCCAGGACAAGGAAGGCATTCCCCCTGACCAGCAGAGGTTGATCTTTGCTGGCAAGCAGCTGGAAGATGGCCGCACCCTTTCTGACTACAACATCCAGAAGGAGTCCACCCTCCACCTGGTCCTGCGTCTCAGGGGTGGGATGCAGATCTTTGTCAAGACCCTCACCGGCAAGACCATCACCCTAGAGGTTGAACCAAGCGACACCATTGAGAACGTCAAGGCCAAGATCCAGGACAAGGAAGGCATTCCCCCTGACCAGCAGAGGTTGATCTTTGCTGGCAAGCAGCTGGAAGATGGCCGCACCCTTTCTGACTACAACATCCAGAAGGAGTCCACCCTCCACCTGGTCCTGCGTCTCAGGGGTGGGATGCAGATCTTTGTCAAGACCCTCACCGGCAAGACCATCACCCTAGAGGTTGAACCGAGCGACACCATTGAGAACGTCAAGGCCAAGATCCAGGACAAGGAAGGCATTCCCCCTGACCAGCAGAGGCTGATCTTTGCTGGCAAGCAGCTGGAAGATGGCCGCACCCTTTCTGACTACAACATCCAGAAGGAGTCAACCCTCCACCTGGTCCTGCGTCTCAGGGGTGGGATGCAGATCTTTGTGAAGACCCTCACCGGCAAAACCATCACCCTAGAGGTTGAACCGAGCGACACCATTGAGAACGTCAAGGCCAAGATCCAGGATAAAGAAGGCATTCCCCCTGACCAGCAGAGGCTGATCTTTGCTGGCAAGCAGCTGGAAGATGGCCGCACCCTTTCTGACTACAACATCCAGAAGGAGTCCACCCTCCACCTGGTCCTGCGTCTCAGGGGTGGGATGCAGATCTTTGTCAAGACCCTCACCGGCAAGACCATCACCCTAGAGGTTGAACCAAGCGACACCATTGAGAACGTCAAGGCCAAGATCCAGGACAAGGAAGGCATTCCCCCTGACCAGCAGAGGCTGATCTTTGCTGGCAAGCAGCTGGAAGATGGCCGCACCCTTTCTGACTACAACATCCAGAAGGAGTCCACCCTCCACCTGGTCCTGCGTCTCAGGGGTGGGCAGTAAATTGTATTGCATGTATTGCTTCTTTAACAACCTGAAAATTAAATCTTCTTTTTTTGGTAATCACTAAAGTGAACATATTACTTGACACAACATGAGTGTTAATAAAAAGATCAAACTGTTTTTTTTTGTCTTTTGAAATGTGATGTCAGCCGATGAGTTACTGGTGGTCATTGGCACCTGGTGCTGCTGGCCATGGAGGATCTGTCCACAGTGGACAGAATAACCGTCTTTTTGCCATGGAAAATGTCTTTACACAGTATTGGTAAATTGCACAACACATACATGAAATTCAACACAAGTTAATCTTTTACCTTAAAGGTCATTGGGAAAACCTTAAATGGGTCATATAAATCAAGTCTTTGTTCTGCTCATTTTGGTGGTTTTAAAATTGGAAAATGTAATTACACAAGGTGACTTTAAAAAAATTTGCCATTTACAGTAATTTTCAAACCAAATTCAACATGTGACGGCCTCACACGGGCCAGGTGTGGCCCCTGCGCCCAATGAGCCTCAACTTTACTGGGCGGCAGAGACGGAGTCACGTGTGCGGGAAGCTAAAGACGTCGTTGGCGCAACGCAGCACTTCCGCCTCTGGTCGCCTGCTCCTGTTGCTATGCGACAGCAAACGCGTAGCCCTGACATGCGCAGTACGGTTCTCCCGGCCCCTCAGCCGAGCGGACACGTCGCACCTTCACGTCCTTCCTCGGTTGAGGTGAGACGTGCTCAACACCGCGGGGGAGCCTCGGCAAGAAAGGGAGAGGTAAGGCGGCGTTTAAACGTTCTCTACAAGGCAGCGCTATGCTAGCCCAGTGGAGGAAGCACCGGCAGCATTAGACTCCAAGCAGTGATGGAAGCATCGGAATAATTACCGAGGCATGTTTATGGATAGAGAAAAGTAAAGTGTATATACACTGGTGGAAAAAGTACCCGAAAGCCACAATTGAGAAGTCGAGCTATCTAACCAAACACTACTCCGGTAGAAGTGAGTCACTGATTAGAATACTACTTGATGTGCTATTAATTGTACTTAAGTATCAAAAGTAATTTTATACTATGAAATGTACTTAGATATCAGAAGTAATTTTGTTATTAAATGTACTTGGGTATCAAAAGTAATTCTATGCTATTAAATGTACTTGGGTATCAAAAGTAATTCTATGCTATTAAATGTACTTAAGTATCAAAAGTAATTCTATGATATTAAATTTACTTGGGTATCAAAAGTAATTCTATGCTATTAAATGTACTTAAGTATCAAAAGTAATTCTATGCTATTAAATGTACTTGGGTATCAAAAGTAATTCTGTGCTATTAAATGTACTTAAGTATCAAAAGTAATTCTATGATATTAAATGTACTTGGGTATCAAAAGTAATTCTTTGATATTAAATGTACTTGGGTATCAAAAGTAATTCTATGCTATTAAATGTACTTAAGTATCAAAAGTAATTCTATGATATTAAATGTACTTGGGTATCAAAAGTAATTCTATGATATTAAATGTACTTGGGTATCAAAAGTAATTCTATGCTATTAAATGTATGTAAAAAAGCCAGGCTTCATGTGTTTTGCTAGCGGCTTTTTTCTTACTCTGATTTTGTTCTGGTTGCCAAATTTCCCTATTTTTCAGTAAGGACAAGAGAGGCATCTCTCACCCCGACAGAAGAAAACATTTGTTGTAAGCACGGCTCCGGGTGTTGGTCTCCATCAGCCGTAGCAGGTGCAGGTGGAGCAGCAGCATCAGTCGTTGCTCCACCACGCTGCTCCAGTTGCGTCTCTCTGCGACCTGCTTGTGCTTGAATGCCGCAAAAATTAAACATGGGCAGGGTTGCCAGGTATCCAGGACAAACCCAGCCGACCCCCAACCCATGGACGACAATAATATACCCTATACCCCAGGGTTGTTTATTTTTGTTTATAACACTATTATTTTGTGTTCATAGTGTTATTTCACTGTAAGGGGGCGTGGCAATTGAGAACGCTAGTGTAGTGGTTATATATACACAGTATATATAGTATATATATATATATATATATATACACAGTATATATAGTATATGTTGTGTGTATAGTGTGTCTACATAGTGTATAAAGTATATATAGTATATATAGCGGAGAGAGAGGGCAGGTTTGGTCTGTGTGTCTTGGGAAAACAACAAAAAAATGCAGAAGGGAAAATGGGCTGCAGTCCCATTCAGCTGAAACGCAGTCAGCACCAAATATCAAAGTTCAGCCATGTTCTGTGAGCACAAGATCATAAAATGGTAAAGTGTGTGTACGCTGGTGTGTGTGTCTAACACAGCAACGGTGTTCTCTGGGGCAGATCATCTGGGCAGACTGCCAGCTGATTACTTTGAGGTCACCCCTCCCCCTGAACAAGGAAGTTCAATCCCTGCCTATGAACAACAAATAAAGAGTTGTTTATTTGCACAACACCTACAATTTTGTTATTTTTATTAATAATATTCATTATTATACCAATTTAGAAATTGTTATTTTCCACAAGGTGTTTATTTGCACACCTACATTGCTTTGTTTATTTCTAATACGGTGTTATTTATTTGCACAACACAATATTTTTTTGATTCATAACTACAATAAGGGACAGATGAGGAGTTGGAAATACCTTCCAACTCCTCATCTGTCCCTTATTGTAGTTATGAATCAACACACATATATATATATATATATATTTCTTAAAATCACACACTCAAAATCCACACACACAGGCTATAAAAGCAAAAAAGCAAGACAAACCCCTCCTCAGTCCTTGCGCCTCTGCTCAGCCAGCCACACGTCCACCGACTCGGCCGAGGGTTAGGGTTTGGGTAATTGGAGGGAGGCCTTTAAGACCCCCTGTCTCCCTTCAACCATTTGCTGCTGTCCAAGAAGCCAGCCCCTTTCAACACCTGAGAAGGGGGGAGGGGGGGGGGTCACAGTGGGTGTTGTTGGTGACGTGATGTCTCCGGTGCCACTGCTGCTTGTCACATCAGCATTAAAATGGGAAGAGAAGAGGAGGAAGGCGTCTTGAAGCTAGAATCTACACTGGCAAATCATTCGTTGCGAGGACTTGCAAAGTAAAACGTGGCCAATCAGAAAGAGAGCTGTGCGATAGCTGGGCGAAACTGGGCGGGTCCAAGCGAGGAAAAAAAATCTTCCTACCTTGGACCACGCCCATGTGATGTGTGAATGTGAGACGGGAGGGGCGGAGCAGATCGCCACACACTGGGCTACAAAGAAAAATACGATTTAATCCTGTAATGTGTTTATAATATATAAAGGAATATATGAGTAACTTGACATCTCATCATTCACTCATGGAAAAGCCAAGTTGCTCTGCAGTGCTGTATTAAAGCCTTGCAGGCACGTTCTGACCCGAGTTTTGACGTCCAATCAGAACCAAGTATACCGTAACGTTACAACTCCAAAGCAGTAGTTAGTGTCTGTAATCTATTGATTTTATTTTGCTCTCTGAAGTTATATTTTTTTTACATCCATTATGTGTTTTTTTAATTCCTTGTTTATATTGTAATGAGTGACGCTCTGTGCCAGGAGGGAGGTCGAAGAGAGTAAAGTGAGTGATTGCACAAGAGATGATGAAAGCAAGTGACTGCACCTGTGGGGGGTATGTAATTCTTCTTCTTTTTCTCTGGGCTGCTCCCGTGAGTGGCCACAGCGGATCATCTGCCTCCAATACCTTCTGTCCTGCACATCTTCTCCCTGACACCACCCGCCTGCATGTCCTCCCTCAGCACCTCCATCAAGCTTCTCTTTGGCTTCCTCTTTTCCTCTTGCCTGGCAGCTCCACCCTCAGCCTCCTCCTCCCAATGTAACTCTCATCTCTTCTCCACACGTGTCCAAACCATGTCAATCTGGCCTCTCTTCCTGTTCCACCAAACTGTCCAACCTGAGCTGTCCCTCTAACGTCCTCATTCTTAATCCTGTCCATCCTTGTCCCTCCCAATGAAAACCTCCACATCCTCAACTCTGCCACCTCCACTTCATCCACCTGCCTTTTTGCCAGCGCCACCGCCTCTAAACCGTACAACATGGCTGCTCTCACTACCGTCCTGTACACCTTCCCCTTCACTCTGGCTGGAACCCTTCTGTCACAGATCACCCCGGACACTCTTCTCCACACACTCCACAGTGCCTGTGCTCTCTTCTTCACCTCTCTCCTGCACTCTCCGCTGTTTTGGATGGTCGACCCCAAGTACTTGAACTCATCCGCCTTCTCCACCTCCACTCCTTGCATTCTCATCTTTTCTCCGCCCTCCCTATCATTCAGGCACATGTATTGTGTCTTACTCCTGCTGACTTTCATTGCTCTTCTCTCTAATGCATGCCTCCACCTCTCCAGGCTCTCCTCCACCTGCTCCCTACTCTCGCTACAGATCACAATGTCATCCGTGAACTTCATAGTCCACAGAGACTCCTGCCTGATTTCATCTGTTAACCTGTCCATCACCACTGCAACAAGAAAGGGCTCAGAGTTGATCCTTGATGCAGTCCCACCTCCACTTTGATGCCATGGTCACGCCTACTGCACACCTTACTACTGTCTGACTGCCCTCATACATATCCTGTACCACTCTTATCTACTTCTCTGCCGCCCCCGACTTCCACGTGCAATACCACACTTCCTCTCTCTGCACCCTATCATACGCTTTCTCTAAATCCACAAAGACGCAGTGCAACCCTCTCTGGCCTTCCCTGTACTTTTCCATCAGTGTTCTTCAAGCAAACATGTCATCTGTAGTACTCTTTCCTGGTATGAAACCATACTGCTGCTCACTGATCCCCACCGCTCCTCTTAACCTAGCCTCCACTACCCTTTCCCATAGCTTCATGCTGTGGCTGATCAACTTTATTCCCCTGTAGTTACCACAGCTCTGTAGGTCTCCCTTATTCTTGAAGATGGTACCAGTACACTTCTTCTCCACTCCTCCGCATCCTCTCCCCTTCCAGGATGGTGTTAAACAGTCCGTTAGGAACGTCACTGCCATCTCACCTAAACATTTCCATGCTTCCCCAGGTTTGTCATCTGGGCCAACTGCCTTTCCACTCTTCGTCTTCTTTAATGCTGTTCTCACCTCATCCTTGCTAATTTGCTGCACTTCTTGATCCACTATCCCCGCATCATCCACTCTTCTCTCCCTCTCATTTTCTTCATTCATCAACTCCTCAAAGTACTCCCTCCACCTTCTCAACACACTCTCCTCACTAGTCAGCACATTCCCATCATTATCCTTCATCACCCTAACCTGCTGTACATCCTTCCCAGCTTGGTCCCTTAGTCTTGCCAATCGGTACAAGTACTTTTCTCCTTCCTTACTGTCCAACCTCTCATACAACTCTTCGTACGCCTTTTCCTTTTCCTTTGCCACTTCTCTCTTTGCCTTGCGCCACATCAGCTTGTACTCCTGTCTACTTTCTTCATCTCTGACTTTCCCATTTCTTCTTCGCCAACCTCTTCTGCTCCATGCTCTCCTGTACTTCCTCATTCCACCACCAAGAGTCTTTGTCTTCCTTCCTCTTCCCGCATGATACACCGAGTACCTTCTTGGCCTTCTCCCTCAGCACTTCTGCAGTTGTTTCCCAGTCACCTGGTTACCGTTAATTTCCACCTACGGCACCAGTGGCGGTCGTTGTTAACCTGGGCCTCCACCGATCCGGTTTGGAAGTCAGATTTGTTGTCCGCATGTTTGATTTGCATGGTTTTTATGCTGGATGCCCTTCCTGATGCAACCCTCTTAATTCATCCGGGCTTGGGACCAGCACTGATGATACACTGGCTTGGATGGGGGGTGAGTGGGTCTGTAAGTACTTACACAAAACATCCAGTTTTAACTAAATTCTACTAAATTATTTTATTAGTCCCATAGCAAAGTTAAGCTACAGGGAGACATGGGTGACGTGGCTCGTGGCCCTATAAAGGTATTTCAACAGGTATTTCATCTTTCATCTTTATGGGGATGGTAGCTCAGGAGGTAGAGCTGGTGGTTTAGTCATCTAAAGGTTGCTGGTTGGATCCCAGGCTCCTCCTGCTAGCATGCTGTAGTGTCCTTGAGCAAGACACTTAACCCCTAATTGCTCCTGATGGCTGCGTCCGTCGCTGTTTGAATAATTGTAAGTCGCTTGTCTGCTAAATGCAATGCAATGTAATGTAATCTTTCGGTGACAAAGTTAATGCTGCAATCAGTTTTTGGCGGACGGTCGCTTTTTGGCACGACGCGGGCCCCCGGACTTGATCTGCACTACGTCCCCGCCCTCCAACCATGTCCAGGTCCTGAGCTCCGGCTCCGACGGCACCCGCAATCCGTGGGCGAGAGACTGAGCCGGCGCCGCCCTGTATTCTCACAGTGTATTTTGACTTTGGTCCCCGTACACCTTTTTTGTGTAGATGTGTGAAGTGTAGAGTAGATGGCGTGACCGCAGCGATACAGTCACGGACGGAGTTCGGCTCCGACGCCACATCAACTTCCCCCTTTTCTTCTCCTCGCTTTCCCAGAATGCAACACGGCTTACGTCACCCCGAGCGGTCCGGAAACATCCGAAGGACAAACGTAACCAACCTGGCGCCAGCAAAACATCGAAGTGACACATAGTTCACAGTGCTATCATTTCATCTTAATCCATCATTCATTCCAAATATCGATAAAAAAAAAATATATATATATATATATATATATTGTTAACATATTCATTGTATGACGCGAATCAAACGAATATAAAAGGAAACGTTCACCAATGAGAACTACTTTTTCCCCTTTCTTTCGTTTCACGCGGATGGATATTTGCCGGATGACTCTCCAGTATAAAAACAGTGACGCCATTTTCCGCGCATGCAGAGCATCTGGTGGATTCGCTGTTCAGTAGTGTCCCGTCCCTGATAACATTTGTAAGTAAGACATTGCGCCTTTTTGTTGCACATGAAGTTGAACCGTTTATGTATTAATCTGTTGTAATTGACGGTGCCCCTTTGCAACAGCTACATCTATCGCGACATAGTTTATCGCCAACATTTTCTGTTTGTGACGCTCGCGGTCTAGCTAGCCATAGCAGCTAGCGTTATACCGATTGTTAATTCAATGAAGGACTGTCAGCTATTAAAGGGAATTTTTATTTAACGGCAGGTTAAGGCTGTTATTTTTGTCATTGTCGATGTGAGACGAACATTTGCCAGTAATTGACGGCACTTTTCTTGTATCCAAGTACAAAAGGCCTGCGTTGTCTTAAAATGGCGCTGGGTCCGAAATTTCAATACCATACGGTAACGTAAAATATTGTCTGGTTTCAAGCTGATAGAGCCGCGATTCATTTAATTTGGTAGGAGTTATGTCGCTCTACATCATCATGATATAAAATAGTTGATTCAATCAGCATTGGTTTTTTTTTAATGTACAGGTCAAACATGCAGATCTTTGTGAAGACGCTCACTGGCAAGACCATCACCCTAGAGGTGGAGCCAAGCGACACCATTGAGAATGTCAAGGCCAAGATCCAGGACAAGGAAGGCATTCCCCCTGACCAGCAGAGGCTGATCTTTGCTGGCAAGCAGCTGGAAGATGGCCGCACCCTTTCTGACTACAACATCCAGAAGGAGTCCACCCTCCACCTGGTCCTGCGTCTCAGGGGAGGGATGCAGATCTTTGTGAAGACCCTCACCGGCAAAACCATCACCCTAGAGGTTGAACCGAGCGACACCATTGAGAACGTCAAGGCCAAGATCCAGGACAAGGAAGGCATTCCCCCTGACCAGCAGAGGTTGATCTTTGCTGGCAAGCAGCTGGAAGATGGCCGCACCCTTTCTGACTACAACATCCAGAAGGAGTCCACCCTCCACCTGGTCCTGCGTCTCAGGGGTGGGATGCAGATCTTTGTGAAGACCCTCACCGGCAAAACCATCACCCTAGAGGTTGAACCGAGCGACACCATTGAGAACGTCAAGGCCAAGATCCAGGACAAGGAAGGCATTCCCCCTGACCAGCAGAGGTTGATCTTTGCTGGCAAGCAGCTGGAAGATGGCCGCACCCTTTCTGACTACAACATCCAGAAGGAGTCCACCCTCCACCTGGTCCTGCGTCTCAGGGGAGGGATGCAGATCTTTGTCAAGACCCTCACCGGCAAGACCATCACCCTGGAGGTGGAGCCAAGCGACACCATTGAGAACGTCAAGGCCAAGATCCAGGATAAAGAAGGCATTCCCCCTGACCAGCAGAGGCTGATCTTTGCTGGCAAGCAGCTGGAAGATGGCCGCACCCTTTCTGACTACAACATCCAGAAGGAGTCCACCCTCCACCTGGTCCTGCGTCTCAGGGGTGGGCAGTAAATTTAATGTAATTCTACACTATTTCATTGTGTAGTGCGTTCTATGATCTGTTGATGGTTTAATTTTAAACATGGTGTATTCGGCATGACCATAATAAAAGTATTTGAACATGGATTTTGTTTGTCATAATTTAGTAACTCTTGATCAGGGCGCTAATGGTTTGTGTGTTTAACATAACTACACTTAATTAGGGAAAGCAATGAATCTACAAGGTGTGATCACACACATTGGGATCCTCAAACCATCAGGAGTCTCAGACTTGCTTGGACTGAGTTTCTCACCTCAAATAAAACGTGAGTGATGGGGGAATTCATCTGTATGACCCTCAACATGAGACTGGGAAAGTTTATTAATGTCACACAGTTCAGCTTTGCCAAGGACCACTGCAGACATGAAGTGACTTTAGAACAGGAAAACACATCGGTCTGTTCCACTGCGCCCTGGTCTGCCTGTGGCGGGGGGGGGGGGCGGTTCATGGAATGTCGAATGCGCTTCCGGTCGCTGATTGACGTCACAGTCAGGTGACTTCTGGTAATTGGATACAAGCTCCGCCCCCCTCCGCTGCGTTGGAGAAGCCGCGTCGAGCTCCGCCGGGTGAGTCACGTCCCTTCCGCGGGAAACGCGCACTCCGTTCGGTAGGAGGAGCTGTGCGCCCCGCGACCAAGGAGGAGAACGACGGAGAATGCTGAACAGGCGTCGAAGCCAAGTCCAGCTGAGGGGGGAAAAAAGCTAATAAGTGTGTGTGTGACCCGGACAGTGTGCTCGCAGAGTCCCCGGCATGACGGAGTCCCAGTCCGCGCTGCTGCTCCGGAGGCAGCTGGCAGGTAACCGGACACAACAACCACCGTTAGCCGGGAAGCTAGCGCCGGCGCCAGCTCTGCTTCCACAAACTGTTTCGTAATAAACGCTCCTTTACACGATTGTCGCCTCAGTCGTAGCACCACGACCGTCCGAGACTCTGTCTCATCCGAACCAGGTCCGCTGCTCCTCTGTTAGCGGCCGCACGCAACTGCCGGCTAACCGTGCTAGCCTGCTAGCTTAGCGCTGCTAATACAAAGGGTTAATTCTTTTCACGTTTGGATGGAGAACCCACCGCGGTCTCACCGTCCTTCACAGCCGCGGTGTGTATATGACGTTGTTTGCGAATCCATTGAAGGGTGTGATGATGGTAAGTAATGAGCTGAGCCGCTGACAGTGCATTACATGAATTGTCTTTTATTAGAACCTTCATGGCTTGGTGATGGTTCAGAACAAATCATACGATTTGAAGCCCGATGAGTATTTGTAGTCAATCTTGTGCCTCATTTGTCACGGACCCACATGAGTGTAGTTTTGATAGCGGATTATGGTTCGCACATGGACACGTATAACACCACCCACATGTTGCCAGGGTTGTTGCCTGCGTAAGTGACAGGAGCTCATTTAGCGTTATCAACAACATAATCAATTGGGTCTGATGGCACTTAATGTCAGAAGGTTATTTGGCCATGATTCCGATTTCATTGGTCGTTTCAGTGTGAGAGCATTGGACGACACCAGGCAGCGTTCAGTGACAAGTTAAGACATTAGCTAAGTATTCAACGTACTGTATTACGTTTTAGGAGTCAGTTAGTCGGCCTATAGAAAGAAATGTTTTATTTTTATTTTTTCCTAGGACATATTGTGTGCTATCACTGGGTGCGTTGCATTACATTTCACTGCATATATGTATGAAAGTATGTATATGTATGTGACAAATAAAAATCTTGAATCTTGAATCTAGCTCAAAAGGTTGCATTCAGTTTGCACTGTGATCAGTTCAGCCAGGCTCCAAATGCACCAAAATATTGCTTAGAGTGGAAACGTGTCAGCAGATAATTTTATTTTCAAAGACTATTCAAGTTTTTTTTCCCCGCAAAGGTAGTGTTTTGCATTGGTGAAGGTTTGCAATCTAAGGCAAGTTTATTTGGTCATTTTTTTTTACACAAGGGAAAAATCAGAGTGTCTCATATCAATAAATAAAAGGTGGTAGTCAGAAAAATAAAATGCCATAAATAGATTTAAGAAAAGATAGAATCACTGATCTCAATTTAAAATGTGCCTACGCACTCTAACCCGCACCCACTTTGGTTGAGTCGGTAGGACTGTTACTACACACTTGGCATTATAAGCCCCTCCGATATGAAACAAAGACACAGTTCTCACTGCCAAGGGAACATGCGAACAGTACCAGGGTTCACATTCATACAAAACTTTGCTGCTGGGGGGTCTTAGTTATGGCCTAAGCTATGACCTGTTTCTAATGCTGCCTCTAAACCAGGGCAATGCTGTCATTCATTGTTATGGGTTATGACCTATTGGTGGTACTGGTATTATGATGAAGTTAAGACAGTATCTTTGTGTCATTCCCAATTTTGTTATTGAAAAGTATTTCTGATTGAAAGAGAGATCCTTTACTTTATCAAGTATTTGGAGTTTAATTTGACAGCTGGGATTTGGGTCAGTATGAGGAACCTCGTTTGTATTCACGTTTTTGTGAATTTATCTGTTGTATAAGATTTTTTGTTGTTTTTAATTCATCTTTATTTCAGGGATGCATTGAGTGTTTTCTCGCTGTCAGACTGACAGTGATCAGAGATTCAGATCTCTGATCCGTTCATGGTACTCAACCTTTTTTTTTTTTTTTTTTTTTTTTTTTAATTATTATTATTTTTTCATTCATTCATTAAAGACATTGATTGTTGTCTGAAAAACATAAACCAGGTTGCTTCTGATCAAATAGCAGCCAATACTGACTTCTGATCTGTTACCTTTACTGAATAGTGTAGACTGGTAGTTGGGCTGATTTGGACGTAATTAACAAATAATGTATATTTTTTGCTCTTGGATATCTAGCACCTTCTATGTTTTAGAACAGCAGAAAATAAAATACATTTTCTTTAATATTTGACATGTTTGGTATGGATCTCGGCATCAGCTTTTTGTATCATTGAAATTCGCGGCAAACACCCTATTGTAACCTAGTGTTAGACAGCAAAGTGTCCACTATCCATCACAAGATGTAAATCGCTTGTTTGCGCATGTCGATCAAGAAGGTTGTGTGTTGTTTTTAATGAGTTGTTATCCTTAAGTGGGCAAAATGAGTCCAGTTAACCTAATCAAACCTTTCTTAATTTCTTTTCCAGAACTGAACAAGAACCCAGTAGAAGGATTCTCAGCGGGTTTAATAGACGACAATGATCTGTACAGATGGGAGGTTCTAATCATCGGACCCCCAGATACACTATTGTAAGTCTAACACTCGGCCAAGCGTCCAACACCATTGCTCATTATTGTGTTGCAACATTTGTTTCAGGTTTCAACACTTCTTTGCCCACGATCACAGACACAGGTTTGGATCTTTAGAACATTTTGTTTTCAACTGCCAACGATCTGTTCTCTTGTCTTGGTTCACAGTGAAGGGGGCGTGTTTAAAGCCCATCTGACATTTCCCAAAGACTACCCTCTCAGGCCACCGAAAATGAAATTTATCACAGATATTTGGCACCCCAATGGTAAGTTATGGGAAAAAAATTCTTTAGTTTTCATTTTGTGAATGCAGGTTGTTGTTCTGTAATGGTGCTTTCACACTGTGCGTCAACAATGGTTGTGCTCTTTGTTATAAATGACATGACAAAACGCTTGAAGTCCCTTTTCATCACACAAGGGCCCAAGGTAAACATAGGGACCACAGAAGGAGGAATACCCCTTCCAAGGTGACCAGGCTGCAGTGGACTCCCCAGGTGCCCTGCGCTGAGCACACTCTGCTACGTGGATGGGTGCTCAGGACTTGTGGCTGGATGGGGCGGGGCGGGCCTCGCTCTTGCACGGGGCTCCGGTGGGCGTGGGCGGTTAGGGCGCGGTGTCGGTGCCTGGCGTCCACGGCCCGGGTTCTGTGGCCGCGTCTCATGCCTGCACGTGGGGGCGGGTTGTATGTGTGCGGCCCTGGGGTGTTGGGTCTCCTCCTGCTCCCTGGGACTGGGTTATGCTCCTCGGGGCTGGGTGGGTGGTCTTCTGTGGCTGCAGGGCGGGGGCTCGGGGCTTTCCTGCGGCCGTTTGATGTCTGTATGGCTGCGGGACTCAGTGTAGGCTACGGGCCCTTTTCCGCTGCTTGGAGGCTCTCCCATATAAAACCGACCTCATACACCAGAACCAATTTGAATAAGTCCTACACACACACACACACACACACACACACACACACACACACACACACACACACACACACACACACACACAGCACCCTCCTGGTTGCATCCCTCTCCTTTCCTCCCTCATTTGCTGCCATAACTATGACAGGAAGAGGCCACGTGACCAGTTGTAGTTCCAGTTTTCCTGGACTTAATTCACTGTTTTTAAAACACGTTGTTGTCCAGTGTTTGTTTTTCCATGTACATGTTGTTGCGTTCTATGTTTGTTTTCTGTGTAAATGTTGTTTGTTTCTATGTTTATTTGTCTCACCGTGGTGATCCTCCTCCTCTTGGAGTAGTGATCAGTTGCTTATAGAGCCAAACATGATGAATAGTTCTCCAAAGAGGAGGGTTGGTGGTGGTTCTCCATAACCAAAAACTGTGCTCTTGACATCCTACAGGTCAGGACAGAGTTATTGCAGCAGTTGTTGATATTTGATGATGAATAAAAGGCTGCATTGCAGGTTGACAAGTTGAACTCTACTTGCAGACTAACTCTGTCCTAGATGCAAAGGAGCAAATACTCTGTGTTGTATGTGCAGCACGCTGACAGCACAGGTTAAATAAATAAATACATCAAGTTGTTTTCATATTCCAGTCATGATTAATAATCTTTCATTTGATTGAATTTAATTCCATTTCAATTAAATTTTATCTTACATATAAAAATGAAGGAAGGAAATGGTAGTACCCATGAAAAATGTGTAGATCAGTTGTGTAAAGCGCTTGTTTGTCTGATCAAAAAGCAGGTTTCCCTGTGCAGCGTTGCTCTTTACAGTGCAAGTGTTGATATTCCCCTTGTTTGTGGGTTTCTTCCAGATTGAGAACCTTCATCACTTAGTTGTTATGCAAATTGTGTTTGCTGCCTCTGTCAGTTTGGGTATTACCAACATTGATGAAAAGCAACACTGAACTGTGAGAACAGCCGGTTGCCTTTGCGTGTCTTGAAAAATCTGCCTCAGAAATTCTAATTTTTCGCTCTCCCTGTTTTGGTTTCCAGTCGACAAGAACGGCGACGTCTGTATTTCTATTTTGCACGAGCCCGGCGAGGATAAGTACGGCTACGAGAAACCAGAGGAGCGCTGGCTGCCCATCCACACAGTGGAAACCATCATGATTAGCGTTATCTCTATGCTCGCAGACCCCAACGGGGACTCGCCGGCCAACGTGGACGCTGCAGTAAGAGAAGGAGCTTCAGTGTTGATGTTCATTTGATTGAAGCGGTGCCGCTCTGGTATAATCGGCCATGTTTTTCCTTCTTCATTCATTCCCCATGCAGAAAGAATGGAGGGAGGATAGGCACGGAGAATTCAAGAGGAAAGTTGCCCGTTGTGTACGGAAGAGCCAAGAGATGGCGTTTGATTGAAATAAAGCAAAGTTGTAGCCTCACGTTTTCAGGGTATGTGCTTCCGGCGTTTCTCCAAACATGACGTGTGAAGCGGCTGCAGAGCTGCAGTCCCGCCTCTCAGCGCTCTTCTCCCGTTCTACCTTTCCACAGGTGTCCAAATAGAAAATGAACATGGCACCGCCTTCTGCACGTCCACCCTATTGCCAGGCCCTCCCTCCTCCACGCCGGTGGAAGCGGCCGGCCGAGCGCGGGCCGCGTAGAACATTACGGTGACGACCACGGAGGACGCAGAAGGACAGCCACGGCCACCTCAGAAAACCACCGAGACCACGGTCACCGCGGAACTGCTTCAGCATCCAGGAACATACTGTAAAGAACTGTGCAAAGCACCGACCAAACCACGTCATATATCGATTCTCCTTCCACCCGGACAGACACTCAGACCAAATCAACAGCGCTTGTTTATGTGAAACGTCTCAGTTCATTTTCTTCTGGTCCCGGTTCAGCCTTCAGACCCTTCTGCCGCCAACGTCCGCCTCTCAAGCTCATTCTGCACAAGTCGCTCTGTGCCGAGTTGGCATCTGTCTCACCCCCACCCCAGTTAGGAGTCTCACCGCCTTTCTGCGCTGCCTTTTTAAAGGAAATACAGCCCTGTTTGCTCCTGCATGCGTTTCCTGTCTCACATCTTTTCTAATTTCAAAGTGCCTCCTTACAAACGCCTGGCCCCTCCACCCTGCATCCAGCACTGCTCCGCTTCATAGTTTTGATGGAGACATGGAGGTGGTGTACCACCTCCTAAAGATGTGCGTATTTATTTGTTTGTAGTGCTCACCAGGACACTATTATTAGGGTATCGGTAACCGTTTGGTGTAGCAATAACTCCCCCAGAGTGATGTGTGCACTTCCTCCTTTTTGAGGTCTTGATTGGCTCTGGAGTCTTCCTCCTCCTCCTCCTCATATTCTTAGTTATTTTTAGCAGCATCTGTTTTCCTTGTTGTCCCCGGTCAGGGACAACACTGTTATGCATGCTTTATCTGTAGTGTACCCTTGTTTTTTATAAGCTGACCTTTTGGGATTTGGTTTATGAATGTTTTGGGTGTTTGTGCACAGAATGTGTGCTCATCAACTTTCCTGTAAATCTTCCTGGATTCTGAGTCAGTTGTTTTTTGCTGTTTCTGATGAACTTTTTTTATTTTTATTTTATTTTTTTGTTTTCTTTGCCTAATATTCTAAGACAAAATACTGATGTATATTTTTCATGTTCTGGAAATTGTCACATTTAGTGCGTTCTTATAAAGTTACGTTTTTCCAATATTTGTGGTATTTTTTATTTTTTTTTATGTGCCGAAATATTTCAGTTGATGCTCCCTTTTGTGTATTGACACAAGTATTTCAAGTGATCTCTCCAGTTATATTCCTCTGGACACACCATTGAATAAATTAAGTGGAAACTAAATAGGATGGACAGATATTATATATTGATATTATAAACATAGATATCATATACAGGTACATCGCTTAAAATTAGAATATTATGGAAAAGTGCAATATTTTTGTCACTCATTTCAGAAAGTGAAACCCAAATCTGATATAGATTCATTACACGTGGACTGAAATATTTTGAGCCTTTATTTCTTGAAATGTTGATGATTGTGGCTTTAGATGATGAAAAGCCAAAATTCAGTGTCTCAGAAAATGAGAATATTGTAAAAAAGTACAATATTGTGAAGTCATGGTGTCACAGCCTCATCAAGCACCTGCAAAGGTTTCCTGAGTCTTGAAATGCTCTGTCAGTCTGGCTCAGGAGGCCACAGCGTCCTGGGAAAGACACTGACGCTCTCCACCAGGAGGCTGAAGAAGCTGCTTGTTCACCGAGCTCTGTATCCAAGCATGTTCATAGAAAGTTGAGCGGTAGGAAAAGGGATAACCGCAGCCTCCAGAGGATGGTCAAGCTAGATCATTTCAAGAATTTGGGGGAGCTTGACAAGGCTGGAGTGAGCTGAGGCTGGAGTCAGCGCATCAAGAGCCACGACGCACAGACCGACCCGAGGCCCGGGCTGCAAATGTGGCGTTCCTCGTGTCAAGCCACTCCTGAAGCAGAGACCATGTCAGAGGCCTCTGACCTGGGCTGTGGAGAACAAGAACTGGACTTTTGCTCAGTCCAACGTCCTCTTTTCAGATGAGTCATTTGGAAATCAAGGTCCCAGAGTCTGGAGGAAAAGTGGAGAGGCACAGAATCCACATGGCTTGAAGTCCAGTGTGACGTTTCCACAGCCGGTGATGTTTTGGGCTGCCATGTCATCTGCTGGTGTTGCTCCACTGTGTTTTCTCAAGTGCACAGTCAACACAGCAGGACATTTTAGAGCACTTGATGCTTCCTTCTGCTGACAAGCTGGATGGAGATGCTGATTTCATTTTCACCTGCCCAAACTGCCCAAGGTACCAAAAGCTGGTTCCATGACCGTGGTGTCACTGTGCTTGACTGGCCAGCAGACTGGCCTGATCTGAAGCCCATAGCGAATCTATGGAGTATTGTCAAGAGGAAGATGAGAGACACCAGACCCAACAACGCAGATGACCTGAAGGCTGCTCTCAAAGCAACCTGGGCTCCATGAAACCTGAGCAGTGCCACAGGCTGATGGCCTCCACGCCACACCGCCTCCATGCAGTCATTCAAGCAGAAGGAGCCACAACCAAGTACTGAGTGCATAGAAATTAACATACTTTTCTGAAGCCTGAAATTTCTGTTTAAAATATCCTTTTTTTTTTTGAGTGATCTTATGTAATATTCTAATTTGCTGAGACACTGAATTTTGGATTTTCATTATCTAAAGCCACAATCATCAAAATTTCAAGAAATAAAGGCTCGAAATATTTCACTCTGTGTAATGAATCTATATAATATATGGGTTTCACTTTCTGAAAAGAGTGACAAAATATATTGAACTTTTTCCTGATATTCTAATTTTATGAGGTGTGTGTATATTTAAAAAAAAAAAATTCTCTCACAGATTATTTTACATGCCAGCAGTCAAATTCTAAGAACGTTTCGGTTTCATCGTGGACATTTTGAAAGTAAATAGTTTGACAGTGGCTTGATCGTGTGCATACTTGGATACACTGAGGTCCAGAAGCGGGAGTCTATTTCCAGGAATTGTTTTTAGTTTAGTTTTGAGTTTCTGAATAATCTTCTGTCCTCTCAAGATGACATATTGCATCCAACCATTGATGACGTTGTTTTGGACTACACTGTATTAATGAGGCCAAGGCCAAAATAGTTGACTCCACATAAAGTTTCTGATTCATCTCTGATTATTATTAATTCAAGTTCAAGTGATTATTTGTCACATACATATACATACGGTCATACCTATATGCAGTGAAATGACACCCGGTGATTACACACAATAAGCTCTATAAACTCTAAAAATACAAAAAATATTAAAATGTGCGTATTGGACACGAGGTGCTCGCGCCCTTAGGAATTAAAGTGGCATCTTATAGAGCAGTGGCTATCAACCTTTTTCATATTAACGTCGATGGACCACATTTCGTAAGATTTTGTCTCTGGGACCTCAACTGACTTGTATTGCTTGAAATGATTTAGTCCGACCTCCATACCTGTTCAGCTAAGAACTGAAGCTAAGACCAAAACAGTAATTATTGTATATTTTCTAACGGTTCAGTTTAATTATTAATCATTTTGCTGGTGACCCCCTGGAATCATTTGAACGACCCCTGATGGTCTCTGGACCCCATATTGAGAACCACTGTTATAGAGTATAATAGATCTTTTTTTTCTTATTAAAATACAAGACAACGAGGGTTGTACTGATGTAGCTGTAGGAAACGTGCTTGTACAATTCATCTCTTACACAGTGACACTTGAATATCAACATGTTTTCATCTGTCACAGTCATACAAGCACAGTGCAGCCAAACAACGAGTGTCTGTGGTGTTTATGTATATACATATATATATATGTATATGTGTGTGTGTGCAGTATACTGTATATGTACTGTATGTCAGTATGTCAGTATGTATGTATATATGTATGTATGTATGTATGTATGTACGTACAGTATGTACAGTATGTATGTACAGTATGTATGTTCAGTATGTACTGTATGTATGTATGTATGTATGTATGTATGTATGTATGTATGTACAGTATGTATGTATGTACAGTATGTATGTATGTATGTATGTATGTACAGCATGTATGTATGTATGTATGTATGTATGTATGTATGTATGTATGTATGTATGTATGTATGTATGTACAGTATGTATGTATGTACAGTATGTATGTATGTATGTATGTATGTACAGCATGTATGTATGTATGTATGTATGTATGTATGTATGTATGTATGTACAGCATGTATGTATGTATGTATGTATGTATGTATGTACAGTATGTAGAGTATGTATGTATGTATGTACAGTATGTACAGTATGTGTGTATGTTTTGATTATTAATTAAAGTGTGAGTATCGACATGAGCAAGTTTCCCAAATTACGAGTTTACGAGGGTCCCCTCGAACGCACCACGGGGTTCCCGCTGTCAAGCCTCGTCGTCATATCGCGATAACAAGGCGGCAGCAGCGGCACGGAGGCAACATGGCGGAAGGTATGAGCGCTTTCATTTTTCCCTTGTTAACGGTGCGATGCCTTCCCGCTCTGGGGCTGTGCGCGGTGGACCGCAGAGGTTATTCGGCTCGGGCGTAGCGACGGTAGCTGACAAATGCAACGCATGATGGGTTAACATCTTCACTCAGCCCGTGAGCTAGCCGAGGTTGGCCCGGGTTGGTGCTAGCTGCTCAGTACGACGTGATGTGAGCCCTGACACACAACACTCTGTTCCCCGCAGGAAGCTTCTGGGTTGTAAATGTCTTCATGTCGTGGTTAATAAAGCAAATATCTCTGTGTATATATGTATATGTATATGTATATGTGTGTATATATATAAGTATGTGCAGTTTGGCACGTGACCTGAGTCAGACGGAGGACTGTTAACACTCTTACATATAGATCATATTGTTATCACCCAGATTCAGAATCAGCTTTTATTCGCCAAGTATGTTGACATACATACAAGGAATCCTCTCAATGTATAAACATGGAATAGACGTACAGCCGAAACAAAGACAGCAAGCTAAACATAAACATTTAACTACTATCTATCTATCTCTATCTCTATATATATACACACACACACACACACACACACAACACACACACCCCATAAAAACAACAGCAGTAACTATTTTGTTTTTCACCCTCGTACACTTAGTATATGTACATATGAGATTTGAGTTTCATATATATATATATATATATATATATATATGAAATATCCTTTCATGGTTTCATATTTTTGAGGGTGTGAGTTGTTGATGCAGAGGTTTATTGTTGATTTTTAGGTTCTTTGCATTTTGCCAAATGTTTCTATTTTGTGGTCGATTTTTAGGTTTATATGTTGTCGATTTTTTTTTGTGGGATTTTTTGCATATTTCCAATTTTCTTTTTTTAATTCTTATTTCCTATCATCATTGTTGGAGATTCATAACTGAGCTTTGGACAGTCAACATAATTACATGTTCCAACCTGTCCCCATTTTTTTTATCATGTCCTATTTCAAACCAGCAGATCTCAATCACCGCACAACTGTATTCAACTGAGAAAAGACTCGTCTATTCAGCAGAACACGATTAAAAGGAAATGTTAGTGCTTGTGTACTGTGGACATCACAGAAGAAATGTCCTTCACACTATGCCAAGCTCATTACAGTTTAGCCTATATTAGTATGGCCAACAGTGGCCGAGTGACAGGATGTTTTATGGGCTTCAGGCTCTCGGTGTTGCACACATAGTAGTGATGTTATTGCTGAAGGATGTTTTTTCAATTACAACCTTGGAAAGATATGTATTTAAATCAGGTTTTAACATATTCATGCCTTGATTCTGTTTTCTTTGGCTCTGTAATGTTGTGTTTGTGGATAGAAACCTGGATTTGATTATTTGACTAACTCTGCCAAGCCAAGTCTGCTCAAGCCCAATAATACAGTTAATGTGAAACCCCTAAGAGAAACTCTTGTCAGAGTCTATATACTTTTTTTTTTTTTTTTTGCAGCAGCAGCATAGGCCCCTTCCTGTGGTAGGCTGAAAAGAGGGTAAGGGTTAGAAAGACCCCATGTCCCACATGACCAGTTACAATGCCAGTAACGGTTTACGAGGAAGGGCAAAGTAATGTGCCTCCTCAGCGTTCTGTCTTCACTAAATCCTTAGTTGTTAAAATGGAAGGGAAGGAAATTGTGCAATCCTGCCTCAATCTGAGTCACGCCTGAAAGCTCAAGTTCTGTCTTTGATCAAGCTGTTCTTAAATTTATTTACTACTATTTTGAGAATATTGCATTCTGTGGTTCTTCCTGTATCCTAAAACAGTGATTAAAATAAAAAAAGAAATGTGAGTACCTCTGCAACTTAAGACAGTCCCATGTTTTTGCAGCTTTCTAATGACAAGTTATATTGTGGGAACTGCCCTAAAATTTGAGCCTGTGTAGGTGAAAGTCCGGTTGACAACCTGTATTGCACAACAGCGCTAATTTTAAATATTACAGCCACTCCATTCCAACCTGTGCATGTAAAATCATCAAACTGGCTGTACTTAGGACTGGCTATCAAAGGCTTTTATGCTATTACTCAAATTGCAATTGTAGTATTGAATAGCGAACATTCTGTGTCATTTCAAAGTCGAATCCCCAAGTAGTAATTCTCTGTTTGGTAAGTGACCCAAACATAAAACATTTGTACAGCAACAAATAAATGTTACTGTACAGGTGGTTTTCTAGTAGTCCTTGTGGTGGGGAAAAAAATCACCCTGGAGAACAGGTCCTTTAATTTAATATCCTTTATTATAAAAAGATCTGAGTTTGTCTCTGCAGAGGACAAGACTGGCTAAATACACAGATACATACCCTTTCATAATATCTAGCCGTGGAGTGGGTCATTGGCAGAATATTTCAACATTTCATCTGATTAAATAGTACTGTTTACCAGACTGACTTATCTCTTGGGAGTGGCATTGAGAGAGAGAACACTACGCTCAGTCCACTATTTCATGAGCCAAAACAATGTGTTGCGCTAAGTTCTGTAACTTTTCCGCTACATCTTCCCTTGCCCGGGCCAGGCTCAAGACTAGGAAATGCTGTTGATTTCTATGTGAAGTGTGGGTTTGAGTGACTTAAGGCAGCAATGTTCTTATTTAAAGGCAGTATATGACTTCAGCATTCAGCATTTATAATGACAAGAACTACTGTACAATATTGGTATTCAAAAGTATTATTTAGGATACCAGTATTGGACATTTTATGACTATACCCAGACCTAGATATCATATTTTTGAATATATAAACATATTTATTGAATAATCTTCAAAGTAATAGTTGGGGCCTTTGTACCACTTCTTTGGCAAGCATCTGCTCTGGACTGCTCTTTTTAACGTTCAGCATAGCACCAATGTTCAGAAATAGTTCCTGAACCTTCTTTCTGTCTCTGCATCTTGTTTACCCTTTTCTGGACAGAGGAGGTGGCCAAGCTGCAGAAGCACCTAGACCTGCTCAGGCAGGAATACGTAAAGATGCAGCAGAAACTGGCCGACACGGAGAGGCGCTGTGCCGTGCTGGCTGCCCAGGCCTCTGTCCAGGCCTCGGGCCAGAGCTCTGTCCAGGGCTGTGGCGACCCTGCTGCTGGAGACACCTTCATCAGCCGTCTCTTGGACATAGTGGGAGAGCTCTACCAGCGGGAACAATACAGGTAGCGGAGATGGATGGAGGGCAGTGTTGGTTGGTTATCACAATCAAATGCAATTATGTTTATAATTGCATTTGATGTTTATTGTATACCAAATTTCAGGAACTAAATAGTGAACGATTTCAGCGTCACTGAGCCAAAAATATAACAAAAGTTTTTTTCAGGGAATAGGAGTAAAGGCTTCATGAAAATAATTTATGTTTAATAATATGATATAAATATAGACAATGAATATGCGTCTCTGTTACAAACTAGCACAGAACAAAGTAATTATTCTTTAATATGTCACATGTTTGACTGTTCACATCTGACTTTTTTGTTGGCAATACCCTATTTTAGCCTGTTCTATCTTTCTAGTTTCAATGATGTCTGTTTTTTCCCCTCAGTGATTTGAAGGTAAACGTTGCAGGCGACAGACTCAGTGCTCATAAGTTTGTGTTGGCGGCTCGCAGTGATGTCTGGAGTTTGGCTAACCTGGCCTCCACCACAGAACTGGACCTATCTGGTGAGCAGACGGCGCTGAGCCAAGTATTCTGTTAACACAGATCTCTTGAGACAATGGAGGATTACCGAAAATAAATTGGTGCTCACGATTCCAGCAGCTGTCATTGAGGCGCTATCAGTAAAATCATTCAACATTATACCATGTTTGGTTGTGCAGATGCCAAGCCGGAGGTTGCCATGGCGATGTTGCGCTGGGCCTACACCGACCAGTTAGAGCTCAGTGAGGACGATGTCTTTCTTATCGACTTAATGAAGCTCGCCAACCGTTTTCAACTGCAGCTGCTGAGAGAAAGGTAAGGGACTGGAATTTCTACTGTAGTATTCGATCACTCGGTGCCCTTTAATACCACTAGGTGTACAGTAGAATTACGGCTGAACGATTAATCAAATCCAATCGACGTTGCAATGTCAATAGAACACAATTCTCAAATTGCAAAGGCTGCGATTTTTCCGGCGGCACAACTGGGGTGCCTGAACACTCTGCTTTCATTTTATTTTATGTCTCTTTATGGAACGAGACAAGTGATTAATGGGGACACTTTGTCTGTGACTCTCTTAAAGACTCTTCCAAAATGAGCGGGTCGACTCGGGTGTCCTGTTTACATCAGAGCCGATTGAAAACCTGTCTACTGCACTGGGACTGAAACCCACTGCGGTAGACAGGTTTAGCTTTCCCACTGATGACAAATGGCCCATGTTAGCGGGTGTGACTGGGTTTTTGATGCAATGGGAAAGGGGTATAATACAGAAGATAAGGAACTTACAAAAAGATTGCATACTAAATTGCAATCGCAATATTGTTCTAAAAAATCAGCCCTGAGTAGAACAGTGTATGTGTATTTCTATATTATTGTTTATTTATTTTTAATTTTTTCTCGATCTCTAGAAGTGGTGAGGGGAAAAAAAAGCTGGTTAGTTGCTGCTGTGTTAGATGTGGTCAGGTAAACAGAGTTGCACTGTACTTTTGTGGACTTTGTGGTTCCACTCCAACCTTGCTTATTCAGTAGCAGCAACAAACAGTGCAAAGTGACAACCACCAAAAGTGTGCTTCCCCCGGGTTGAGTTCAGTAGTCTGTATAAATCGATTTCCATCTCTGGGAATAAGACAAAGGAGTAATAGGCTTTCTTGCCTTGCCTGACATAAGCTCCACCTTCAGCATTCAAGTGTCTTTTAACACACAGTCCTCACAGGGCGTATTCATACCTGTAGTTCTTTGCTTTGCTCTGAATCAGGGAATAATATATTAGAATGTTGCTCTTGAACCTTGTGTTCACACTGCTTAGATACAGACCAAAGCTTGAAAATAAATCCCACACGCTTGCAAACTGCAAACAAACCCCCCTCCCCCCAGCGGCTCAATGGAAAACGGAGCATCAGCAGCGTGTGTGTGTACAATTGCGTTTGTTTTGCTATTCTCTGATTGATGTACCAGTGTTCGGTATATGAACAACATATTCAATTTGAGCAAACATCAGGGCTATGTCCGTGTCTCCGCTGCGCTCCTTTCTCCTCGCACCCCCAGCTTGAATGGGCATTCAAGCTGTTGTGAATGGCATTACAGTCAGCACCTTGGACCCGCCTCCGTACAGCCCTGCTGATTAACAGAAGCGTCCCGTCGTGCATGGCGTGCACAGTACAGCATGTGAGTTGCATCGGTTTGTTGTGTCGGTTGCTTCTCGCTGCAAACGAACCGCTGCCTGGAGTGATTGTAAGGGTGCGAGACCACCCTCTCGGTCCGGTTGATTTGATCCGGAACAGAGTACGATTGCTGTGTTTTCATATTCCCAAATGAACCGATCTCGGAGGGTACACGCCCCAGGAATCTGAACAAATGCTCCAAACAAGCTGTGTGTGAATACACCCTTTAACTCTGATTGGTTTGCTTTTCGGCAGTCTACATTCACTTGGCACGCATTTTGGCTGAAACAAGCTTCTCAGCACATACATTGTTTCATTGTAAATTTGGACAACTTTTTCAGCGTTCTTTTTTTCCTCATTTCTACTTTCATAGATGTGAGAAAGGTGTGATGTCGTCGGTGAACGTCAGGAACTGCATTCGCTTCTACCAGACGGCTGAAGAGCTCGATGCCACCACATTGATGAACTACTGTGGTGAAATTATTGCAAGTCATTGGGTGAGCTAGAAAAAAATAGTGTCATTGTGTTCATATGGCCCTGTGAGTCACAAATGTCGGTTGGTTGGATTTATTGGTAATTGGGTGCTATCATAGACGTCGTGAAATACCTCCGCAGGTCTTGCTCGTGTGTGACTTAATTCCCTCCCCTTGAGCCCTCTTTGGCACATCTTGGTACTTTTAGCCTCCATTTGAAGGATTGCTTCGTAAACCATCTAATGAAACACATGCTTGTGATCATGACGGTCATCTTTATGACTGACAATCTGCCACTGGCCTTGAACAGCGTTACATCTTCTGGCTTTGAGTTTTATAGGCAGAGGTGTTGATTTTTCTGTACAGTGCAGGATTAAAGTTTATGAAAAATAAAATATAACACTATGTAACTGTAACACAAGAGCCTCCAGCAAACTGCATATGCTTGAAGTTGGCGGAGCAGATTACAGTGCTGACTAGTGGATGCCATGCTGTTAGACGCAGACTTTTTTCACTGATAAAACTTTGATCAATTTGGCAAATTATGTATGCATGCGAATCACAAAACTAAACTGTTTAGTAATGGAAAAGGATTGTCTCAGCCGATACTTAACATTAGGGCTGTCGCCATCATGAAATTAAAGTTGGTGATTGTAATACAAAAAGCTGTGATTAACCCTGTAATTGTCTTTTTTGTTAATTTTTTGCCACTCTTAAAGTACAAACCCATAATGATGTAATAATCCACACCCACCTTATGTCCTCCTTCAGGATGACTTGAGGAAAGAAGACTTCAGTACCATGAGTGCCCAGCTCCTCTACAAGATGATCAAATCCAAAACAGAGTTCCCTCTTCATAAAGCCATCAAAGTTGAGCGGGAAGATGTGGTCTTTCTGTATCTCATAGAGATGGACTCACAGGTCAGTGCTTGGATAACTTAGATGTGTTTCCTGCTCGGCTTGGATCGGATTTGTCTTCTGATTTTACTCAGTTGTGCCTCTGGGTTGTACCTCAATGACCTGCCATGTCTGTACTTCTGAGTGATAATTGTGACAGTGAATGGTGAAAAGGGGAACAAGAAGCCCCTCCCATAAACAAGATGCAACACAGCCTCTTTGTCAACAGACACATGCTTGTTTTGTGAGTTTTTCATTAAAAAAAATTGTAATCTCTATTTATTTATTTATTTATTTACCCCCCCCACCCCCTCAAAAAAACTGAGGTTTGGAGTTACTTGCCCATTGTTTAACTCTGAACAACAGCACAACAGTAATCTTAAGGTTTCTTTGATGCACACATGCAGATAAAGATAATCCCTGGATATTCCGTGTGATGTCAAGTCAGAATTTGAAACTGTTTTGATAAAGTAATGTTATAAATTAACCTGGACTACACTGGGTCTTCGCATGGTTAAAAAAAAAAAGTTGCGCCGCGACACACAGAGTACACAAAGAATAAGGCCTGACGTCACTTCCGTAAGAATATTATAAAATATAAACAACAAATAAACACCAGAAGCAAGAAATTTCAGTTTTCCCTGAAAATAGATAATCTCTGTGTTGTTATTGATTATGAGAAGAGGGCTGGGGGCGGAGTCAACAGGTATTGTTCCCACCCATTACCTGCCTTTTTGAAGTGTGAACAACTTCAGGATCTTGGAGGGGCATTTTTTCTGCTACATGAGTTTAGGTGCGCCAACATTCAAATAAGCATATCTTCTTCAAATATTTTGAAGAGATTTGAATGTATGACACATCATTTGAAAGCTTACAACCTGCACTCTCTTAATCTGTATTAAAACATAAAAATGACCGTGGCCCACTTGAGGCCCAAAACACCAGTCTCCAGCTGTCACAGATTGATCAGATTGGTTCACTCTGTTGACCAATGTATGAAGTTTACGTTGTTCCCACGGATCTTTAAGAAGTCTCAAATCACATGTATTTAAAAAAAAAAGGTCCTGTCATGTCTGAATTGTTGTAATTTTTAAAATTAGGTCTTAAATTTAATGACAGTAAATGAAGTTTGTCAGGAACTAGATTAAAATCCAAATTGAGAAATTCTTTGTCAGTACTGATCGTATTTAACTTGTGCCTGAATGGGAGGGAGGGCGGCTAAAGGCTGAGAATGCAAGGAGCGGAGGTGGAGAAGGCGGATGAGTTCAAGTACTTGGGGTCGACCATCCAAAGCAGCAGGGAGTGCGGGAGAGAGGTGAAGAAGAGAGTACAGGCAGGGTGGAGCGGGTGGAGAAGAGTGTCCGGGGTGATCTGTGACAGAAGGGTTCCAGCAAGAGTGAAGGGGAAGGTGTACAGGACGGTAGTGAGAGCAGCCATGTTGTACGGTTTAGAGGCGGTGGCGCTGGCAAAAAGGCAGGTGGATGAAGTGGAGGTGGCAGAGTTGAGGATGTGGAGGTTTTCATTGGGAGGGACAAGGATGGACAGGATTAAGAATGAGGACGTTAGAGGGACAGCTCAGGTTGGACAGTTTGGTGGAACAGTGAGAGAGGCCAGATTGAGATGGTTTGGACACGTGTGGAGGAGAGATGAGAGTTACATTGGGAGGAGGAGGCTGAGGATGGAGCTGCCAGGCAAGAGGAAAAGAGGAAGCCAAAGAGAAGCTTGATGGAGGTGCTGAGGGAGGACTTGCAGGTGGGTGGTGTAAGGAAGGAGGATGCGCAGAACACAAGGTGTTGGAGGCAGATGATCCGCTGTGGCCACCCCTAACGGGAGCAGCCCAGAGAAGAAGAAGATGAAGAAGAAGACTGATCGTATTTAACAAAGTTTAATTTAGCAATTTCTTGAAAAAGGAAACTCAAAAATTTATATTCAGTCTGTGGAAACAGCTGTATTTTTATATAAAAAAATGTTAGATTTCATATAACATTTTTTGCTTGTTTCTTTTGTGTGTTGGGGTCTTAAAAGGTCTTTACAAAGCACTCAATTTCATTTTTAAAAATTGTGCTGGTCCAATTGTTCTGGAATCTGCTTTGACATGTTCCTCTGCTTACAGCTGCCTGGCAAGCTGAATGAACTGGACAACAATGGGGACCTAGCGCTGGACTTGGCGCTCTCTCGCAAACTGGAAAGCATCGCAGCCACGCTGGTCAACAACAAAGTGGATGTGGACATGGTGGACCAGAGTGGCTGGAGCCTCCTACACAAAGCCATCCAGAGAGGTAGGGGGACAGTGGCTTTGTTTTGTATTTTTCTTAAAATAACTCATTGTCCGTTTCCTATACTTGAAACGAAAACTTTGCTCACTCTCAAATTTAAAATGTCTCTCCGCCCTCCCCACCAGGTGATGAGTTTGCATCCACGTTCCTGATTCGCCACTCGGCCCAGGTGAACGCCGCCACGGTGGGAGCGGTGGAGACCCCCCTCCACCTTGTCTGCTCCTTCAGCCCCAAAAAGCATTCTGTGGAGGTGATGAGTGGCATGGCCTGCATCGCCGAGGCCCTGCTCAAGGCTGGAGCCAACCCCAACATGCAGAACAGCAAAGGCAGGTGGGTCACGCTCCCTGGCCCACGCCTGTGTCACTTGAAAAAGAGAGTGAAAGGCTTTTCTGCTTTGCTTCTCTCAAACAGAGACAGATAGTTTGTGTTTAAATCACTCTGAAAATACAGAATTCATATATTTTGACCTAAACCATGTTTCTTGGTCATTGGGAGTCAATCCACGTGATTAGCATTAGAATCTTTTAAATTGTGCTGGCAATCATGACATGAACCTGAAGACATATTTACAAGAAAATCCCTGAGCTTCCTGATTAAGTTTCTTTTAAACTCTATGGTTGTTTTGATGAACCTTCCAGTTTCAGGCTTGTTTCAGGCAACTTGACTTGCAAATGGCATTGAGAATAGGAGCTCCAAATAGGGACTATATTCTGCCAAAGCTGTGCATATGTATGTGACGAATAAACCTCTCTTGAACCTTGATTGATGCTTCCCTTTACAGTGAACTTGACTTGATGTAAATGGCCTGGCAGTGGGAGTAGATTACCATGACAAATAAAATGTGACAACTAGCGAACAACAGTATAACAGTATACATTACATATGTGGTTGTTAGTATGTGAGTGTTTTTAGTATAAGACCATAGTATGCGTCAAATAGTGCGGGAATCCAAAATGAACTAGGATGACGTACCACATCCGCTACAACATGGTGGTAAGTAGGGCTGCCCCCTGAAAGTCGACGAGTTGAATCATCAGTGGGAAACACGTCAGTCCACTGAGAGTCTTGAAGTTGAGCAGTTGTCTTTTTTTTTTTTTCTCTTTGTCAATGTGCATTACAACAGGATAAAACAGAAGAAGCTTACAAAACGCAGAGGGATATCATAATGGGGAATTAGAAATAAGGGGAATAATAAATATATTTATGTGTCAATCGTCTGCGTCCAAACACGGCTCTCCGTGAGCCCCTGATCTCCGTGCCCCGTTCCTCCAAATAAAACAGCTAAGAATAGTGTGGGGACGGGTCATGATTCATAGACTCATTAAGATTATTTTCTGCGCGTAACGCATGGAGAGGGGGTGATCGGGGAGAGAGTCACGGAGAAAGTGTCCTCGTTATGCACGGTTTCATTCCATGTACGTGTAAAATAAATACACAGTTTTGGCACGCTGATCACGAGCACCCCGTCTCTGGCGCACGTATCGTCAGCATTGTCAGAGAGACGGGTGCGCAAATTGCACCATAATCGCTCCCTCTCTGCGCCCCCCTTCGGGATGGCGTCCTATCTGGCCTATAGGAAGAGCCGGCTCTTCCCCGCCCCCTCCGCCGAATAGTCGAATATTAGCCTCGCAAAGCCGATCCCATTCAACTGACAAAATTCTGAGTCGTGCTCCGGTGAGCATATCCCATGATGCATTGTCAAGGCAAGATGTGGGTACAAATTTCTTCGCAATCCAACCTCAACGTGCTGAAAGGAAGTGGAGCTGTTGTACGACGATGTAGTATGTCTGAGAAGACATTTTTCAGACTGAAGGTATACTGCATAGTATACAATAGTACGTGATTTCTGACACAGGTTCACACATCAGTGATGGCAAGACACTGACATCGGGACTCTGGGCGGGGATGAATTATGCAGAACAAGGAGGAGTGTGTCATTTAGCGTGACACTGAATGACACGCAGACACTGACCACGAAATGTGGAAGTTAAGCCCAGGATCAACCCCTTTGTTACAAACACGTAACAGGTTAAGTTAAGTACAACAGTAGTGATGATGCTTTCTTTCTGCCCTTTCCCTAAACAGAACTCCTCTACATGAAGCTGTGGCCTCAGGGAACGAGCCCGTTTTCAACCAGCTCCTGCAGTGCAAACAGTGAGTTTCCCATCAAGGCAAAGTGAGATAAGATTAAGTTTTATTCATCTCAAAGGAAGTTGTTATGGTGAAGTATTGGTAGAAACACAACAACGCTCAAAAGTAGGGGGGGGGGGGGGGGGGGGGGGGCATGATCTGGTCCGGGGGGGGGGGGGGGGGGGGGGTGTCCATGTGGCCGCTGCCTGGCCTGCTGTACTCCTGGGTTGCGCTTTGGGTTGTGCTTTGCCTGTCTTCGCTGTGCTGGAACTCAAACTCAGAACATACACCATACAATAGGCCTCGGTTTGCGAGACGGGTGGGGTGCGAGCGATGTGGTCGGGATGTGGCGGGCGGCTGCCATCTTGCCCCTCACGCTCCTGCCTCAGCGTGCTTCACGACTCTCCTGGTATTTTAACACCACCTCATATGAGCTTAGAACACACGCAGCCACACAAATCTTACTATAAACAAGCAGAGCGGGGTCTGCGGGGCAGGAGGGTGCGAGTGATTGGGGTTTGACTTGCACCCCCACACCCCGTCATTTTAACTGCATACATAAGGTGCGCACACGGAGCACTGGGGTTTCCGGGTGGAGGGGTGCTGGTGGGTTGGTGTGGGGGTGTGGTTGGTCAGAGGGGTGACCGGGCTGGCCCCCCTGCAGGCTGTGTTCGGGTCCTGGCGGCTTGCCCCGGGTGCCGGGTGGTGTCCGGCCTGTTGCGACCCGGTGGGGTGGAGGGAAGCGCCGCCAGGTGCTTTCCAGAGCCCTTTGGTGGCTGCTCACCGGTGTCATTGCGGTTCTGGAGGCGGCCCCTGCTCCGGCTGTGAGGCTTCTGTACGGCAGGTGCCCGGCGGTGGTGGTGGGATCCGCATGTCTGGCTGTCTGCGGGCAGTGCGGGGCTCTGTTCATCCCAGGGGGGTTGATGTTGGGGTGCCTTGCGCCTTGCGCCCTTGGCTACGTGGGTGAGCGCTCGGGGCTTGTGACGAGGTGGGACATCTCGAAGATTGCGGTATGGTACACACACCAAATGATTATGGAAAGACTAGCCCCGATCAAATCAAGCATGCTTGATTGGGGATGGGAGCTCAGGAGGTAGAGCTGGTGGTCTAGTGATCTAAAGGTTGCTGGTTGGATCCCAGGCTCCTCCTGCTAGCATGCTGTAGTGTCCTTGAGCAAGACACTTAACCCCTAATTGCTCCTGATGGCTGCGTCCGTCGGTGTTTGAACAATTGTAAGTCGCTTTGGATAAAAGCGTCTGATCAATGAAATGTAATGTAATTGATTGAATCGTGACCTGGATGATCGGGATCGTATAGAGACAGATTTGAGTCTTTCACTCACACACACGCATCGATTACAGCACGACTACGCTGGACTTCCACGACTCGGCCCGATTTCAAATTGTTGCCAAATCGACTTTGAAACGTAACGTGGCCCTAACTTTAGATGGAGAAAGATTCTTAAATATATAAGATATTCAACCTGTGGCCCCCTAGTTGTCCTGGAGGGCACTGCAACCCACGTTTCATGCCTGTTCACTGTGACTCCTTTGATCGTTTTCCATCTTGATAGATTGGACCTGGAGCTCAAGGACCACGAGGGCAGCACGGCGCTGTGGCTTGCCCTGCAGTACATCACGGTGTCCTCAGACCCATCCATCAACCCATTCGAGGACGAGGCGCCCGTGGTCAACGGCACCTCGTTCGACGAAAACAGCTACGCGGCCCAACTGATCCGGCGGGGCAGCAACCCAGACGCCTCGGACACTGCCACAGGTAATGTTGATGAATGGGCTGTTGCTGTTTTAATGTTCCTTCATTTCCTGAATTTCCCTCTGACGAGTAATAAACTCTTATCTAATTTATATCTGGTTTGTCTTGTCTCCAGGAAACTGCCTCCTGCATAGAGCAGCGACTGCGGGCAGCGAGGCTGCCGCACTCTTCCTGGCCTCCCACGGAGCAAAGGTCAATCATGCCAACAAATGGGTGAGGATCGAATTCCGTCAGTACAAGGACATTTCTTCACCACATTCATATTGGGATATTTAAAGTTTTGAAGAAGGCCAGGATCCTAGATTTTTGTGGTCGCAAGTATGTGTTCTACTGAAGTGCCCTCGAGAAAAACAGTCAATCCTAGTTTCCATAGCTGTTCAGCTGCTGGACAAGACTCTTATGCTTGGTTATAACGCTTTCAGTCGTGCACAAGCTTCCCGGTTGATTCCCGGTTCTCAGGGACCCTGTGCTTCTCATAACCATGAAATCAAACCTAATGACCTTCATTCGGTCTCCACCTTTCGCTGCTTTAATCTGTACCGTCATTTAGACCTTAATTCGGTTGTACAGCATGACCGTCATCTTCATCGGGTATGACCTGGTCGAGATCTAAGGGGGAAAAGTTATATAATGGGTTAATAAAGCTCTAAGTGTGTGTGCCAAACTTGCTTTCATGAATTTCTGGTGGCAAAGCGTTTTGGTTCTCCCTCGCCCCGCAGGGTGAGACCCCCCTCCACATGGCGTGTCGATGTGGCCTGGCGAGCCTGACGTCGGAGCTGCTCCAGCAGGGGGCCAACCCCAACCTGCAGACCCAGAAAGCCCTGCCCGACAACCCTCAGGGCGTGTCCCTCCAGAGCCCCCTGCACATGGCTATCGCTTCCAACCATCCCGACGTGGTGTCCGTCATCCTGGAGCAGAAAGGTCAGCTCCTCTCGGGGGCGTCTGTAGAAAATAAATGATTTTACTCAAGTCACTTGTTCTTATCGAAGGTTTTGCTGATGACGACTGTGATTCACAGTCTGACGACCGATGACAAATGTATTTACACCGGAATGCTAAATTTAGCCCATCCCAAGTCAAAAAGCATGGTTTAATGTATATTTCGGATTTAGAGGCCAGGTCAGCTTCTGTTCACAGGGCTCTTTTAACTAAATGTTTTTTCACACTTCATTTCAGTTTGAGTTAACTGGGCAGGGATGCAAACATGTGTATGGCCATAAAAGGTCTGAAATATATTTATGGTCCTTGTGGTCGCTGACGGTTTTCCGAGTTGTCATGAACGCATCACTTTCGACACGCATAACAGTTTTAGAGCCCGTGGACGCAGCATCGCTTCCTTGCTTTCAATCGGAGATCAGAGCTGTGTCCACGTCTTAGAGAACGAGTCCACTAGATAATCAATGGTGGATGGCGTCGTTCTGGGATTTTATAACTGAACTATGTCGCACATTTTAGTATTTTTTGAGCTTATAGAACTTACTGTGCGTAATCACCGGGAGTCATGACATTTCACTGCATATATGTATGATTGACCGTACGTCTATGTATGTGACAAATAATCTCTTGAACTTGAGCACGACGCACACTTTTCCTTTCTCTGTGTGGAAATGTTATGTTTTCACATCACAGATGACAAAGAAAGGCCTTAAAACGTGAGTCTCGCAGGTAAAACACGAGACTCACGGAGGCTGATATAAGAGTTTAGTATGGCGCCGAACTGAAAAAGGAACGAATAGTTGAAGTGGAGTAGTTAGAGTAGAATAGTTAGAGTTGAATCTTGGCATTGAACAGTCAAATCCGATTTTGACTGACAAAATTCTGTAACAGTGGAAAGCATGGAGTATCCATGCCTACACCGACAGCGCCCGGTCCTTTGGAGGCGTGGAGCAAACGCTCCGACTCGGAGCCCGGCGAGGAGCGCGGGGGACCACTTCGACCGCTCCTTGCACACGGTGCGGTTGAAGCGTCCGGAAACAGAAAATCATGTTTCCATCACTGCTGATCAGAGCAGGAGCAGGAGTACTGCAGTCATTTGTCTTGGGAAGGAATGTTGATTGTGACTTTCCCACTGAAGACAAAAGCCAAATGTTAGTTGGTGTTAGCGAGTTTTTGTGCAGAGGAAAGGAGACATAACAGGCATTTTGTCCTGGGTGCCCAGAGTTTTGTATTCCACTGTATTGTTGCCTAAATGCATTGGAGAATTTGTCTCATTTGCATATTCATTAAACCCTGCATTTTCTATCGGATGGATACTTATAGTCATTCCCAGATGGAATTTGCTGTTTTTGAGCAGAAACATTAATCAAGCAATAAACCTATAATTTTGTAGGAAATTATGAAGGTAAAAGGGGCCATAAATCCCGACCCTATTTCTAGGTATGAAATGTGTGACCTTCGAGCGCCCCTGATCTGTGCATGAATTTCTCTCTTGCCGGCTCCGTTGCAGCCAATGCACTTCACGCCACCAACAACTTTCAGATCATTCCGGACTTCAGCCTCAAAGACTCGATGGACCAGACGGTGCTGGGCTTGGCCCTCTGGACAGGTACGCTGAACCAGCATTTCACCTCTGTAATCACCCAAACGTCATCCCTGTAGAAGTTGATGTATTGTTCCCTCCATGAAATTATGATTTTTGAGATTGCAATAATGAATGCAAATTAAACCAATTTCTGCAAGATTTGATATTATTAATATGATAAATATTTTTGTTTCCTTTTTGCTGCTTCCCAAAGAAGAGAGCCTACGTCACACATTCTGTACATCACTTATTTGTTGCTTGCTGTATGTTTAATTCTATTTTGAGTGTATTTTATAGGCTTGTAACTGGAACCCAATAAAAAGCACAGTGCCTTTCCAGTTTTGGCAATTCTTGCAGAAGTTTGTAAATTGCATCAATGTTAAGAAAAGCAAATGCAAAATCAACCATATTTGGTCACCTCAATCACAAAAAACTCATGAAATCCTGGAGGCACTGCTGTGTCAAAGTGTGCGCGCGGTTCCTAACGTCCACCGTCTCTGTCAGGTATGCACACCATCGCGGCCCAGCTGCTGGGCTCAGGTGCTTCCATTAACGACACCATGTCCAACGGGCAGACGCTGCTGCATATGGCCATCCAGAGGCAGGACAGCAAGAGCGCCCTGTTCTTACTGGAGCATCAGGCAGACATCAACGTCAGGTACCACCACAGCCAAGGAAATTGAACAGGGGGACGACCTTTTTTTATTGTTATTTTTTTATTATTAAACTAAAGAGGGTTTGCTTTAAGTCTCTATTTTTTAAACGATTCTGCTGGTACCTGTGTATAATCTGTCCAGTCTTCATGGAGAATCTTAAGAAGATGTCTTAGATTTATTGTCCCTTGTTCCAGGACCCAGGAGCGTCAGACGGCGCTGCAGCTGGCCATCAGTAACCAGCTCCCCCTGGTGGTGGATGCTATCTGCACGCGGGGGGCTGACATGTCCGTGGTGGATGAGAAGGGGGACCCGCCGCTGTGGCTGGCCCTGGAGAACGGCCTGGAAGACATCGCCTCCACGCTGGTGAGGCACTTGAACAGAAGACAAACCTTATTAAAAGGCTGTTGTGGAGTTTTTAACAGATGTGACATGTTGTGGGAATGTGGTCATCTCAGCAGCAAAGTCATTTTAGAGTTTTTGCTTAAAAAAGAGAAATCCCTTATATGATACTTTATTTTGCTGGCACCGAACTGGAATGTGATTTCTGTGGTACGGATGCAAACCCTCTGCCATGTTAAAATGCCCCATTTGGATCAGTCATTCAAGCTGTTCAATGACTGGTTTAGACAGCAGTCATAAAAGTACTTCCTGTTGGAAAGCTCTCCCTAAGATGCTGCACAGGCTTCGCTAAATGACCTGCAGGTGTCATTGACAGCACACGCACACACACAGCAATATGGTGACATTGTCTTTTAATTCAAGGTTTTTTGCGTGACGCTGTTTTCTGGCTGCCAGGTGCGACACGGCTGTGATGCCACCAGTTGGAGTCCTGGCCCCTCAGGCTGCCAGCAGAGCCTCCTCCACAGAGCTGTGGACGAGAACAACGAGGTGTCTGCCTGCTTCCTGGTCCGCAGGTCTGTCCCCACATCCAGCTTTCCCTCCTGAGCTGATAGTTGTGTGTAATGTAGAGCACGAGTGAAGGAGGTGGAGGATTTGAAATATACTTTGAAATAGACTCATTTGCTCAACAGGTGTTTTGTCATTGAAGTATTACATTGATTTAGTTTTAACAAATTGTCACCCGCAGATGAGCCTTTGATACCTTTTTGAACCCTGAAATATGTATTCAAAGGGACAGAAATGTTCACCAGAGAAATGACCCCCTAAAATGGTGTTTCCACAGCATCACAGTATGCATGTCCCGCTAGAACCCTCAGGCCTTGTTGGTCAGGTGGTGCATAGGTGGAGATGTTCTTCTTCTTTGTTTCCTCTCTGTGCTGCAGCGGGTGTGACGTGAACAGCTCCAGGCGACCGGGTCCTAACGGGGAGGGGGACGAGGAGGCCAGGGATGGACAGACCCCGCTCCACCTGGCCAGCAGCTGGGGCCTGGAGGAGGTGGTGCAGTGTCTTCTGGAGTTTGGAGCCAATGTCAATGCTCAGGTCCGTGCTGGTGTCGACCGTGCGGGTTCACCTGCGCTGTCTTCTTCTGACACCGCTGACACCGCTGACATCGCTGACATCCGAGTGGGAATTCTGAGTTGAATGGCCACAAGGATCTCCTGGTGTCTCCTCCTGATGCCCTGTACCATGTGTGCGACTCACTCCTCAAACCCTATTCCCCTTTTGCGACTCTGTGTGATCCACAGGACGGCGAGGGCCGCGCACCCATCCACGTTGCTATTAGCAACCAGCACGGCATCATTATCCAGCTCCTCATTTCTCATCCAGACATCCGTCTCAACCTCCGCGACCGGCAGGGCATGACGCCCTTCGCCTGCGCCATGACGCACAAGAACAACAAGGCGGCGGAGGCCATCTTGAAGAGGGAGCCGGGGGCCGCGGAGCAGGTAGGTCACACCTGAACTCCCCTCCCCTCACAGGCCCCGCCCCCACCCGCCCGCTTTCACCAAACCTCTTCCTCTGTGGCAGGTGGACAACAAAGGGCGGAACTTCCTGCACGTGGCCGTGCAGAACGCCGACATAGAGAGCGTCCTGTTCCTGATCAGCGTCCAGGCCAACGTCAACTCCAGAGTCCAGGATTCAGCCAAACTCACACCGCTCCACCTGGCGGTGCAGGCGGGGTCAGAGATCACCGTCCGCAACCTGGTGGGAAGAGAAAAGAGAAAGAAAAGGCTTTGTTTTGTTTCTGTCGCAAACGTTGAGCTCATGATTGTCCTCCAAATAATTGCCACAAACAATTTCATTGTTTTTTGTTCATATAACATTAATTTGACACATTTATGAATGTATAGTAATAATGAATAAGTAGTAATGTGTGTAATATACATCCACTCTGTGAAGGAAACAGTTATTACCATTGAACATCAGGACATGAAAATATGCTTTGATGGTTCATTTCTCTTAACTCAATTGACGATTGTGCCAATTCTGCATCGCATTCGTTGCATTCGTTGCATTTCTCAGTAATTCAACTTTAAATTTGGATGCAACATGATTGTAGAGTTTGTTGATGTAAGAATCCGTCATGTGTATTAGTAGCTGCCCTCTCTACCCACAAATCTCTCCCAGGGAAGAGAAACATTTGATCCTTGGCTTTGGAATCCTGGTTGTATGTGCTGTAGCCGCTTGTGTTCTTTTCAGTTGTACAGCACTTTGACGGACGCTGGTTGTTTTCAAATGGTCCTTCTCACTGAATTGACCTGAGTGTGACCCCTCCAGCTGCTGGCGGGGGCCATGGTGAACGAGCTGACGAAGCACCGGCAGACGGCGCTCCACCTGGCGGCGCAGCAGGACCTGGCCACCATCTGCTCCGTGCTGCTGGAGAACGGAGTCGACTTTGCCGCTGAGGACGAGAACGGCAACAACGGTAACCATGGCTACGCCGGTGCCTTCGAAGGACCACACCGCTGTGGAATGGAGTTTTAGTCTGTTTACTAGTCAGCTCACATTCTACATCACCCCTGACCATGTTCCTGATGATAGAGACCAGGGCTGCACAATTAATTGTATATTTATTGTGGCCTCCACAATTAGTTGATCGTGGCTGGGGACGATTTTTTTTTTTTTTTTTTATATATATATTTTTTCCTCTCTTTCCTTCCTCTTTTTCCTCAACGCACGCACGCACACACACAGTGGAAACAGGCACACGGAGCAGAGATGTGTTTTGGAGTCTCCATTTACTCCACTCTTCTACACCTCCCTGTTTTACATATGATCGGTCAAATACAAAATGTAAAATAATTGTCACAGTTATTTTCATGTAAAGTGTTTCATGAAAATGTCCAATTGAAAGGAAATTCTCGAGGGTGCTGCGCCAACTCCCGGGGTTCGGGGGCTGTTTGATTTTTTTTTTCTCTTGCAAAAAACCTGCAGGTGTCATGTAACGGACCTTGTTTGGGATAAATTGTTGTTTGGTAAATATATTTAAATATATGAAATATATTTTTAGTAAATGTAATTTATATATGGCCTTAAGCAGACTGACTTAATGTGAAGAAAGTACTATTGAGTCAAAGATTTGTACATTTGAGTTGATTTATTTATTGTTTATGAAATACATTTACTGTGAAGGCACCTTGTTCCTCAAAATGGATGAATAATCCTGATCACAATACTGAGCAAACCAGTCGTCATTAACATTTTAGCCACAAGTGTTAAAGTAGTGACACATCTTCCTTTTCAACTGGAATTAATAATTGCAGAATATGGAAACATCTTTGTTATAAATGAATAACCAACTTTGAGGAAAAAGTGAAGTTCTAATAAGCTGGCTCTCTGCTTCTCAGTTTCTGTCTCTCTGCTGTGGCTCACTCACTGTTTGTACTCTTAACACGTAGAAGGGTGAAGGCACGAGGCGTCATGACGCCGTCATGACGACCTCACGCTCGTCACTTCCAGTGTGAACCTTGAGCTTGTTCTGGGAACATGGAGCTGCTGTTCTGCTGGAACTGATGACTTGGTGCGGCCTTGCCCTCTTGATCTTACAATGAAAGAAAAAATTCCATGACTTCCAAGACTCACAGCAGGGGCTTGAAAACCCTGCTCTAGAGCACATGAAAATTAAATCAAAACATTTTTGAATTTTCAGTTATGATAGTTACACAAGATTGATTTGATTTATTCACTGTCAATGAATTCCACAACATTTTAACGACAACATCTGTATCTATACATCTTCAATTTCCTTTTTTAAATGAGTCATTCTATCGGTTCCTTACCCATAAGTTTCAATTCTGCTCAACCTTTTTATTGCCCTTTGACCCCCGTCCTCTCCTCAGCCCTGCACCTTGCCGTCATGCAGGGCCGCCTTAACAACGTCCGAGCTCTTCTCACCGAGTCCAACATCGACGCCGAGGCCTTCAACGTCAGGTATTGCGTCCTCCACCCTCCACCCTCCAGGTCCAGCTGTGCTGTGTGGAGCGGCCCGCCTCTCGTGTTGTCATGACCTCCCTGTTTGTCTCCGCAGGGGTCAGTCACCGATGCACGTCCTGGGGCATTATGGGAAAGAGAACGCTGCTGCCATCTTTGAGTTGTTCTTGGAGTGCATGCCTGAGTATCCCCTGGATAAACCCGACAACGAAGGGAACACAGGTGGAGGAACGCTTCCAGATGAGTTTGATGGAGCAGAGCAGCCATGCTCAAATTGAGGAATGTTAAAGTCTTCTGCGGCCCACCCCAACTTTAATCACAGCCACATACACCATACGGATCAAAAAGAATTCCCATAAATGAGAATAACCTCATTTAAATACCAGGGCTTTTAGTTCTGATTACTTTTTTTTAAATGTAACTATTTAATCATAAATATTTTATGGTCATTTCAAACTTCAAAATTAAAAACGTTTTGTTTATTAATTGTAAATGAATCTCCCACCTGTCGTAGCTTCATGGCACAGCAGGGGGTGAGAATCACTGCTGTGAACCAAGTGCTGTCATGGACGTACGAGCAGCGTCTCTGTTATCCACTAACTGCTGCTTTTCCACCGGGAAAATCTGTTGAAGTCCCACATATTTCACTCTCGGGTCATAATGTCAAGTTCAAAAATAATTCCCTCTAAGAAATTGTAATTAGTGCTGTGCGATGAAACCATAACGATAATTATGGCCATGTTTTTTTCCTCTGTGTCAAAATAAAATCGACTCCATCGTTTTGATCAACAAAAAAAAAATAATCCACAGATCGTTCATCTCCGCGTTGGGCAAGTTGAAACAGAAAGCCAATCAGTGACGATGTAAAGATGACCTCATCTCCAACCAATCACGTTTGTGGCTTTAGAAACAAGCCCCGCCCCCTCCCTCATGGACAGGTTGTGCTTGTAAACACAGATACACACAGTACACACACAGTACGCACAGTACACACACACAGTACACACACAGTACGCACAGTACACACGGAGCCAGCGTCCAGAAGCAACAAGGACACCAACATCCATACTTTGGTGTTTTTTTGATGTTTAAGTTCGACCCAAAGCAGACGCTAAATATTCATTGTGTTGTAAAAAACGTTATTTAGATCTACTTGTCATTTTTATTTTGTTTTAAATTTGATCAAAATGTTATTGAAGTAAAATGTTAAAGTGGCTGCACTTGTTACTTACGGATCACAAACAGAAATGATTTAATTAAGTAATAATAGCCGTAATATTTATTTATTTTAAAAACAGTGTTAACTGACGGGATTTATTTCAGTTTAAATATGAAAAATAGTTATTATAAATCCACATGCCTTGATGATGCCGTTCTCTATGAAGCCTGCTTATCGATGGTTTTTATTTGACTGGGACCGAACCCTTCCAGGACCGGTGGAGCGGCTCCACTTTGTTCTAAACTCTTGCGCCGCGTGTGTTCTCTCCCAGTTCTTCTTCTGGCCTACATGAAGGGCAACGCTAACCTGTGCCGTGCCATCGTGCGAGCGGGTGCACGACTGGGCGTCAACAACAACCAGGGCGTCAACATCTTCAACTACCAAGTGGCCACCAAGCAGCTGCTGTTCCGCCTGCTAGGTCAGCACCAAACACCAGCCTCAGGTGGTTTCAGCTGCAGTTTGAGTGCAGGCTCCGGTTAAACCTCCTCCATGTTTGATTGTGCTCCAGACATGTTGTCCAAGGAGCCTCCGTGGTGCGACGGCTCCAACTGCTATGAATGTGCTGCCAAGTTCGGCGTCACCACTCGAAAACATCACTGGTCAGTCCTGACATGATTATTATTTCTGTATATAGCATGTTGATGCAGGGAAGCTCTATGGATTATTTGACGACATCCTGAGTATTTAGAAAAAGTATTTGATAATAAAACAAATACAACTTAATACCTAAATTCCCCTCGGGATTTTATTTTGTTATTTTCTATTTGTTGCGATGTGAGCGGCACCGTCGTTTCCCTGCGGGGATGAATAATGTACAATCGGTGCTTTCATCAGATAGTGACACAGGAAATGTCTGACAAACAATAATTGTTATGGGATGTTGTGGACGAGCAGGAAGAGCTTCATGGATCAGAACAAACCGCAAGACTCTGCTGTCGTGCAGCTTTCGACACGACCATAACGAACATCCCAGAGCATCTCAGTACACAGCCCTGCATCTCACCTTTTATTTACCGTTTGCGTCCGTTGTTTAAATATTATTTCAAACTCTGTCAATAACCTGGTCTTCCCCTCCAGCCGACACTGCGGACGCCTGCTGTGCCACAAGTGCTCCATCAAAGAGATTCCCATCATCAAGTTCGACCTGAACAAGCCAGTGCGGGTGTGCGACATCTGCTTCGACGTGCTGACTTTGGGGGGCGTGTCCTAATGCGGCCCGCCGCCCGGCCACGCCTTGCCCCGCCCCCTCCGGCAGCGCTGGGTCGGGGGTGCCGGCGGAAGGGACCGCGGGGGCGGACGCTGCCACGCCCGCTCCGTCACTAACCACCGCTGTCCTCCAGGAATGAAAACACCGTCGTCTGTTTGTGTGATGGGTGTCGTGGAAGAGGAGATTCTCTCTCTCTCTTCGCAGGAAATGAGTTTTAATGGTTGGGTCGGTGCATCTCTTACTACCAAGTGCTGTCATCAGAATCTATTGTGAATATGTATTTGGGTTCATGTTGATCCGTGAGCGTCTTGAGTTTCATGACGGCGTCTGTCGCTCAGCTCCTACGTCTGGTTCCAACGCAGGAAGCGGTTGATGAGTGAATCAACCAGGTTGTTGTTCAAGGTCACGGGGTCATTGGAGTTTGGATTTTCAAAGGATGTGGAATTGGTGTGAATGTCGAGCCAGAACTCCTGATCATTCCAGTTCATTCTCTTAGCAGAACAAAGCTTTTCAAGGTTGGTTTGGGGTTGATGACGGATGATTAAATCAAAGTTTGGAAACACTTCCCGACACAACATCAATATTAATGCTCAATCGTTTTGTGGACGTCACAAACCGACCTGTTCTGCCTCCGCATGTCACGCTATTTGTAGCCTTCGTAAATTGTCATGATCATGAGTCACGTTCCCCAAATCAATCACCAAAGGATTACATTCCATTATTATTTGTTGGCCTTCCACGAGGTCTGTTTTGGGATCTGAACATGATTCCCGGATGTTGCCTCAGGTCAAGTCCTTGACCTTCTCACCTTTCAATGCTTCTTGATGGCTCAGCCTAACGGTGCACTTTATCAAGAGGACGTGACATTTCTGATCATTTGGGGGAATGTGGAGTTGGGAGGCGAGGCCCATTTAGGTATTGTTAAATTGTACAGATAAATGTGTAATATTTTTGACCACTACAACTGTTTTGTACCTAATGCAGTTTGTGCTTGTCATTGTGACAAACTTAATCATGCCTCTGTTAATCTTTAATGCACATTGTATTGTACGCTCAGATATCTAGACTGTCTCTCCCTGGTGTATCATTTTAGAGAAAGGGGGGGACAACTTTCCATAAAGGTCATCAGAATAACAAGCTGTCGTGTTGTCTTTGTGCCTTATAGCCTGGCCTTCACTCTGAAAAGAACCAACCTTTGGTCATAGTTTCATATTGCGGTGACGACCCGTGAGCTGGTTCTGGCAGCATCAGCCGACCTCCTCCCCCCCGAGAGGACAGGAGGCGGCGCGTGGCGAGCAGCCCTGGTACTCCTGCATGTTGGGGTTTTCGGCTGCAGTGGGGTCTTCCACACAAACACAGCGGGAACGTCCGGAGCCGGGAGAGTAGAGCTTCCTGGGGACGCCCGTCCAGACTCTGTCAATTCCCCCACTGCAAAGGAAGGAAATGTGTGTGCGTGTGTGTATATATACATATACATATATACACATATATATACTTTTAAATTAAATATACGAGCGCACGCCCGTTCAAAATGTAGGACTTGCGCATCCGCTGGGCAAGGCTATGTTTAGCTAAGTCTGATCACTCCTGTCCACACTGGAAGATGAGAAGTATGAGGGGCCTACGAACACAAACTGTGAAATAAGATGAGTCTGTTTTTTGTGAGCGGCCAATTACATAAAACATGTCCTGAAGCATCCTGTTGTCGTTTGCAGCCCGACCCTACTTGAGCTTCAGTAGAAATAGAACCGCCCCCATGTGAGTAACTAAACAAATCTTTTAAAAGGGAGGAAATTAATAATCAGCCGTCTGTGAAAAAAGTGCAAACGATGTCATTTAAAAATAATTAATAATTGTGTAACAATGGAAAAAAAAACGTATGTGGGACATCGACTGTCAGCTGAAGCGCGATCCAATAAAAAAGGTGTTTTTATTGTAGATGTATTTATTTTAGTTTCCAACCTTCACATGAAACAAGAGTCCCTTTGAGGTGCCCCCCCCCAAGCTAGAAGTTACAGGTACTCCCATCTATCTATAAATATCTATATAGATATATAGATATATATAGATATATATAGATATAAATATCTAGATAGATATATATATCTATATCTACAGATATCTATATATATATAGATATAGATATAGATATAAATATCTATATAGATATATATATATATATATCTATATATATATATCTATATCTACAGATATCTATATATAGATATATATATATAGATATAGATATAGATATAAATATCTATATAGATATATATATCTATATCTACAGATATCTATATATAGATATATATATATAGATATAGATATAAATATCTATATAGATATATATATCTATATCTACAGATATCTATATAAAGATATATATATATAGATATAGATAGATATATCTATATATAGATATAGATAGATATAGATAGATATAGATATATAGAGGTCTATGTAGATATAGATGTCTATATAGATATATAGATACCTATATATAGATATATATATATCTATATATATAGATATATCTATATCTATATATCTATATATATCTATATCTATATATATATATATCACACACACACACCTTAACAACCGAGTTCCGTTCCTAGGACCAGGTCGTTAAGTGACCTGTTATTTCACGGTAAGGGGGCGTGGCCATTGTACTGTTTATAGTGTATATGTTATTTCACGGTAAGGGGGCGTGGCCATCGTGTAGTGAATACTGACAGACTGGGAACTGAGACTGAGGTAAGGTTCCGTAAGGAGGATTTACATTTATATTTAAAATAACACAGACAATTATTTCTATGATATAATTACAGAACCTAGAATCGTGATTGTGGCACATTTTAGTATTTTCAGAGCTTATTGTGCGTAATCACCGGGTGTCATGACATTTCACTACATATATGTATGACGCATGTATATGTATGTGACAAATAACCTCTTGAACTTGAGAACGGAGATGAGATGTATATAGTATATAAAGGGTGCTGCGCGATGAGATGCTTAATGCCGGGACGTGAGTGAAATGCCTCATCTGAGTGGTATTTTCGGCAAAAAACTTCAAAAAACATGTTTTGGGGACCTCAGAGAACAAAATTAACTTTTGTAAAAAGAAACATAACAAGTCCTCTTTAATATTACACCTGTTGCATGTCCCAGTTGAACCAAATTTGACAGTGCACATCCTTGGGTCCCCAGCAATACACCCACCAAGTTTAAAGTACATCGGATGAACGATTGGCGAGATAATTGAAGGACGTACATACAGACAGACGGACAGACAGACAGACAGATTCCGTCCTTTGCCCCCGGTGTATGAAAGTGTTGATTGCAAAAGTGCCAGTATGAAATGCATCTTTGGACATTTCTCTATACTTCTAATCTACATCCTGTATAGTATGTAGATAAGTATGTATGATATAACAAGGAATATAAATGAACAAGTCCTTGCACTGTGTACAAGTACATTTCTTATGTGAAGTTGACTTTCCTCTGTGCTGTCTTGCTGCCTCACATTAATGTTTAGAATTAACCAATTGTGCATCTCTTAGAAAATCCAGTCTGTGGACAACGTGAAAATATCCTCATGAAAATGCTCTCGAGTAGCCAATTAAAAGTTTTTATTTGGTTGCCAATGAGTTGAATTTTGACATTTTTACCACATTAATTTTGTCCCAATTGCGTTTGATGTATTCAGCAAAACATGGGAGACAAACACGCCGGATCTTTTTCTGGTCGTCCACAACCCAACCCAACCCATCTCATCTCATCCCCGCCCCGCCCCGCACGACGTCCCTACCTTTTGGTCGAGCACCAGACCCTTCCTCCCAAGGCAGCGCTCCATTCCGAGTTGCACGCTGGGAATTGTTCCCTCTCAGCCTGAACCTGGGCCTTCAGCCTCAGGCCCTCCGACCGCCTGCTTTCCAGCTGCATCAGGGCCGCCGTCGGCCGCCCGCGCTCTGAGTAGAAGCGGCCGATCAGACGGCCTAAAAGACAGGTGACAGGAAAGGTTCATACTCTGGGGGAACTGGCGGTGCTTGTGCACAGTCGTAAGCGTTGGGTTGTACAACATATTAGAACGCACCCACGGGCTTGTAGTCCTTCTGGTAGAAAGCCAGCCAGTCATACAGGACCAGCACCTGCGACGGGGAAAGAGCGGACACGTCGTCCGTCAGCCCGGCTGGTGTGAAGTCTCCGGTAACGAAGGCCAGCGAAGCATCTTTACCTGCCCAAGGTGGGAGGGAAATATCCAACGGTTTAGGTTGTTTTTTTTGGCTTATATTTAATGTTTATTGTACATAACCCTTATTTTATTCCTTAGGTTCATCTTTCTTGATCATTGTTGGGTTGATTTTATTAGTCATTGTTGCATCGACCCTTTAGGTTTATTGTTGGGTTTTTCCTCGGTGATATTTGTTGTTTATATTAGCTTTACTGTACGTTGCCAAAGCCATGATTTTTATTTTGTAGTTTTGTAGTTAAATTTGAGGTTTACTGGATACTGTCCACTTTATTTAGTGTATATTTATCTTCGCAGGGAAGTGACCCACCTGCCATGCCGTGATAAGCCCCACCGGGCCCGTAATGTCTGTCCCCCGAGTGGACGTCGAACACCTGGCCCAGGATGGAGAGGTACAGGCCCGGGCCGCCTCTCTCCCCGCTGTAGCCACGCAGCTCCTGCTTGGTGAGCAGCCGCACAGGTGCACTCCGGCTCGCCATGAGTTCGGAGGACCAGTCGCTGGGAATAAGGAACAGCGCCAACAACACGGAGCAGAGCGCGACACAGACACAGCCAGGCGCCATGTTCCTCCGAGCACGAGCCCGCTCAACAGGCGCCGTTTCCGCCCACGCAGTCGCCAACGCGCATGCGCAGCCTTCGCGGTCCGCTTGTTGTTGTTGTTGTTGTTGTTGTTGTTGTTGTTGTACGATACGATATACGATACAACTTTATTGGTCAGTAGGGCACTGAAATTCATTTTGCGTCCCTGGGAAAGTCCCCTCAAAACATCTAGGACGTACATTTAGGACGTTGTTGTTGTTGTTGTTGTTGTTGTAGGAGAAAAGGGGAAACCTTGAAGTTAAGGATGTTCACTGAAACAGAAACACTAAAAGCACAATGAACTCGTTTTAATGGATTTTTATTCCACCTATTTGCATCAAGTATTGAAACTGTTTCAAACTCGCACATTTTGATTTGTGAAAACGACATTTTGCTGATAATTATTACATTAATACGATATCGTTATCGATACTTATGCTTCTTTAAAAAGTAAACATTCATGTTTTTACGGTAAAACTAGATATTTACCAACATTCAGTGTCTCCAGTTCATGAAACCATGAAAAAAGAACATGAACATAAGTGAAACCTAAACTTGCATTACTGTGTTGTTGTTTTTTTAAATATGAAACGATATCATAACATTACCGGAGCAATTCAACCCAACATGAATATCTTTTGCAACATGTATTTCTGGTGTTTATGTTTTGATCTTTATTCTTGATTCCATTCTTTAGCTCCGCTTTCGGGAAAGGACGGCGCGGGCAGATGACGTCCCTGGCTGCTTCCGGCGTGCAGGACGTCACGGTCGTGAGAAGCTCCAGCGTCGAGGCCAGAGGTCTGCGTCCGGAGCAGCGGAGCGGACCGTCCCCCCGACAGGAGCCAGGAACACCCCGAAAAGAAGCCTCGAACCACCCTTTAGCCGCTCGAACAACATGGGAAACGCGGAGAGCGGCTGTGGGGGAGGAGGAGGCTGTAGCGGCGACGAGGAAGACGTCGAAGCGGAGAGCCCCGGCTTCGCGGAAGACAGTCCGGCCTCCGCGGCCACGGGCGGCGCAGGCTCCGGCTCGGGCTCCGGGAAGAGCGGCAGGGCGGCGGGGAGCCCCTCGCAGCAGACCGCCCACGGACCGCCGACCCCCGGCGTCCTCCTGGAACAGGTGAAACTGAGAGAAGCCGCGGCTCGGATCAGCGACTCGGGCGTCGCCATTCAAGAGTCGGTCCTCGCCGGGAACGAGGGGGTCCTGGTGCGGTGGCTGGAGGACCGGCTGAGCCGCGGAGAGGAGTCCGTGAACGTGGAGCAGTTCTGCGAGATGCTGGAGAGCAGGGACGCGGCCAGGGAAGAGTGTGAAGAGGTGAGGTTGTGTTGAGAAGTCTATTGACAATAATACCACGATTCGAAGTGTACGTGCACCAAACTAACTCTTTATAGTCGTCATTTGTCTCATGTTTGTTTTTTGTTTTACTTCGTGTTTTTCTCGTTTTGGTCCCAGTAACACACCTCTCCCATGACACATAATGAACCTTCTCTCGGTTGACGTTTGTCTGTGCTCGCTTGTTGTCATGAGTTAACGTTCAGGCTTTCATTGCGTCCATTCGGGGCCCTTTACATCCAAAACAATTAGTTTTGTTGGTTGGACGTTGAACGTTTGTTGTTCAACTGAAGGTGCAGAACAATAGGTCAACTTATGAATGGCCCGTCTAGTGAGTGGCTTTGTTTTGGGTGGACATGGAATAGCATGGAAAAGTAAAAGTGGTAAATATAGGAAATGATGTAGTACAATAAAGGAATTATATGGTAAAATGGAATACTAAAGAGGGACGTAAGTGGGATGGGAAGTGAAAAGGCGAGTCCAAGTCTGGCAATCTATTGCTCTCTCCACAACCTAGAACATTTCCTTTAGTCCCCCCCCCTAGTTATTCTTTTCTTTGCGGTTATAATTATGTATATTTTTAAACGATATATTATTAAACTAATATTACTATTATCACCATTAGTACTATTATTCTTATTATTGCTGTTATTTTTGTAATGCTACATTTTTCTGTATTGCTGTAATACTGCCACCTCCCCTTATTTGAGCATTGTCAACCAGGTAAGTAAGTAACTTTATTTCTATCACACCTTTCAAGAGCAGGGATGTAGCAAAGTGCTTCAGGGAAGCAGACGTGGAAGGGCTACAGACGTGGATAAATGCTCATTGAAACAATGCTTCATTCCTCCTCAAAAGTGATGAAATTAAAAGCATTTTTCTCATGTATACCTGCATGCCTTTGATATGTCATAGAGTAAAGCAAAGAAACCGTGAAAAGAGATCAATTATTGCTAAAGAGATTAATTATATTCTAAAATGGCCCAGACAAATTTGTTGGTACCCTTCGACAAATTTGTCGGTACCCTTGGACGAAAAAAGAAGAACCCACAATTTTCTCTGAAATAACTTGAAACTCACAAAAGTAATTGGCATCCATCATTGTTTATTCCATATTTAATAGAAATCAGACTTTGCTTTTGATTTTTGATTGAACAGAATACTTTACATAATAAAACAAATGATGGGACCCTTAACCTTAACATTTGTTGTACAGCCTTCAGAGGCACTCACTGCAATCAAGCGATTTCTACCTGTTTAACATTGACAAAAATAATAAGATATAAGTTGTGGTGACACCGTGTAAACTCAACATATTAAACCTGAGAAGATGTGTGCAAAAGTGTATTGTAGAGTTTTGGCATCCATGGTTGGCGGATTTTTTTATCTGTTGCTTGTATATTGTAAGTGACTATAAGTGACTATCACTTTTTAAGTGAGGGTTATCTCTCCTTTTTAGGCTTTTGGTCAGTTTGATGCTGAGGGGGATGGGGTGGTAGATGTGGAGAGTATGCTCCTGGCTCTGAAGATCTCCAACGGAGCCAATCTACAAGGAGAACTGAGTCATGTGATCAGACAACTACAGGCGTGCTCCCTAACTCCAGGTAGGCAAAGGAATGTGATTACAAGGGTCATCCCGATAAGCTCTGGAGGCGAGGTTTCACGAAGGAGGCGGCAGCAGATTAAAATTATTTTTTTTTTTTTTAATAATTTTAAAGGTTGTTTTTTTTTTTTTTTTCCCATTCCAACCTTCATCTGTTTCTTCTCAGGGTTTGTTGACATATTCTCCAAGTCTAAAGACCAATTAGGTGCACACGCTTCCAAGATCCTGAAGTTCTTGCACAGGAACCGTATTCCCAGCAGTTCCATCCCGTTCCCACTTTTGGAGGGCTACAACAGCATCTGTACCATGAGGTCCACTGTGGTCCAGAATTTCCTGGAATTAATCTTGCAAAGGGAGAAAGGTGATTGCCGGAAGCTATGATTTGGGGATGATATATAGCCAAACAGCCTCGTGTCGTTATGTCAACACTGATTACATTTTGAAAGTTATTCTTTCTCTGACATGAGAGAATATGTGTCTTGGTTTCATAGCCTTAAAGGAAAACTTTATGAATTAATTTTTCCATCAAGTACTTTTTATTGAAATAAAGTTCATTTTAATTTAAAGAGATCTAAACAAAAAGCAAAAAATACAAACAAATCCAAAGGCTTTTTTTCTTCAATCATTGGGAGTCAACCCAATTGATTGGCATCAGAATCTATTCAATTGATCTGGTTTTGAGAGAATAGCATCAGTCGACTGCCACAAGTTTTCCTTTGAGCAAACATCAGCCATTCCCCTGTGATTCTGTCATCAGCGTCTCTGATGGCTTCTCTCCTCCTCAGATCTCGATATTCAGTACCGCGCCGATCTGAACCGGGACCCCGAGGTGGGAAAGGTGAAGGTGGTCACACAGTGTTACAGCTTCATAGAAGCTTCATCCAATGTTGCAGAAATCCACAAGATGACCAATGGCGAAACAGGGTCGTTTTGGCAGTCAGACGGCAGCGCTCGCTCACACTGGATCAGGCAAGAAGGTTTTCACCGGCACACTCGTGGCTTGAGGCTTTGCCGTGTGCTCACCAAGGCCGATCATTTCAATACTTTAAATCTCGTTCTCCACACGGCCCATTTTTAACATGGTATGGTGCTGTTCCCAGGTTAAAAATGAAACCAGATGTAGTGCTGAGACGTCTAGCCATTGCCGTGGCCTCCAACGACCACAGCTACATGCCTCAGCTGGTGTCCGTCGCTGTGGGGAAGAACAGGCGCTCCCTACAGGAGATCCGGGACATCCGTATCCCAAGTAACGTCACTGGCTACGTAGCGCTGTTGGAGAACGCCAACATCACACATCCATGTGAGTCACACATCTGTCTGTCTCCATAGTGGTAATGCTCGCTTGTAACGGGCCTTTTTGGCAAATTTGATAGACCCATTTAGGGGGCTTGCGTTTAGTTTTTGGTCTCTGCTTTGTTCAGGATTAGTCAGAGCTAAGGTATAGCACAGTGTCCCTGTTCCAGGGGTCCCCAGCAAGATGATTACATTTCACCATTATTTAATCTGTATGACATTAGCACCATAAGAGAATATACAATAATAACTGTTGTGATCAGTTTCACTGTTATCTCTGTAATTATAGTGTAGACAGGTGTGAGAGTTTGGACTAAATAAGATCAAACAATAAAAAATCCTGTCAGATTGGGATCCCAGCAACTCGTATCCAACCATGGCTTAATGCTTTTCAAATTGATGGTTCTTAATATGAAAAAGGTTCAGAATCTCTGCTCTATTGTATAATGCATCCAAACATACTGCATCCTCAAAAACAGGGTAGGGCTCTAGAAAATTGTCTTTAGATATTTTGGATGCCTTATCTAATTGCTGATCTGGAGCATTGGAAGAATGAGTGTGACAGATAGGAAAGTGCTGTGAGTGATTTTCGTGATCAATTGGTGTACGTCGCCCATTTTATCTATTTTTTTTAATATAAATGTTTGTCCTGCCAACACAGGATCGCCAGCGGACTGAACTTAAGATTTCGATGAGAGTTTTGGGCAGTTGATTGTTATGAAGAAATAAATAGCTAGTGTTATCCTTTCAGTGTTATATATTTCATTTGTTCAATATCACCTTTTACTCACCTTTTTGTTTTGTTTTATTTACTCAAACAATTCACAGACATCCAAATCAACATCAAGCGTTGCCTTAGCGATGGCTGTGACACCCGGATCCACGGCCTGAAGACACTGGGTTACCAGATCACCAAGAGCAAAGAGATGTCTATTTCGGATGCCTCGGCCATCTGGTACCTGTCTCTCCTCACCTCCCTCGTCACCGCCTCCATGGAGACCAACCCGGTTCTGGCCCAGACTGTCCTGCAGACCACACAGTGAGACATGTTCAAAAACTTTGGTTGGTGGTTATGGCGTGATGTTAGAGTTGTCGCTGAAAGGGAAAGAAGATATGAATTATAAAGTTTACCTCCACTTCATATTTATCTTAAGCTACGCTAACTCAACATCAATATTCTCAGGGCTATCGTCAAATTATTGATTTTGAGGTTTTCATGACAAAATATTATGATCTATAGTGCCCAACACCAATACTCCTTTCCCACTACACCAAACACTCGCCCACACCCGCTTACATCTGGCATTGGTCACCAGTTGGAAAGGAACAACCTGGGTCTCAGTCCCGGGTTAAAATCGGCTCCACCGCCGATCGGCTCTGATGCGAACAGGACACGGGGTCGACCCGCTACTTTTTGGCACCTTGACCTGTGTGATGCGACGCGCGTAGAAATTTTGGACGCTGGCGCATAAATCGACACTAATATCCGTGTATCATTCCATCATTTCATATCCCATTTAGAATCCAAAATTAGAACTTATTGAATTTTTTACATATGGGGGACCGTGAAATGTTGTGAGTGTGGAGATCGCACCGTGGAGACCCCAGCGGAGAACCCCCACGCTCCCTGCCGGTTCCTGCTCCCCGCCGCTGAAGTACTGGTGCGGGCATCATCGAGTATCCGTACGCAGGTGCGCACCGGCATCATTGGAGTACACTGGAACCAAACACGCCCATTTTCCGGCGTGTTCGTGACGTCGAACGTGACGCACCAGAAAAATCCCGGGTCAGCCATGTATGAAAACGTGTAAAAAAAGAAAAGTGTAAAAGTAAAGTAGTAAAAATCTGATTTACAAAGATATGATTTAAACCATGTCATAAAAATTATATTGTGGTTATCCCACCTTCACCCCAACCTTAGGGCAGCAGTAGCTCCGGAGGTAGAGTGGTCGTCTGGGAACTGGAGGGTTTGTGGTTCAATTCTCAGTTCCTCCTGGCTGATTTTCAGAGGTTTCCTTGAGCAAGGCACCTATTCCTGAAGAGCTCCCAACAAGCTTGGTTGTCTACTTCCATGGCTGACATTACCATGGATGGGTGTAGGGCTATATAAAGTCCATTTACCATCTTATTTAAAATTGTAGTGTTGGTGATCACATTTGTCTAACCGTAGTGAGAGTGAGACCAAGACATTTGATTTGTCTTTTGGAGTGTGTTTCTTGACACAATAACAAGCATTTTTTGTCTCTCTCCTCTTCTAGAAAAGCCTTGCAGCACATGCCGCCACTTTCCCTCACACAGTCGTCCACCGAGTTCCCCAAGTTCTTCTCTGCTAACATTCTGGAGGAGGTGGATGGATTTCTTCTCAGGATCGCAGAGTAATGAACTGTTCTTTTCTTGCATTGCCTCTGAACGATGAAACACTGTTGGTATTTGCTGACATCAACAAATAGCAACAGTCAAAAATCAATGCACTCATCCAACAGGCTGCTGGCGCTTAAACAGAGGCTCCAGAGTCACAAGGCCCTTTGCCTGTACATTTCTTGCTTTTTTTGTTTGTTTGTTTTTTTATTCATTCATTCATTTATCTTTCTTTCTTTCTTTTTCCCAAACAAATCAAACTAGTGTGTGTGTGTGTGTGTGTGTGTGTGTGTGTGTGTGTGTGTGTGTGTGTGTGTGTGTGTGTGTGTGTGTGTGTGTGTGTGTGTGTGTGTGTGTGTGTGTGTGTGTGTGTGTGTGTGTGTGTTGCATGTTTTTCATTTTCAAATATTCATGGCATTTGTAGTTCATAAACAAACCTTGAAGTGTCTCTTTGTCGTCCTCCAGCTGCTGCGTGAGCCCCGAGGCAGAGGTGACCCTGCTGGCCTTCGCCCTGGCCAGAGGCAGCGTGGCCAAAGTGCTGCAGGCACTGTCCGGCATCAGTGACCACCTGGAGACGGAGTACCGAGCCTCCGCCCTCATCTCCTCCATGGCCTCTGTCAGGATGAGGCTGCTCTATCGCAACGGTAACTGGCCATGACACTGTTAGTACGTTGTTATTATGACAGGATGTCTTCAGCAACATCAAGAACGTACTCTTAGAGAAACAGCAGCGCCAGAAGTAGACTCAGGACCAAGAACATAACATACAGAATACTGAAACGGAAAACTGGCTTCACTGGCTTAAATGATGGCTTATTCAGCATTTCCTTCCTCGTGTTGCAGTGATTCTGTTGGATCATTGTGTTCCACTGTGTAAATGAGGACGATGTGATTGTTTCTGTGTGGTTGCAGGGAAGCCTCTTCGGCTCCAGCTGCAAGCCTGCGACGTGAAGAGCAAAGAGGAAAAGTCTGGACCGGAGAACATGCTGACCGATCCCTCCACCGGAGACGGTACAGCAGCAGGATCTATGGCCTAGCTCGCTAACTTTAAAGAGGGAGTCGTCAATTTTTGGACTTGTGTGTGTGGTGTCGTCCAGAAATACTGACAGTTGTGTTTTTTTCCCACAGGGTTCCTGACTGAGAGTGGCAGGAAGAGAGCCAGCATCATCTTGTCCACGGAGGACCAGAGCAACTTCCAGGTCACTCAGATGAAGATCAAAGTGAGTCAAGTTACCGAATGTCACAGTCAGGAGTGTTACGGTGCTCTCCGCCTCCTTACCTCTAACGTGCAATCCAAGGTGCGGAAAGGAGCCATTGGTGCAAAGTGCGGCTTGGTGTTTGCGTACAAGGGGGACGACTCCTTCGATGCAGAGAAACATTTCAAGAGGTTCAGAAAGTACGACTTGTGGGACTTCAAGGACTACAAAGAGTTTGTACAAGACAAGTAAGGATCTGCTTGGTGTGTTTTTCTTTGTCTGTATTTCATTGCTCTGTCCTTTCCTTAGATCAGGCTTTACCAACCGGGGGTGGCAACCCCCACGGGCTCGCCAGAGATTACAGGGGAGTTGCGAGGCTTTAGGCCATTTGGGGCATCTGTTTCCTAATAGTTACATGTTGGTTGAAAAATCTTCTCTTTGAAAATCCATGACTATATGTTATAATGTATTGTATGCCGTAAAAGATTAAGCTTTTTTATAAGCTTTTTTACCATTTTGATATTTACTATTTGTGAAACAATCCGGCCGTAGACGTCGTCTCTCATCTCCAACTCCATTCTCGCCTCTCAACTTGCTAATTGGACTGTAAACAATGACAGCGCACGGAAGAGGAAGTCTTGGCCTGGATATCCACTGGCTACCCCGGAACCCCAGAATTATTGCGTGAAATATTTCCCCAACCTTTTCGAAAGCTTTCAATTTTGCAAAATTGAGAATTTTTTTGCATTAAATTGCAAAATCAACAAAATATTGAAGAAGAGACAGAGCCTATGTCTCACAACAGTATTGATTTGGTGATAACTGTAGGAATTGAAAGGTGATTTTATCGACGTGTTTATTATCGAAATTAATGATGTGTTTATCTACAGCTAAACTGCAAAATTAATAAAAAAAAAAAAAAAAATCACTGTTGTGACCTCACTGGCAATAATACATTTACAGGGTACTGTGAAAACCTGAAGCAGACGTGCAGATTGAAGAAGTGTACTTTAATTAAACACCTCCTGCTCCTTCATTTCACTTAAACACAGCTGAGGGCACAACCAGACACTTGACATTAAGAATTCAGATGAGTAGCAGGGCTCTCAAATAGGCAGCTATTGAAGATCTAAAATTCACAAAAAAACGCCCATCAAGCAATATGCATGACACGTTCTTTCTGTTTTCAGCTCACTCAAAAAGGAGGAGAACTATATATTTTTAATAATGCCACCAGATCAATTACATGGATGTGTTAAGTTTATCCTGGATATAAAGTGCATGTCGGGCTGACGGCCTGGTGGGGTCTGATCCTACAGTCTGAAGGTTCCAGTCCAGTCTGAGGATGAGCCGATCGGCTGGTTCGAGCTGGAAGACGACTGGAACGACGTGGAGATCAAGCTGCAGCAGTGTCGCGTTGCAAAGGTGCATTTAATGCTGCGTTACAGTAAAGTCATCCAACTTTCTGAACTTCATAGACCGTTCTAGATGTTCTGAATGCTTTACTTGGTCATAATATCCACATCATATCTCATGAAAGCACCAATTGCCATTGCCAAAATATTGGAAAATTATTGACATTGAGTTATTTGTGAACAAAATATTGTGATATCTGACCCCTAATTCTCTTCTGTCATACCCTCCTGCAGTTCTTGATGGTTAAGTTCCTGTGCACCAGGCAGGAATGTGCCGAGCGCCTGGGGGTGCAGTCCCTGGGCTTCAGTGGGTACCTGTGCCCCGGTGCCGAGCATCTGGGAGACGTGGACGAGCTCAGCCCCCAGGGAGAGGGGCCTGAGGGCAGCACCACCACAGGTCTAACACTGCTCAACAAAACCCTGTTCTTCATCCAGCAGCTGACGCGGGACATGGTTAGTACTCCCCTAAGTTCCCACCAAACACATTTCTAACGCCATCTCTTGATGTTCCACTCTGTTCATCTTTCCTCTCCTCTCGTCCCACCTCGCAGGACGTCTCTCAGCTCAAGCAGAAGCTCCTTCTGGACTTCGGTGGCCTTGGCGTTGCCCTGTTCTGGAGCTTCTACAACAAACTTAGGGAGATGTGAGTAGAAATGATCTCAACAAAGATAAAACTTTGTTAATTCCCATATTGAAATTCAGGTGTTAGCAGCAGAAGTTGACAGAACAGTGAAAGTCAAAAAAGTAAAATGCAAATATATATTTTATGTATCAATATATGAAATATATATTGTATTATAAGAGCCATTTGAAACCGTTCCTCACATTCTTCAATAACCAAATTATAATTTAAATGCCGCTCTGGGCGGACTGACGGGCCGGCGGTGCACCTGATGATAATAATAATACGTTTAACCGATTAGGATTTCTGGTGCCGACTAGCGGGGGAAGCAACGTTTAATCGACTTGTCGACTAATTGTGTACAGCCCTACAGAGGATTTCAGGCGGCGCGCTCCAAACGATAACGTTTACTGAAGCTGGGCGGGGCGGTTTCGGAGCACCGGAGAGCGGATATCCATCATCGACAGCTTGGGCATGGCAACAAAATGTCGTATAGGAAACTGTGCCATAGTGGTACACAACGTGGGTGCTTGCGTGTGCGACCCTGCTGTAGGAACTCTGGAAATGTTTGAAAGACACACATATTTGTGTGTGCATGGATGCTCAGCGAGGGAGAAGAGGTGATGAAGAGCAGAGTTCTGCTGCTGCAGCTCCTGCGGAACTGTTTCCCCATCTTGCCCAACCCGCTGGAGAGCAGGGCAGCAGAGGAGGCGGCGTCGGCGGCGGCTTCTTCATCCAGCGACGCTGATGTACAGCACGACCCCGCTGGAGCCGTGTGGGAGCTGTACACACACCTCTGCCACGGTAACTTCACACTGTAAAACTCTGTTCATGTGTTCTGTGGGACATTTGACAAAATCAGTTCCTCTGGGTTTTTGCTTTTAATTTGTTGTTGTAACCTAAAATTCTTGATTTTGCAGGAGCTTTTCTCGAGAATCGCGATGCAGATTGCAAAATTGTCTTGGTGTCATATTTTATGAAAAAATACGTTTTTTTAGTATAATTGCAGGAATTGGCAAAACAATGCAAATTCCTTTACCACTACCAATGAAGAAAGAGTGATATGTAACCACACCTATGATAATATGCATTCTGCATGTCAGAGAAACCTCTGTAAGTATTTTAGTACTCTTTGTTATGTTGTATCATGTCGAGGTGAGGTACACATCCAGGAATAATGTTTTACAAAACTATCACGTCACTCCAACTCTAGGTGAAATTCAGAACAGATCCTCCTGACTTCCCGTGGAAAATAAAAAGTTTTACTTCTGGCAATGTCCGGGTGCGGTGTGTCTCTGTGTTTGTGTGGTGTCAGTGGTGGACGGTGCTGAGGCGGAGTCGCTGGTGGAGAAAGCCCTGCGCAGGGAGGCGGTCAAGGCTGTTCTGAGCGGAGCCTCCGTCTTCTTCCCTGACAAGCACAGCAGGAGGGACAAACTGTTCCACATGATGGTGAGATCAGTCAAAATGTCCCAAAGTTTTTGATGAATACCTCAATATTGATCATTTGACAATCTTTTGGGGATGACTATGGGTGCCTTTATAAGATGTTTACACACGGGACAGAGAAATTTGTGTTCTGTGGAATATTTTTTGAGAAACAGAGACATAGATTAGACCAGGTAGAACAGTTTATGAAGTTCTGAAAGTTGCACAACTTTACTGTAATGCAGCCTGAAAGATGACATTTAACTAAATCCCCCTATCCCCCAACGATAACCAAAATCCCAGACGATATCCATTTCCATGTCATGATGTCGAGATTGTAATCCATCACCCAGCCCTAAATATGGAGGACTCCATTCTAAGAAACAGCCGTCTTCTCTGATTAGCTACAAACCTACTACCCAGGAGTTGCGCCCGAGTGCACATACATACTTCCCTTAAAGTGACTGAGTGGTCTCATTTGTTTTAGAAAAATATCACGGAAGAGGATCAGCCGGAGTCGGTGAAGGTGACCTTTGAATCACTCTGTAATTATTTCAGGTAAGCTAACCTACACGCACGCACACAAATGACATGTCTGCACACATAGAAAAGCAGCTTGTGACTCAACTCTGTTCTCCTGTCGCCCTGAAGTGACCAGGACCCCAGCGGCCTCCTGTTGCTCCCACCCAAGGGAGCGTCTTCAGACTTTGACATCAGCCCCATCATGTCTGTCATGGAGACACTGATGCTGGTGGCAACCAGAGAGGTGAGGCCTCCTCTGTGCTCAGAACCAAAAACTCACCACTGCTTCATTCCTTTTGAATTGCAAAGTGCAGGACTTAAATCACCCCCCAAATAGTTCGTTTTTTTCCGTTAAGATAACACTTAATTAATCCCCAGGGGGGATTTATAGATAGATAGATAGATGTGTGTGTGTGTGTGTGTGTGTGTGTGTGTGTGTGTGTGTGTGTGTGTGTGTGTGTGTGTGTGTGTGTGTGTGTGTGTGTGTGTGTGTGTGTGTGTGTGTGTGTGTGTGTGTGTGTGTGTGTGTGTGTGTTTTTTTTATTTCAAGGGGTGAACAGATTTTTACCTTGACTCATGTAACCATACTCCTATTGTATGGATTTGGTGGTTTTGGTGCAGTTTGTCCAGAGTCGCAGTGCCCACCTAAAAGTCTTTTTTGCCCCCTCCCATCAGTGTGAGGTGATGATCGTGGAGGCGCGGGGTGGGGCCAGTCGTGCTGTGCTGCTCTCCCTGTTCTGGGCTCTGCAGGGCAGCCTGCTGTCCTGGTGCTTCCTGCAGCTCAAAGGAGGAGCCTCAGCTACGGCTGCAGAGCTGGCTAGGGACATCCTGGTCAAATGTGAGGGACAATATCACTTTCTGTCATTCTGTCACAGTTTCTGTCTTGTTATTTCTATTTAGTTTTCCAAATATTATTCCTTGGTAGTAATTAAATAGTCTTTAATTAAAATTAAAATAATACCAAAAATAATTGATTACATTTTAGGAGATCTTCATTTCAACATCAACATGTTATTTGTCCTTATATTTACTTTGTCAAGGTGTTCTGGGTTAATGCTGGTGTCTTTCCTGTAGATGTGGATCAGTTTTTGGGCAGTGCTCAGCGCGTGCTAGAATCCCTGCTGGAGAGCTACAGTGGCGCTGAAATAACCGCCAAACTGAGTGGCTCCATCCTGGCCATCGTGACCCGACAGCTGGTAATACACATTTATTTTTCCTTCTCATCTGCACATAAACAAGAGAGCAGAATGACAGAAAAGTACACATCTGCTTCGGAGAGGTCAGGGTATGCACAAACACTTTGAAACCAGTCATAGTTAATAACAGTAATTCTAAGAAAACAACAGAAAATAAAACAAAATACATTGCAAGAAAAATATTGGTGGTCTATATTATAATGAAAAGCTATTATTGCTTTATTTAAGACTAGTACTTGCCCATTAAAAATATAAGACTTTCTAAGACATTTGAATGGCGCAGTTTAACAAACCGTCAATGACTCAGTCCTGTGTTCCACAATGTAAGATGAAACTGCCGGTTAAAGTCATACCCCGCAGAAAGAGAGTCTTTGTGACTCAGTCGCAGAGCCCTGAAGCCCCGCCCCCTGCTGGCTCGCTGTTGATTGAAAGTTTATTAATACACATGTCGTGTGTCCAAATTGCACCAAATTCAACACGGCATGTCCTTGGGTCTCCAGCAATACACCCGCTAAGCGTGAAGTAGATCGGATGAACGGTTGTCAAGATAATTGAAGGATAGACAGACAGACAGACAGACAGAGATTCCTAGAATTATAGATAGATAGATCAGATCAGATTAGATAGATAGTTAGAAGTTAGATAGTTGGATGTATAAGTGATAGTAGGAATGGGACAAAAAAATTGTTCCTGCAGTATATTGTGATACTTCCTCGGCACCATATCTTGTTTGTTTTTGTTTGTTTTGTTTTTTTCACCATTATTATGATAATCATTGAGTGTCATTGCATATTATAATTCACTAATATCCAAGTCTGAATTCCACAAGGCAGCTTGTCTGTGTTTTATACCTATCCTATTCTGTCATTATTTTCTTACCCGTCAGATGATCTTCCTCTTGGAGCTGTGTTTCCTGGACATCCCTCACAGCGTGCTGCTCAAGAGCTTCTCCTCCCTGGTGGAGCTGCTCAAAGCCCTCTCCAGTGACACCGGAGACATCTTCTCTAAGGTCGGTGTGGCTGTTGTCTCTCCTTAAACACTCTGAAAATGATGTCCTGATTTCAACATAAACATACATAAAAACATTGAAAATAATCTGATTTTGTTTATTGATATGGAGTTCTGTGTGTAAAATAAAACAGTAAAACAGTTCCTAATCACTTACCTTGCTATCTAATCTAAATGAACTGTTCTTATAACAGTAGAGATGATCAGGTAGAATAGAATCATCGAGTTCATAACCTAGCCTGTTTCCACCTAATACTTACCTCTACCTTGTACCATATAGTATTTGGCTTTATACTTACCTGGAATACATTAATGCAACACCTGTCTTAAACGTAGTTAAAATTTGTGGTAAAAAGGCCTTGGAAGGCATAGAACTCTCGCCCTATAAAACAGGGAGATAATAAAACCCTGGTGTTTTTATTTTTAATTTTAATTTTTTTTACAATTTATTAAAGATTGTAAAAACGTTTAAATTGTTGACCGTGTACCCGGTTCCGGTCAGGTGGACCAGGAGAGCTGCCAGCAGCCTCAGCAACCGGTGGTCCTTAGAACATGGACCATGGAGTCCCTGCACAACTACGAGAACAGCCGCCATGAAACCACCATATTCGCCTGCCCTGGAGCCACGTCTTTCGAGGTGGAGTTTGACGAACGCTGTCAGACGGAAAAAAGGTGTGAAGCGATTTAAAAACCTGGGATTATTTGAACAACTTTCCTCACGAAGATACCACGTTGACGCATGTTCTGTGGAATATTTGCAGATATGACTACCTGGAGTTCACCGATGCCAGAGGTGGCAAGGCCCGCTATGACACCAAGGTTGGGACTGAGAAGTGGCCCAAGGTAGGAACTGAAAGTCCTTTGAAAAAGGGGCTTTGGTCATTTAGCTTCCTTTTTTTACATAGACAATTTTAGTATATTTTTTTCAAATTAAATTTTTTTATTTTTTTATATTTTATTTATCCCTCTCGGATAAATTAGTTCTCTGCATTTGACCTGCTCCTAGGTACTAAGATACTAGGAATCGGTCAAATGCAGGGGATTTCCACATGGGAAATAATACATTGTATAAAATAAATAATAAATAATTTCACATAGCTTATTACATTTGATGAAATTTAATTTTCATCAGCAAACAGGACAAACAGTCCTGACAAACCATCAAATCCGACAAAACACATAAACGGAACAAAAACACAACTACTCACAAAGACATGGACTGTCGACGTGTAGTGGAGAAACACTGTAATGGTGTGGTTTCATCCTGTCATACTCCCAAGATTCTGCTGATTCCTGCTTTGTTTTCAAGCGATCGTTTAAAATAATGATAATCACACCCAGCCTCGCACTCATCCTATCTCTGTTCTCTGGACTCATCAGAAACTGATGTTTGATGCGGGACCTCAGCTCCAGTTCCTCTTCCACTCCGATAGCAGTAACAACGAGTGGGGCTACAAGTTCACGGTGACGGCACAGGGCCTGCCCGACATCACTGTCTCCTGGATTTCGGACGTGCAGCTTCTGGTGGCGCGCCTGATGGGCCGGCTGGCCTCCAGGGCCATGGCCCTCAAGTCTCCTCATGGTCAAACAATTATTATTATTATTATTTTTATTTTATTTTTTTTGTGTCGTTTTTTAGGGCTTTGATGTTTCTGATCAGTTGTTCCCCAAACTGTGGTCCACTGATCTCTGTGGGTTTATTCATGATTATTTATAATAATATTACTTCCTCTAGAAATTAGATACTCATGTATTCATTTAGAACAGAAAACAGAGTTTGGCAGTCCTTCTGGGATTTTGTGGAGTTTTTTTTGATTATTGTCCCCAAAAAGGCTTAATTATGGAGCACTGTATCTCAGAACTTTTGTGTTGTTTTTGTTTTTTTGGGAGTATTATTGTGGCAATTGGCAAAAAATTGCTAGTCATTGCAATTTTTTTTTTTAACTACTGCCGATGAAGAAAGAGTCATATCACAGTTCTGCATATATATGAAACAACTGATAATATTTTAGTACTTTAGTATTTAGGAATCTTTTTTATTTTCTAAACATAAGGAACTACTGTATGGGCTCAAAGTAAAACGAAAATGAAATTCAGTTATTTTGCTTCAGTTCCAGTCATCTGTAAAATAAACTTTCCATTCAAAATACAATAAGCAGCAAATTGAATTGCTGTATGACGACGCTCTGTCGCTGCCTGTGACGTAGGCTGACTTCTTTGGGAAGGGTTGACAATTACGCAAACAAGAATAACACACACATCAACAACAATCTCTTAATAGGTGTCTGTTAAGTAAAAGACAGCCTTCAGCCAATCAGAATCCACTATTTACCCAGGACATGGCATGAATATCGTTTAAAGATTATTACCTTTTTCCTCCACTCAGACCCATGACCTGTGATTGTATCTCGTGTCCATTTCAGAAATTCGTTGCGTGAAGGAGCTATCATCAGGGAAAATGGCCCATGTGCAGTCGTCCCCTCTGTGGAAACCCATCCTCCGCCACGGGCTGTGTGAAGCGAGGAGCATGCCTCAAAATAACGAGCTCAACGACCAGGTACGGTGGATCACTAGTATATGTTCTCAGCGAGTATAGTTTGTCTGCTAGGGCTGGGTTAAAATTATTTATATAGTTATATTATTGAGTTTATTCTTTTGAATGCTTTTGAAAACTGTAATAGTGATACTTCTGATACTGAAGTATCAGAATACCGATACCGATACTGCCAACCTGCACGCATTTTGTGTACCTACTACTTAGTTCTTCCTCAAAATACGCAGGTACAAAATGCCAGCTGAAACTACACAAAAGTGTGTGTGCGTGTGTGCGTGTGCGCGTGCGTGCGCGCGTGTGCGCGCCGTGTGACAAATAAAGATTTTTCTTCTTCACTATATACACCAGTCACGCCCCCTTACAGTGAAATAACACAGGTCATTGCTTATCGACCAATTCGCTGAACGACCTGGACCTGGTTTTCTCAAAATATTTGAATATTTTTTTATTAGACTGAAATTCGTAATAATTGCCACCATATGCAATATTTTTACATTATGGAAATATCGCCCCACCCCCACCCCGCCTGTCACTGTTGGCGTGGTGGGCAGGAAATGCACGTTACGTAAACACCCAAGCGCAAATTCCTAGTTGAAGTGGCATAATGGATATGTTCTCCCTGCGATCCGGCGTAGAGGTTCACTATTTCTCCAAAGAAAACAAATACATGTGTTTTTATTTTTTTATTTTCGGTGTATTTATTGTAATTTAACGAAACCAATAGAGCACCGCACGTGCAGCCGTGCGTAATGGGATTACTTTCTACGTCACCCCCCTTGGTATTTCTCTGAGGCAGACAAAGACGTGGCCTCTGGAGGAGCTGAGCAGCTTTCTGGAGGACTTTGCCTGCTGGAACCCCAACCAGGAGCCCACCGACAGCCGCACAGAGCTGATGAGGATCCTGATGCAGTCCTGTAAGAGACCGCCCATGAGGAACGAGATCGCTGCCGGATCAAAGGTTGACCAAGCTGTGAATTCCATCTGGGCTGCCATGGTGTACCACTCTCCAAGCCTGAACCAGGCCCTGAAGATCTACGGTAAGGCACTGGTCAAAAGGACCAATTTTTACGGAATCAGTTGATGATTACATTTACATTTAAATTTAGTCATTTATCAGACGCTTTTATCCAAAGCGACTTACAAGGGAGAATAACATTCAAGCTACATTGCGACAGAGCTTAGTGTAACAACAACATTCGTGTAACAATAAATACTGCAAGGTAGTGCTAAGTAAGAATGATGAATGATGTCATGTTCTTAGAGGGCTAAGCCACATACAGGTAGAAATTAACAACCTACCTGTCTAACAACCTACCTGTTTAACAACCTACCTTTGAACCACCGCTGGGACTCTCTGACCAGTCTGTATGGTACACTGTACAATACCAAGCATCTCATCACCCTTTATATACTATATACATACATATATATAGTATAAATACTATATACACCATATTTACTTTAAGCACTATATATAGGATATATATACTAGATACACTATTTATACTACATAGACATCCTAAACGAAACTATACTAAACATCCCTAGATGTTACAGGGTAAATACAGATACATACAAATGCAGATCCCATTGTTCTGATTGGATAAAAACAATTTTACTCAGATTTTATGCATATGATAGTGTGTTCTTTATACTATGACAGTTTTCCTAAAATTAGATAAAATCACAATATACTGTACTGTTGATACGATAAGCCTTGCTTGCAGTATCACAATATATCACAATATATTTAATTGTAACCCCTGTATCCTATCGCCAAATTCTTGCCAATCCACAGCCCTAATCACACAGCTCTGTGTTCTTAATTCACTGTCATTATCACAGTGATACCGGGACCGGGAGGATTAATTCACTTATATAACCTTTATTTCTCCTGTCTGTCCTATCTATGCGCGAGTAGTGGGTCAGGGCTGCAAGTCGTGTCTCAGTGAAGATTTCGTTCAGGCCTACTCACTGGCAGAGGGCATCAGGACGTGGATGGTGGGTGGAGCTTCCTTTGCTTTTCCATTGGCTGATTCATTTACTCAGATTTTAAACTCATGGGTGCTTTTCTGTTGTTTTGTCAGTTGGAGATGAAGCAGAGATACCTGGTTGGGAAAATGAATTTTCCAGATGAGAAAGACGGGGGTCATGATGAGGTTACCATGGATACACTGGGTGAGTGCTTCAGCATAAGAAATGCCAAACCATAGTCTCAACCTTCCAAGTCAAGGACCGTCAATTTTATCCTCATTAGGCAAAGGACTAAGGATGCAGTTGATACGATTTTCTCTGTGGGACCCAAATCTGAGAAAATGCACATTTGTTTGATATGTTTTGGTGTCTATACTATAGTTACGGAAGTAAGAGTCAAACTATGATCAAAACTGTCATTGTTCTTTAATGGCGCTCACTAAATGAAATAATGTTGAAGTTTAATTATTCATCAGTTTGCTAGGGACCACAGGGAACCTTGTTTTGGACTTATTGTATAATCTGTGGTGTTTTCTTACCGGTTGGTCTGCCCCCTCTCCCCAGCCGAGGTGTGTATTCAGAAGAGCCTCCTGCTCTTCAGATTCGCCCCCAGTGGGGCCTCTGGGCAGGATAACGACCCAACCTCTTTTACAATCTCAGAGGCAGACTTCCAGGCCAGTCCCTCCCAGTCTGCCCAGGCAGCCCAGGCACAGGCAACAGAGCCCGGGCCTAAAAGCGAAAGCAGGGTGGGCGGACTGAGCCAGCCCCCCGAGGCTCGGGCTCCAAATTCCCCCTCCCCGACTCTGGGTTCCGTGGGCAGGAGCCAAGGGCACGGAGGCTCCACAGAGAGCCTCTCGTCCCAGACGGGGGAACCGGCCTCCCCCTCTGCTTTTCCCCGTAAAGCCCCCTTCAGTCGTGGACGTCTACGCCTGCTCTCCTACCGCTCCATGGAGGAGCCCCGCACGGCCCCCTCGGTCAAAGACCGCTACCCCATCCTCAAACACATCCTCAATTTCATGAAGGATCAGGCCCTCACGACAGCAAGGTGACCACGGGCAGACACACCGTTTATCATTTTCTTTATTCCAGGGTGACTGTGGTTCCTTAAAAAATGTAAAAGTAAAAGTCATTAAATAGTCTTAAATTAGAATTTAGGCGATTTACCGACTTGCTTGATATTTACCATCATAGGTATCTATAGAGAGAAATCAAAGAAAATCCTTGGCCTTATCTGAAATTCTGTGGAAAAAGTATTGGTTAGATGTATTCCAGTTCCTCATCACTTACCTTGTTATCTGACCATAACCCTGTTTCTACCTTAAACTTACCCTGTCCTGTACCAACCATATAGTGCTTACCTTTTAAGAGAGAGATTTGTCCAAAAAACGCAGTCTCAAATGAATCTTATGAGTCTTAATTGTGTCAAAGTATAGATGCCTGTTGTAGAGTGAAGTGACTGTTGTCCTCTCTACGCAGCATTCTGCAGACCTTGGCCCTGAATAAAGCTCAGGCTCAGAGCGTGTGCCGGGTCCTGGAGATGGTCCAGCAGTGTCTACGCTCCCTGGGGAGGCCGCACCTCTTCCACGCCCCCTGCATCCTGTTCCTGCAGGAGCTCCTCGCCTGCCAGAAGGACTTCACTGGGTATTTCAAATCTGCTACCATTTAAGAAGGAGACTGGCAGGGGTGAAATTGGGCCTTGTGTCATGCATCATAAAAAAAGATAACTTTTTATAGGTTTGCAAGAGATGAAAGTTAGGGTCCACCCATCCACCAAATCGCAATCTAACCCCTGTATACCAGCTGGTTTAATGACTTGTGTTTGAGGGCAATCCACTCCCAAGTCAATGACTAAAAAACTAAAATAAATGAAATCTCTTACATGAATGTGAGCACAGAGTGTTTTCTACTTTAAAATTAAGTTATTTGATCAGTTCTGTGAACCTGAAATTGACTCTGGGTTTATTAACAGCTCCAGTCTTTGTAATGGAACTGCTCTACCGTTGAAACACATTTTAATAAATGTTGTGTTGATTTATCGATTCATGTATTAAGTTTACATTTAATCCTCTTTCTCAGATATTTCTCCCAGTTGTCAGGCAGTGGGCAGGAGCTCTGGGAGGAGGTGCGGCGCTCATACCACCGGCTGGTGCTGATGCTGGTGGAGGCGGCGCAAGGTTTCAACAGCCTGAATGAGAAGTAAGAACCTGCAATAGTACAATTACAAGTAAACTATAGCGTCCATTGTCACCTTCAGTCCTGTGTGTCCTGTCAAGAGCTTGTCTCAATTATCATGTCATCCCGATCCCAATTATTCTATCTCTCTATTGCCATTGTTGGATTCTCATGTTTCCATCAAAACTTTGTGGGAATTTCGAGCCAATGTTAGAAATGTTGCACTAAATACAACATTTTAAACATTTGGGTTGAGGCAAATTTTACCTTTATGTTCCAGTGCTCGTGGCTCTTCTTTCCAAGGTGGATATGTGTTATTCCACTATTGTAGAGGCATAAAACAAACAAACAAAAATACTTTGTGTGTATTGGTGTTATGCTAAATTCTCCACCTCAACATCCCAGAGCCCTCCTCCCTGCGCTGTCCTGTGTGCAGACCTGCTTGTTGCACCTCCTGGATATGAGCTGGGAGGAGCAGGACCTGCCCCTCTTCCTAAAGATCAAACTGCCTGAACTCCTGCTCAGCATGTCTCAAGAGAACATCAGTGTGCACGACATCGCCATCAGGTATGGCCCAAGCGCCACCATGAAATAAGACGACCCTTTGTGGAGCGGCGAGGGTCTGCAATAGTTTACTGTAGCAATAAAAAAAAAAAAAAGTTGAACTTGTTCTTAGATGTGTGTTCTTGTCACATTCATAAACACACACACATAAAACACACACTTTACAACCTGTACGTTATTAGTTTAATAAACTCTTGAGCTGAAATCAGCGGAGCCATTCCTTGTCGTCTACTGGCTCTTTGACTGTTCCTTTGACCGTCAATTAAATCCATCAATGTTATTGATATGTATCCACTGCTACATATACATTCTACATTTTGTCTGATTTTATCTCCTCTTCAGTCAGTGGACGGAGGAGGATGAAATAGCCGTCTATAAGAAGAACCAGGACTGGATGGACGAATGTGTGGACGGCATGTTTGAGAAGTGGTATGAAAAGATTGACGAGGAGGACATGGAGGACAGGAGGAAGGTATGCTGCTGCAGAAAAGGACAATAAATCAAACAGCCCAAGGGTTAAAAATAGTCTCTTGCAAGGCTTGATAAATAAATCTGCCCTTGGGCAGTGCTTGACTTGCCCTTGTTCCAAAATAACACCCTCAAAGTTTCTTGTTGTAACAAAAAAGGACAGATCGATTGCTGCGGGTAAAACATTGGTCCATTCCGTAAAGAAAGAGAAAAAAATGTATCCGGCAGAATAACCCACCGAACACTGAACTTAATGTTCAGTATCAGGGAGGGCAACTCACTTCACAATCTCACAGGCAAATTCACAAAATCATTGAGCGGTTTTTGCGGCCACTAAACTTTGACAAACTTGGACAAAAACGGTTCCATAATTCCTATTTAACTCAAATATTGAAAAAAACAACACACACACACACACACACACACACACAGAGAGAGAGAGAGAGAGAGAGATTTTTTTTTAATACTTAAGCATTTGCCCCGTTGGAGCTGCACTAACGACTGGGCGAGCCGATTCTTTAACTAATTGTTTGCTGAGAATGGGAGAGGTTGTGCAAAGACATCTTAACCTTAACCCTATGACTCCAATATTTACTGTAGGAGTTTCCCGCCTAGTTTCCAAAACCCAAACAAATGCTGTGACTACGCCCTCTCTGTGTGGATGTTTGGTAGCTTAGTGCAGTTTGATAAGCTGCCTAGACTGTCGGTAAATATTTGATGGCAGTTGACATTCTCACACGGACCCCAACACCTCATTCTCTGGCGTGTTAACTGGGACCTTTTAAACATTGTGTCATCACACGGTACCGTCTACATTCAACCTTAGCGCTGGCCTCCTTCCACAGATGCACATGTTCATAGCAAGGTACTGCGACCTGCTCAACGTGGTGATCTCCTGCGACGGCTGTGAGAGGATGGCTCCCTGGCACCGCTACCGCTGCCTGCAGTGCATGGACATGGACCTCTGCAAGACCTGCTTCCTCAGTGAGACTCTGCCCTTCAGCCACCTTCACACTCCAGCCCACAATGGATCCAACTGGCGGCCGTCATAGTGCATGTGTCTAGATTTTTTTAAATTATATTTTGCATTGCAAAATATGTCAGAGAAAATTGCGGCGCTCAACCTCACCTGCCGTACAACATTGTGAAAACGTGTAGTTTGCTCAGCTGGACATTTACCATTTTTAATAAATGAGATAGTGTTTGCAATGAGAGCACATAATAACAATCAAAAATACACACAATTCATATATTGAGAGATTTATTGATCGTGAAGATGGTAAATAACACTCAACACAATTCAGTGTAAAAAGGTGGCTCCATTATCTATATATCGAAATGTGGACATCGCAGGTTTGAGAAGCATTTCAGCCTGTTGGCTAAAACGCTTCTCTCTGAGAAAAATGTTAAATATGGTTCACATTCTGAAAACAAACTCTTTACTCCCTTACTCCAATATCCTTTATTTAAGTCCATAATTGTTTAGCAGAAGGTGGTGAGTGGTCAGCCAATTAAGTTGTTCTACCTAACCATCTTTCAGCTCAGCATCGTAATGTATCCGTCTGTGTCCTCTACGCCAGGTGGCGCTAAGCCTGAGGGACACGAGGACGACCACGAGATGGTGAACATGGAGTACGCCTGTGACCACTGCCAGGGCCTCATCGTAGGCAGCAGGATCAACTGCAACGTGTGTGAAGACTTTGACTTGTGCTTCGGTTGTTACAATGCCAAGAAGTATCCCGACAGGTGACACACTTCAAGTGAAATCTTTTACCAAGTAGGCCTCAGAAGTCTCAATGCACAGCATGTGGCTTTGGACTTTGTGTTTTCACATGTAAATATATTGACTGTTATTAGGAATACTCATTACATTTTTCAGATGTGCTACAATTTCTTGATCCGGAAATGTCAAAAATGCTCACAAGTCAGGGTGCCCTTGTGCCTCACCTGGAAGAGCACACCATTTTTAAGGCTAAGTCCTTGCTGCAGTGGCCCAGGTTAGATTCTGGCAGGAGGCCAGTTGCTGCATGTCATCCCTTCTCTCCCCTGCCTTTAGTGTCTCCTCACTGTCAATAAAGCATGAAGAAATGCCCAAAAAATTTAAAAAAAGGCTCCCGAATGTGCAAGAAATGACAAAATAACTTCTGAGGCCTGCGAGCGTTAAATTGATCTGCAGATTTCTCTTTAATGCAGGATTTCATCTGTCTCAAGTCCTTTTTGTTTTCCTCCCCAGTCACCTGCCCACCCATCGGATCACTGTGTACCCTATGGTGACCATACGCATCAGCGACCGCCATCGCCTCATCCAGCCCTACATCCACAACTACTCCTGGCTGTTGTTTGCTGCGCTTGCCCTCTACTCGTCGGACCTGAGCAGTGAGAAGCAGTGCGAAGGGGAGGCATTGCACCCCGACACCCTGGCCCAGGCAGGGGCCCTGCAGACGCTCTGCTCCCAGCTCATCACCGACTGCCTGCTCAAGGGACAGACTGGCAAAGGTTTGTTGCTTCCTCCAGGGCGCTGAATAACTAAAATCCAACAAGCCACTTTTCCACCAAGGCACAGGTACTAAACAAGGAACCATCGAGGACCCGAACTTTCTGAAAAATGTCTACTGTATGTGGCTGTATTTTGGGTTCTGGCTTTCCAATTTATTTTATAAAAACTAAGAAGGGAGGGGAAGCGAGTAGCTGTGAGCGTGAAGCCATTTGTGCACTGGTATTTTAGAATGGCAGTTGTTGTGCTTGAAGATTGTCGCGTAGCTTGCGTTTGACCATCAGCGTTGTTCAGTGCTACAAACTCCACCCCAATGCTTCCTGTTCACCAGAAAAGTACCATTTCACTCGCAGGGACTTTTTTGGAGACCAGGAACTGTGCAAGTGGAACCAATTTCAGAAATAAGTTCCTCCTGTGGGGAAAAAAAAGGCTCAAGTTCCTGGTCCCTGAAATGGTTCCTGCATGAAAAGCTCCAAGCGTGACCATGTATTTGTTATTTACTTATTTTTCTTGTCTGTAAGAAGATAAGGTTACACTTTATCATACTATTGATTGTTTAGAGCAGGGGTGTCCAGGGGTGTCTAGAGCTTCCAGACCCCCAGGAACGAGCCAGTCCCCGCGATCATGTTCGGCCACGTTCTGGGACCCAGTGCGATGCCTTCCCCTGGTCCAATCTCCCCCCAAGATTTTGCACGGATCTCGGGAGAGACCAGGGGCAGCGCTACCGCCCGCCCCTGGTCTAGAGCTTATCAACTTTAATTGACTGAGTTTATTAAGTAATTGGGCTTATTAACACATGAATACTATACAACCTATAATGGGAACAGCATTGCACTCAGTGGGAGCAGTGATGCTGCGCTTTGGACTGAAGAATGGCTGGGAGGTCAGGAGTAAGTTTGGTGGTTGAGATGCGAAGGACATCACAGAGATGGCTGTCGCTCATTTTGGTTCTCAATCTGCTTTTTTTTCATAGTTAACAGAGAAAATGTTTGCTCACATATGTATGTTGAGCCGAACAGACTTTTCTGTCATTCTGTTTGCTTGGCGTCTCATCTTCTTCATGGTGGATGATACAGTGCATTTTAACAGCCTCACCTCCACTCTCTTGCACTTTGGCGCACACCATAGGGGCCATTCCTTTGCTGTGTTTCTGGACATGCTAACGTTGTTGATTTCTCGTTCTTTGATTGCTCTTGTTTTGTGGAGAAGCTGCCCTGTTCAAGACAGTAGCTCTACCTAGTGTTAAAACTAAGAAGTACAATACGGTCAAGCACAAGTTTTTAATGTGTGGGCCACATTCCATTATATTTTTCTCAGACCTTGCATCCTCTGTACTCTAGGTCTCCGCTCGTCAGCTCTGCTGGCTCTGCTGTCCTCAAACGACTCGGCGTCCGCCAGCGAACTTGGTCCGGTGTCTCCAGAGTCCTCCCAGGATCTGAGCATCACCACCGACACCTCCTCCTTGCCTGGAAGCACCGCCGCCGTCTGCTCCCCATTGTCCCCCATGGACCGGGTAGGGAGCCGCACCTACCAAAAAAAAAGGCCCTGATTGTTACGTTCTGAATTCTGTTTTTAAGGGATTATTTTTTTAATTAAAATAAATAAACTATTTCCACACATGGATTAATCCTGAGGAAAAAAAATAAAAAAATATATATACAAAGTTAAAATGCAAATAAATAAATACAATAGAATTTCATTAAAGTGGGTCATTTTAACCCGACATATGCATTCTGTAGTAATGGACATTATTTTTGTTTTATTATTGATAAAACGTTCTGTAATTAAAACCAGCATTTTAGTCTTAAAAGAGTAAGTAATGGAATAGATTGGTACATGATTGTTGGTGACACTGTTGAAACTGGTTGTTTTTAGGTTTTTCTCTTTCCTACTCTCCAGAGTAAAACCCCAGGCAAGGAAAGGAACGCTAAAGAGGATGTCCCTCAACACCCCGCCACCCCCGAGGTCTCCTCCCCCCCGAGCACAGGGGAGGAGGGGAAGCGGAAGCTGGTGAAGCAGGACACCCTGGACTCGGCCAGCCTCAGCCAGACACCCTCCGTGTCCAGCGAGGACCCCCTCTCCCCCGTGATAAGACGTAAGCGTTGAGACAACCCGCTGGTGAACTCATGTTCTGTTTAGGTCTCCTATGTTATTCCACATGTACAGCATATTTCCTGTGGTTCACAGCTTCGGAGACCGGGTCAGGGATGGCTGCCTCCCCAGGCTCCGACATTGCCAGGGACCCGGTGGAGCGTCTGGCCCAGGCACCACTGCAGGAGCACGTGTTCTCAGAATGCTCAAGGGAGAGGATCCTGGGTCTGCTGGCCGCCATGTTGCCCCCAGCGAAGCTGGTATGACCCCCGCCCCTCAAGAATTCATTCACTCTCATCGCTCTCACTCAGAAAATCGAAATCTTATACAGTATAAAATGTATTTATACTGTATATATACTCACTGAGCACTTTATTAGAAACTAGGGATGCTAATTTAGAAAAGAAAAATTCTGACCGATAGCCAACCCTGGTTAACCAATCATCAACCATTATCAGACCACATTAACATGTACTATTTAGAATGGACGAATGTAAAAAACAATCATATTGTGATAATGGCAATATTCCGACTTCTTAACAACCTTAGGGATGGGCATGAGTACTAGATTTGAAGAGAGAGAAATATATTGTTTAGCCTATTTTTCTTTTAACATGCAACAAACATGCATTTTTCATTTATTTTTTATTACTCAAATAAATGTTATAATATTGTTTAGCTGTTGAACTGATAGTATTAATTCATCAAAATTGTTATAGTTAATGGTTAAATGGTTAATTATTGACATCCCTATTAGGAACACTATACTAGTACTAGGTAAGGCCTCCCTTTGCTCTCAGAACAGCCTCAGTTGTTCTTGGCATGGATTCCACAAGATGTTGGAAACGTTCCTTTGAGATTCTGCTCCATGTTGACATGATTGCATCGTGCCATTCCCGCAGATTTGTCAGCTGCACATTGATCCTGCGAATCTCCCGTTCTACCACATCCCAAAGGTGTTTTATCGGGTCCGGTGACTGGGAAGGAAACTGAACAACACTGACAACAACACAACACATCAGTTTGAGACGACTTTTGTTTTACGACACGTTGCATTATCCTGCTGGAAGTAGCCGTTAGAAGATGGCTAAATTGTGGTCATGAAGGGATGCACACGGTCAGCAACAATACTCAAATAGACTGTGAAATTCAAGCCATGATTGATTGGTATTAATGGGCCCAAAGTGCGCCAAGAAAACATTCCCCACACCATGACACCACTGCCACCAGCCGAGACAGTTGACTTAAGGCAGGTGGGGCCATGGACTCATGCTGTTGGCGCCAAATTCTGACCCTAGCGTCTGTGTGCCTCAGCACAAAATTGAGCAAGAACCCGCGCACATAGAATGTAATGTAATTTGACAAATGCGGTCTCCCCGTTCCAGAAGTGCAGCATTTATTATTTACAAGTAAAGTATTTACACAAAAACATCCAGTTTTTATTAAATCAAGTCCTATAGCAACCGAAAGCAACGGGGAGACCCGAGCACCTGCCTCTTTGCCCCATGGACCCCATGGTGTCATTTTTATCAGGTGCGTTTCTTTCCTTTCATGAGGAACTCCTCATGAACCTCGGTTCATGAACCTGCAATGTGCGCATAGCGACTCCACTGTGCTGCTCCGTTGAACCAGAGCGGTAAAATTCCTGGAACCGGAGCTTTTTTTTTTTTTAAATTCCTGCCCCTCAGTCTCTGTATGGGATTGTAGAGGGGAAATGAGACCTGATCAACAGTGGTAACTTGACAGCTCTGAGCAGAGAGGGAGAGAGTCTCTGCCCCTCTCTCCCTCTATGCTCCAGTTTCAGAACACGGCAAACTGCACTTACACCGTTTAAATTCTCAGATTTTTCCGTGGATAAAAAACACGTGTGTGTGTGTGTGTGTGTGTGTGTGTGTGTGTGTGTGTGTGTGTGTGTGTGTGTGTGTGTGTGTGTGTGTGTGTGTGTGTGTGTGTGTGTGTGTGTGTGTGTGTGTGTGTGTGTGTGTGTGTGTAATTTCTAACTCAAAAGAAACATTTACTGTATGTGACGAGGCCTATAAATATAGTGATAATTTGTGTATAAAAGCTCATACCCCTAAACGATAAGGACATTGTCTTTCAATGTGACCCGTCTCTTCTTCCCATTAGGGCTCTACCCTGTCACTGACCAGCCTTAGCTCCATCCTGCCCCAGCTCTTCCGGGTGGTGGTCTCGAACGCGGGCTGCCTTAACGAGACCTACCATCTGACCCTGGGGCTGCTTGGTCAGCTACTGCTCAGGATCCCCCCCGTCGAGGCCGACGGTGCCGTCACCGAAGCCCTGGCCAACAAGTACGAGCTGCTGAGCCACGGAGAGAGGGCCGGCGCAGAGACCCAGGGCTGGAAGACAACCCAGCTGCTCTTCAGCCTGGGGGCTGTCTGCCTGGACAGGTGAGATCTCATTCAGGGGAAAGAAGGTCCAGAGGTCCTACATTTCTGTTTATTTAGCAGGTTTGAATATTAATAACTGCAAGTCGAGATCTATTTTACTTAATCTGAATAGAGGTTCGTAAAGTACCGCCATGTTTTTGAGTCATCCGTTCACTGAGCCAGCTATTTTCTGTCACTAGTTCCTTCTGTTGGTACTTGATTTTTTTGTTAATGCATTGTGTTTTGCTTGTTTGCTCATTATTGTTGTTGTTGTTGTTGTTGTCAACCCAGAAGGTTGGATCCCGTATTGTAATTGTTTGGGAAAAATTCGCTGAATTTTGTTGATATTTATCTCTTTGGTCCCCATTACTTTGCCAGCTTCATGAAAAAATACGAAAAAACATTAGTCCCCAAAACTGGTGACCATGTCAGGTCCACTCCAAGTGATGGGTTTAAGATCCAGCAAGGCGTCGGGAAAAATAGAAGCCGTGATCTGGTTATTACTCACAGAAATACCACGTTTTTCGTATTTCATGGTAATGTAACTTATTGAAAATGTGATCCAAGGAAAGAAGTTACCACTCAAATTACGCAAGTTCGACTGCCTTTGTAAACCTCCATAAATACTTAAACCTGGGTCAATACCTCATCATTGACACGCATGAGACCAAAGGTCACCTGCTGTCACTTGAGAATGCACATGTACTTACACACAACAAGGTAAATTATAACGATGACAAGGTTTGGTTTGAAGTCAAAAATAAACCATTGTTTTAAAGAAACTTCATGTAAATACAGTTTCCTACAGCTAAATGTAGCAAACTTAAATGAAAAGACAGAAAGTGTTGAGTATTGACAAGTTCTTTCATAATAATTATAATGCCAATTAATGTTAATGTTCCATAAATGTTGTCTGCATTACAATATAGACAAGTCATCCATTAATCTGAATTTTCCAATTGTAGATTATACAATTCTACAACATGCCAAATACCATAGGTATGAAATAGAAAGAAAAGATCGAAAAACAAAAACAATTTTAAACATGATACAAATAAAGTAAAACACATAAAATATGTTACTCTGTTGTTAACTACAATACTGAACAGAATTACAAAAAAGAGGACTGAAATATAAACAAATGGAGAAAATGGAAGAAAATACATATGGACAAATGTGTATATAATGAACAATACTGGGCATGTAGGAAAAAACAAAGAAGAATTATTATGCAATTAATAAACACGAGCCAATAATTGGTGTGTGTGTGTGTGTGTGTGTGTGTGTGTGTGTGTGTGTGTGTGTGTGTGTGTGTGTGTGTGTGTGTGTGTGTGTGTGTGTGTGTGTGTGTGTGTGTGTGTGTGTGTGTGTGTGTGTGTGTGTGCGTTATGTTCATTAGAGAACAATTTAGAAAAAAGATAGTACTGTTCCAGAATATGTATGTGCAGTTTACCATCGACAACTTTTTCAACATCAAGTCATTAGAAGTCAAAAAAAACAATATCTTAAAAAAGGAAAAATAATTGTTTCAATCTCTATTAATTGTATAACAGAAACATATTTAAACAAATGCACAACATTTTTTTATGACAATTATGGATTTGTTTTACATGTCGCAGAAAAAAGATTCCAGCTAAAGTTTCAGAGGAAAGTACTGTGAACAATTTGACTTTAGATCCTGTTCCACCAGAAATAAAAGACTTAAACTTGGTGGAACAGGACTTAATTGCGAGGAACATTCCTTTCATGAAAATACTGGCTTTACCAAAAGGTGTACCTTCAAATATCACCAATGTACCAAAAGTACTTCCAAGATCTGATGATAATGACCTTATGATTAGTGTCAAATTGAAGAGAACGGTAACTTACAAACGTCATCATAGATATCAATATGTTCATACAGATAAAATAAAAACAGCATTGAATACATAAGTGGTATAAGGATGTATAATTGAACAATGAACGAATAATCCCCTTTCCAAAATTGAAGAAGATACAAAAACCACAAACAACAATCATGAAACGATGTGCATAAGATTGAAAATGCAGATTTAAGTTGAGAAGATGAAAATATCAACAACAACAACAACAGGGTATGTTTATGGACACATGTCTCCACCAGTTGATATTGTACAGGAAGTATTAGAGCAGCACTCTGATGACATCACCAGCAGAAGGCAACAACCCTGCAGCGTTACAGGAAGTATTAGAGCAGCACTTTGATGACATCACCAGCGGAAGGCAACAACCCTGGCCCTTTCGCAATCTGTGTTCTTGTCTGTACTTGTGAAACGTCATGAGTCGCAGCCCAAGTACTGTTCCAATTCAAAGTACGCATCAAGTCAAGTCCAGTCCAAATGCCAGGATGTGGACTTGCTCCGCCCATTTTATCGAGGATGCATCGGTGGTGACTTGTGTGGACTTGGGACAGACAAGTATCCCAGAATGCATTTCGCACCAAGCGGTGGTAATGGTAATGGCCCCGGGAGTCTGTACTCCCGATTTGAACTTGCCAAGTCTGAACTACCAAGTCTGCAAGTCCGGACTTCGCGTACTTGGTATTGAGAAACGACCAGGAAGTATTAGAGCAGCACTCTGATGACATCACCAGCAGAAGGAACAACCCTGCAGTGTTACTGGAGATGAAACCAATGAAGCAAAACGTTTCCTAGTTCTTTTCCCAAACAACAATAAGAACGTTTTTATACGTGTTCAAGTTTGATTCATAATCATCTACATTTGGATCAGGAAATATTGATAAAACTTTACAAATTCACCGATAATTGAAGAAGATTGGCGTTATATAAATAACACAGTCACTTTGTAACATGAACCAATGATATATAAATCCACCGTTTCTCTCTGAGTGGTCGTAAAAATCGAAAAATTGTAACTCGTGCTACATTGCACAGAATCGGGAGAACTGTAATACGTATCTAACACGACTAAACTGAACCCCACGTATTGCTGCCTCGAGGAAAAGCACTTTCAGATGGATGTTTATGCATGTATGATTATTATTATTTGTACCTCTAGTTTGTGCTAATTAGTAAATCCAAATTACTGACTCTACAACACTGGGATGGACTTTTACTTTCTGAGCCCCACAAGTCTAATATCTTATCATATTACCCACAAAATACATTCTCATATAAATAATACACCGGTTACCAACCTCTCGCTCACTTTAAAATCACAAATAAATACTGGAGAATCCCGGCGAAACTGGGGGGTTAACAGGTGTCCTTCAGCTATTAGTGTTAGCTAGTGCCACAGTAAATGGCAAAAGAAACACACAGCACTATTATTTATATTAGTGACTTATATTTCTGTGTCTTTGTCATGGACAGTTGGTGTTATTGGCTGGTCTGTGCCGCCAACAACAGAGCAGTTCCCATGCTTGGCTCCGACATAATGTTAGCGGGTCCGTCGCATGCGCGGAAGAATTGGCGCAGCTTCATAAAGGTGGTTTGGGTGGAGTTTCTTAGATGGGGGTGATGTCTCATTGTAATGACCCACCACTGGACGTAGGCGGGAGAGGCAAATCTGAACGGCTTGTTGAATCACATGTTTTCTGAAATAAGGATCCCAAACAAAACAGACTTTGGCGTCTTATTTCACAGTTTGTGTGTTAGTAGTCCCAATATAGTTTTTCATAATAGGTCCCCTTTAATGATCAAATGAGTTTTAAAGAAAAATACCATGAGAACCAACATCTTGAAAAATAGCATGATGGTTTTTTTATGTAAAAAAAAAAAAAGGGGGAAAAAAGTTCAATTTGTACAAAGTGCATGGTTACACTAGCTGAACTCTACAGGTGAGATTTATGTCATCTCCAAACAGACATTCAGTTCATTAAAGTATCTCATGTAAGAGGAATAATCTTCATGTTCTGTGTTCATACAAATTGAATGATCTCTTTATCTGCCCTGAGTGACTTTTTTTTTTTTTTAATGTTAAATTACAAACCTTGACACCACGGTCCGGTTAAAAACATCTTCCTTTCCCTCTTCCCGTGTCTGCAGTCGAATCGGCCTGGACTGGGCATGCTCAGTGGCAGACATCCTGCGCAGTCTGAACGCCTCTCCCCAGTGGAGCGCCGTCATCGCCGCCTTCACAGACCACTGCGTCCAGCAGCTGCCCCACACCCTCAAGCGCACCAACTTGTTCACCCTGCTGGTGCTGGTGGGCTTCCCAGAGGTAGACTATCCACCAGCTGTCTTGTAGAATCCCCCACCAAACACCATCTTCTTCCTTGACTGTGTCCTTTCCTCCATTTTCGCAGGTTCTCTGCATGGGAACGCAGTCGGTGTTCATCGACAACGCCAACGAGCGGCACCACATGATCCTGCTGAAGCACTTCACGGAGAAGAACCACGCGGCGGTGGTCGACGTCAAGACACGCAAGAGGAAGACAGGTTGGCCGTGATTTTATTTTTATATTTTTAAGAGAAGAAGAAGAAGAATCTTTATTTGTCACATGACACATCACACTACAACACATGCTTTTTGGACGGTGGCCAGTGAAATGAGGCCTCTGCATTTCTTCCATCCTGCATTGTCCTTCCTCCGGGGAGGCAGCCAGGAGCAGTGGGCAGCGTTCGTCGACGCCCGGGGACCTGGTACCAAGTGTCCATCGCTGGTCAGATGATGATGATGATGTGTGCATGTTTTGGGTGGGGGTCCTTACTGACGTGAGGTGGAGGAAACCCCATGTGAGCACGGGGAGAACATGCAAACTCCAGACAGAAAGGCTCCTGTTTGGGAGATAACCCACCGGAGCACAGTGCCAACAGCGCCCCAGGTGGGAATGGAACCCAGGATGTTCTTGCTGTGAGGCTGCAGTGCAACGCACTGCGCCACCGTTCCACCGGCGGCGCTCCACCGTGATAGAAAAAAAGGATTTTTAAAAAGTGCACTTCTCCCAGGTCCCCACACAGATGCTGCACCAGCTTTTGTTTGCCAAGTTTTAATCATTTTCTCGTTGAGGGATAATTATCCTATAATATGACAACCCACCCATATAGAACATACGGAAATACTGTTTCATCATCACTACGACTACTCCTCACGACTGCATGCACTTCTTCCCCTTTCACAGTGAAGGACTACCAGCTGATCCAACCCCAGGACTGGAGTGCGGAGTGCCAGCCGCCCCAGAAGGCCCTGCTCAGCCGCTATCTCAGCAGCTTCATCTCCATCATCAGCCACCTCCTGCAGAGCAGCCAGGACTGCAGCTCCCCAGACGCTGTCGAGGCCACCTGGGTGCTCTCTCTGGCCCTCAAGGGCCTCTACAACACACTAAAGGTTGCTGCTCCCTTTGCTTTCATTTTGCCCATTTAGCTTTATTATTTTTATTAATTTCAATGGTTATTTTATCTTGCTATAGTAATTATAAAAAAAAAAAGTTGCTTTTTATGTTTTTATCAAAACTTTAAATTTACTTTTATATATATATATATTTTCTTTTTTTCATACATTTTTGTTACGACGGGGCAAATTGCAACCACGTTCTTCAGAAATTGCCCCGTTGTACTATACTTATGCACTCAAACAGTAATGCCATAGATAGGCAAAAGATAAACAAATGAAACAGAATAGAAGATCACTTATTAAACTGGTTTGATCACACCGCTGTGTGCAGAAGCACGGTGTGGAGCAGGCGCAGGAGGCCATCCAGCGGTGTGGTCTGACCCAGCTGCTGGTGAGGAAGTGCAGCAAGGGGACAGGCTTCAGCAAGCTCTGGCTGCTGAGGGACTTGGAGATTCTGTCCATCATGTTGTACTGCTCCAAGAGGGAGATCCACTCCATGGCCCAGGACCCAGAACGGGATGAGCGGGAGCAGGACAAGGAGCACGATTCCGACCACTCCAGCTGCTGCGCCGAGGACCCGGACCCCAGCCGCCCCGACCCGCTGGAGGGCCTTGACGAGGAGACCAAGATCTGCTTCCAGGTTTGAAGAGCTTTGCTATGAGGAGGGCGGGGCTGTTATTGCTGAGTGATATATTGACATAGTATCAATATAGTGATATGGTCATATGTTGTCTTTAAGGCTCCATCCCAGTAAAGTAATGCAACTTCTGCTGCTCTGATAAGTGCCTCTATCTGCTGGTCACAATATGCACATTAGGGCTGGGTATTTGGCAGGAACTCATGATTCGATTTGATTTTGATACAGAAAGTCAAGATCCCATTCAATCTACTATTGATGAAATGTTTCACATAATTGGAATTGTTACCAACTTTTCTGTATCATCTGGCATGCATAACAAATATATTTCATGGAACAAATTCAGTCTGCTGCAGTTAATTAATTGTGACCATATTTAATTTAAGCTGAAAATGGTTGCTTCCCAACAAAGGTCCAAAAGAAGTATCAATATTACAGTTTGAAATACTATTGAGGAATTGAAAATATATAATTGATTTTTAATAAAGAGTATTGATTTTATTTTGTTTAAGTTTTACCCAGCCCTAATCCAATAGTCTTCCCCAAAATATATTGAGGTGTTCCACCAAAAAATATTGTGATTGTGATGCTGTCAATAAAAGTTGCTTTATCCAAAGCAACACATTTAGACACATTGAGTGTGTCTAAGGCCCTGTTTTAGACTTTGGTCGATGACGATTCAATGAAGGACATTAATGACAGACTATTTTTATATTTTATTATGCACTGCAACCCCGAACTTATCTAGACATTACCCAGAGGAGCTGTTTGTGATAATTTAAAAAAGAATATCAATGAAAAAACTCATAACTCATAACTGTAATTTCCGCAGCGTACTTTTTGCGTCATGTCCTGCCTCCTGCATGCTTTACCAAGGCGCCACCCCTCGCTTAAACCAAACTGAGTCTTTCCAGTAGGTTACATTACGTTCTATGCGTTCATTACGTTATTACTTGCATTTTTTTTATTGTCTTGATTCTTAAAGAAAAACACTTGTTTCCCAATAAGTAACTTTTATTTGATTAATAACAATTGTAAATAATAACAAAGATATGAGAATCTTTAAACAACACACCTAAACAGTTAAGAGCTTTATCAAAACTAGACTTTAGACTTTACCTTTTGCCAGAGGGGAACACTGGTAGTATAAGGCAAATTACTACCTGTGTCTTGTCCGCGACATGAAACGTGAAAGTTATCAGCTAAGCTAAGTGGTCAACTGTCACCTCATGCTTCTGTGCGTCATATTGGAGTGGTTGAGATCCGCTGGTGGGCGGGTGCAGTGTGCGTCGAGGGAGTGGACCCCTCCGCGGAGCCGACCGTAGCTCCCTAACGGCGAACCAAATTTCATGAAAGTCGGTTAGAGCCGGACGAGCCACAGTCGACACAGCGGAAGGGCCCACATCCCCCAGCGCACAGTGAATTTGTTTACTGCCGGATCTTGACCGTCCTAATATGGCCATCGTGTTGGACAATATTACCCACAAAAATACGGGGAGAATCGCAAACCTGCTGAGGCTTTCGAAGTTCGAAATCAAACGCTTATTTCTATCGATTTTCCGATTTTAAATTGAAATCGTGACACCCCTAATATGCGGCCCAGACCACCTCCGAATGTGTTCTTCTCAATGCATCTTGGATGCGTTCACACCTGTACTTGGAGCTATCCACTTGTGATAGGATCACTGAAGACACACGTTAATGCCAGGTGTAAACAGGGCCTCTATACGTTGTGTTTGATGCAGATTACCCATGATGCCTTAAATGCCCCACTTCACATCTTGCGAGCCATGTATGAGCTTCAGATGAAGAGGACGGACTCCTTCTTCCTGGAGGTTCAGAAAAGGTCAGCATTAACCTCAACACCAAATGAGCCCTTTTTTCCCTCCCTCTCTCTTTGTACCGTACAGATACAGTCAATCATAACATGGTCATATTTATATTTCAGATTTGATGGAGATGTGATCAAAACGGACGAGACAATCCGCAATCTGGCCCAAAAGTGGCACCCGAGCAGGCAGCCGCGCTTCGAGGAGAAGAGCACCAAGGCGGTGGACACAGACATGATCGTGGTGTCTTGTGTGGTGGGTTGTATAAAGGCTCCCATATAATAATTGTGTGTAAAACTGTTAGTGCTGCCAGTGGTGGGAGGTTACAGAATATAAATACGTTGTTCCTCCTTCCCCCTCTTTTCTCTTCCAGTCGAAGCCCAGCCACGTTGAGAAGGCCACAGAGGAGATCAACCTGGTCGCCCAGAAGCTCATCTCAAGCTCGGAGAGCGACTTCCAGCTCAGCTACGCCAAGCAGCGGCGCACCAAGAGCTCGGTGCTGCTGCACAAAGAGCTGGATGTGCGCAGCAACAGGGCGGTGCGTCAGTACCTGGTGAAGGTGAACCAGGCCATCGCCACGCTGTACGCCCGCCACGTTCTGGCCTCCCTGCTGGCCGACTGGCCGGCTGGGACAGCACTGAGCGAGGAGGCGCTGGAGCTCAGCGGCTCCTCCCACATGGCCTACATCCTGGACATGCTGATGCAGCTGGAGGAGAGGGCGCTCTGGGAGAGGGTGAGCAAGGCTTTAAAGAACAGATTCGCTATAACATGTACAGCAATACAGCAAGGGTTCCCAACAGGGCTCTCCAGGCAGTCCACAGCAAAACTATTATCACTAGATATAGTCTATTGCCAAGGGTGACTTGGCATGAAAACGTTTGGGAACCCCTGACATACATACTGTATTATCCTGACTTATATGCTTTGAATGTACAGAGAGTGACTTTCCATCCTGGCGTCTGTCGTACACCAGATTCTCCAGCAGGTTCTGAAGGGCTGCAGCCAGAGCATGCTGGGAAGTTTGTCTCTCACTGCCTGCCAGTTCATGGAGGAGCCAGGCATGGCCGTGCAAATCAGAGAGTCCAAACACCCGTATGACAACAACACCACCTTTGAGGTAGGAAGTGATATTCATTCGAGGCGACCCCCAGGGAGCCTTCAGAGGGTTCCAGTGGGTCCCCAGAAAAACGATAGTGTGTTAAACTTCACCATTATTCCATTTCCAGGACATTCGCGCCATTCCAGAATGTACAACGATGACTGTAAAGATCATAGTTCCCCCGTCTCCTGAACTATAGTCTAGACAGGGATGGAAGTTTGGACTAAATCACTTCTGACAATAAAGAAAGTGACAGAGGGACATCCCAGAGACAAAATCGTATGAAATGGGTCTGTGGCCATTTGTATCAAATTGAGAGTCCATCATCTTCACCCCTTCCAATACGTCGCTGCATTAGATCTGACTTTAAATCTGTGCTCTGAGATGACGATGACCCGCTTGTCTTGTCTGTTCAAGTTATTACGCCACACATGCAGATTCCAGCTTGAAGACAAGTGCTGTGTCTCTGTGTAGGACAAGGTTCACATCCCGGGGGCCATCTACCTGTCGGTAAAGTTTGATTCCCGCTGCCACACCGAGGAGGGCTGCGACGAGCTCATCATGTCCAGCAGCAGCGACTTCCTGCAGGACCTTCACAACTTCAGCGGCTCCCCTCAGAAGTGGTCTGACTTTGAGATCCCCGGTGAGGAGAGAAATGCATCCCCTTGTTGTCTTAGTTGTCTCAGGTGTGTTTACCGACATGTGACCTCTATGTGCCTTTCTGTCAGGTGACACCCTGCACTACAGGTTTGTGGCCGACATGAGCAACACGGAGTGGGGCTACAAGTTCACAGTCACAGGGGGCCACAGAGGACGCTTCCAGACGGGTACGTTTGCATAGACGCATACTGCGATAGCATGCAGACCACAGGCCATAACAGCCACTGGCAGGAAGATAACCAAACCACAGTAAACACCTTGACTCAGAGCTGCCTCGGAGTCTGGGCTGCCTGGGATTTGGGCATCCTCAGTCTCCAAGCTGTCTCTGAATCTGAGCTGCAGTCATTGCTGAATCTGACTTGGGCTTCTGACTATAGAGGTAAAGCCATCAAAAGAAATCCTCAAGTTAAGCTAAGCTCTGTCACTGCACTCCTGGATTTCTTTTCAATCAGGTTTTGAGATTCTGAAGCAAATGTTGGCTGACGACCAGGTGCTTGGTCACCTGCCATTGGCTGACATCTGGGAGTGGCAAGTCGCTGTGGCCTGTCGTCAGACAGGAAGCCAGCGTCTCAAAGCCGTCCACTTGTTGCTCCGCCTCCTGCAGTGTCAGTCACACACGTAAGGCTCCACCCCTTCCTGCACATCATTCTCCTCATCTTCATCTTTCTCACACACACACACACACACACACACACACACACACACACACACACACACACACACACACACACACCTCATTGTGCCACGCTATCCTCCTCTGTTATTTTGGTGAGACATGCTTCTAAAATGGCATACCACAACCATTCTCACTTATGCCCCTGTGCTGAAACTCCACAAATAAGGCTTGCAGGGAGGATTTTGGTTTGCAAGTCCTAACATAAGCCTAATATCCCAATACTTGCCATGGAGATGATGGAATGGGGATTTGTATAGTTGGAGACTTTGACACTTTGTCATAGCTGACTGCACTACAACCTGGTGCCCTTGCTAGTGGATTAATTTGGTTGACTTAAAAAAAATCACCTCCTTGGTATTCTTCTGGTAATAAATATTGTGGTAACTAAGTAGTGTAAGTAAGTAAGGTGTGTGATTGTCTGTCTCGCTCTCAAACTCTTTATTTGTCCTCCCTGGGTGCTGCAGGTCCTGTGTGCTGACTCTGCTGAGGCCGCTGTGGCAGCTCTTCATGTCCATGGAGAACAGCTTGAGCGAAGATCCCACCAGCATCACTGTGCTGCTGCCGCTCCACCGAGCACTCACCGAGCTCTTCTTCATCGCAGAGTCGAGGGCGACCGTGAGTCTCTCTCACAGACACACACACACACACACACACACACACACACACACACACACACACACACACAACACACACACACACACTCGAGGGTGCCCTTTTCCCTATAGCCTGCACCTCTTTCCCTGCAGGGCTCAGGGCCAAAGTTCTTCCCTGCCATCTGATCAGCCATATGCTTACTCTGGTACTTTGTGTGTATGTGTGTGTGTGTGTGTGTGTGTGTGTGTGTGTGTGTGTGTGTGTGTGTGTGTGTGTGTGTGTGTGTGTGTGTGTGTGTGTGTGTGTGTGTGTGTGTGTGTGTGTGTGTGTGTGTGTGTGTTCATTTATTTTAGCCTTAGAATTCCTATAACCTGGATGATTTTTCTCCTGATTTATGTGGCATTCTCAGGTTCTCAAGTTGCCTATGAATTCTAGGGCTTAGTTATACTGCAGACTTCTAAAGGAGTATGTGCATGTAACCCCACCACCGTGTGGCCTTCTGTACCTGGACCCGCCAATCTGCAAGTCAAATGGCAGCGGCGGACCCAGGGTTTCAGCATGGCCTCCTGGACTGATGTGCGCTGTGTTCGACTCGGCTCGCTTGGTGCTGTCACATGCTCAGTGCTGGAGGGAGGCTCGACTGGAGTTAGGGCACCAGGGGGCAGTAGCAGCACTAAGCATGGAAGGTGTTTGGCAGAGCAGAGGAAGGGGGTTAGGTAATGTGAAGTCATCTCCAGCACTATGCACAAGGCCCTTCAGAGAGATGGAGGGATTGAAATGGAATGATGCTTCCAACCCTCCGTACTGACATATTTCCCTCCGCTCCCACAGCCTCCAACCTTGCATGTGCACAGCAGTTTAAACAAAGGTGGAATTCTGACACATTTTCTTTCCCCCAGAATTCCATCCTCAAACTCTTATTCCAATACAACTCTCCAAAAGAAGTTGTCATATTGTCACAATACAGTACAGGGATACAACTAAATTTGTCCTCTGCATTTGACTCATCCTATACCAGGGAGCAGTGGGCAGCCGCGGGGCAGCGCCTGGGGACCAACTCCAGCTCTTTTGCCAGTGCCTTTGTCAGGAGCACCAACAAGAGTATTAACCCTGAAACATACATGTCTTTTGATGGGGGGAGGAAACCGGAACACCCGGAGGAAACCCACACAAACACAGGGAGAACATGCAAACTCCTCACAGAAGGGACCTGGGAGGGCCACGATCTAGCCCAGAGCCTTCTTGCTGTGAGGCAACAGTGCTAGACACTGAGCCACCGTGCCGCCACACAATTATGTAAAGTTTGAAAATGGGAAGCGTTGTCTGAAGCTTGTGTCGAATGTGGAAACCCAATGGGACTAGGTTACGTGAACGGACGCATCGTGAACCTGATCCCGGCTTCACTGGCTACACTTACATATACTTATGTCACTCACACATTTTAGCGGGCCTGCCGCTCGCCCATATCAGGCCGACAAGTTTACATAGTCAGCTGCATGAGTGCTGCTCCCTGTTGCCCTCTGTTTATAGCATCTGTTTTTATTTGACTTGCACTGTCCTGTCAACTTTTGCTGTCAGCAGTGGGAGAAGTACTCTGACCTTTTACTTCAGTAAAAGAAGAAATACACTGACACAAATGTAAGTTCCACATAGACATCTCCTTAAGTAAAAAAAATAGTGATTGCATTTAATGATACTTAAAGTATTGAATGTAAAAGTACTTGTCATAACCTGTGCGCCGATGTAACAGAACACTGGATTTAACCCTAACCCAGATTATAAAAGTCAATTTTCAAAACTCAAGAGTCAATCTGATTGGTTGAGTGTACAGGTTCAGTGTTGACTTTTCATTTTCTCTAACACCTGAGACCAGGTCGAGGCTGACGTCGAGAAAGCATCACGGCCATTAACACGCCGCTGCCAAAAACTTTGGATGAGTGTAGACTAAGCTGCATGTTGACTTATGAGCTGGATGGCAGACACACATTCTAGTTCCTTTGTTGATACTGCTGCTGCAACCTGCGCCGAGCGGCTCCATGGGCCAAGTCCCGCTTTGCCTTATTAGGACTCTTGAACAGAACGAGTGCATTTGACAAGGCTGAGAAGATCCCGGCAATAATGATTACCCAGTTACCCCGGGCAACCAGATTGATTGAGCCCTTGTTGTCAACCACTTTTCATATGTTAAAAATTAAATGTGTGGTGTGTGTATATGGTGTATGTTTCGAAACTTCGACCACGAAAAATGGGTTTTCCTGCCACATTGAGTTCACACTTTGTCAAAAATTATGATCCGAGGGATTCAATTGACATATGGATTGAAATTATATAAGATCATTATTATTCAAACATGAAATTATAAAAATTCAACAACCATTTTGTCAGTCTTGGCAACCAACAGGGGATGCATGTTTGCCAACTTGGCAACCACTGGTGGCTCAATGGTTCACACTTGCCCCACAGTAAGGAGGTTGTGGGTTCAAACCCGACTGGGCCCTTTCTGTGTGAAGTCTGCATGTTCTCTCCCATGTCGGGGTAAGACACTCCTGCCGATGCCTCTGAGCAACGGATCTGTAGAGATCTTGAGGAGTTGGTCCCTAGACGCCGCTAAGTTGCGGCCCACCGCTCCTATATAAGAATAAATGAATGATATTTAAAGGCATCGGAGGTCCATGTCAGCTATTTTGACAAATCTACTCCAAGGAACTCTAGGTTTTCCACGCTTTCCAGTGCTTCTCCATGTATGCAGAGAGGGAGGTGGACTCTCGCCCTTTTTCTCCTGAAGTCAACAACCATCCCCTTAGTCTTAGTGGTGTTAAGGATCATGTTGTTGTCCTTACACCAATCAGCTAGATGTTCCACCTCAAGCCTGTAGGCCGTCTCCTCATTATCTGAAATCAGCCCAACTATTGTGGTGTTGTCTGTACATTTAAATATGGAGTTGGAGGTGTGGATGGGGGTACAGTCGTGGATGAAAGTATAGGGCTCTGTGGGGTTCCTGTGTTTAGGATGACGGTGGAGGAGGTGTGGATACCAATTCTGACTTGCTGTGGTCGGTCTATGAGGAAGTCAGTGATCTAGCAGCACAGTAAAGAACCAAGGCCCAGGTTGTCAAGCTTGCTGACCAGTTTGTGGGGGATAACAGTGTTCAATGCGGGGCTTAAGTCCACAAATATTATCCTCACATAACTAAAATACTAGGATGGTATAAATGCAGAGGAGTCATTTCCCCCAGCAAATTTAAGCATTTAAAAATATTTTTTTGAAACTATGTGCAAGTTAGTGACGGGCCTTGCTTAGGGCTTGATGCTGTCCAGCTTTCGTTTCCAGGCCGCTCTAGAGCTGTGTCTTTGGGGCCCAAGTGCATCCGAGGCTGCGTCCTTTGAGACGGAACAAACCTTCCATCCCAGGAAGTGGAAACTATATTTAGTCTTTGAGTGAGATCCCATCTGAGTGTCAGATCGGATCTCAAGCGCTACTCGTGTACAAATCGCCAAGGATGTCCCCTCCCCAGCCCCCACCCTGGCGTAAACATTCGGTGTGCTGCGGGATGGATGGCGGAACACCGCTCTGGACTGTGTCTTCGTCACGTTTAAATCTCCAATTGACTGGTCGCTGAGCGCTCGGCTTGTATCGGGCCTTATCTCCATCCCCAGGCTCCCGTGCACTAATGTAACCTGATGTACGTCTCCTCCGTGGAGCTCTCTGGGATCTGTTTACATTTCTTTTGTGTAACTTCTTCTTGACCTTCCATAGTTTTGATGTGACACTGTGATGGTGATGGAAAGCACTCAGGAAACCAGGCTTCATTTACAGTGCATTCGGAAAGTTTTCAGACCCCTTCACATTTTCTTATGTTACAGCCTTATTCTAAAGGCTGTAACAGCCTTATTCTTATTTTTTCCTCATCAATCTACACACAATACCCCACAACGAGAAAGCAAAATAGGTTTTTAGAACTGTTTACTAATAAATAAAAAAATTAAAAACTGAAATATCACATTTACATAAGTATTCAGACCCTTTACTCAGTACTTTATTGAAGCACCTTTGGCAGTGATGACAGCCTCCAGTCTTCTCTGAAATTAGGCTACAAGCTTGGCACACCTGTATTTGGGGAGTTTCTTAAATTCTTCTCTGCAGATCCTCTCAAGCTTTGTCAGGTTGGATTGGGAGCATCAGTGCACAACCATTTTACTTGCCTGGATGAAGGTTCAGACAAGGGGATACCGTTAATTTCTATGTGAAATGTGGGTTTGTGAAGCCCTTTGAGACTGTATTGTGATTAAGAGATATATAAATAGACTTGAATTGACATTTTCAGGCCTCCAGAGAAGTTCAATCGGGTTCAAGTCTGGGCTCTGGCTGGGCCACTCAGGGATACAGAATGGTCCCGAAGCCACCCCTGTGTTTTTGTGGCGCTGTGCTCAGGATCGTTGTGCTGGCACCACCATGCTTCACTCGAGGGATGGTATTGGCAAAAAGTGATTTGCGGTGCCTTGTTTCCTCCAATCACGCTGCTTGGCATTCGGGCCAATGACTAAAATTTTGGTTTCGTCTGACCAGAGAATCTTGTTTCTCATGGTCTGAGAGTCCTTTGCATGCCTTTTGGCAAACTCCAAGTGGCTGTCATGTGCCTTTTACTGAGGAGTGGCTTCCGTTTGGACACACTACCACAAAAAAGCCTGATTGGTGGGGTGCTCCACAGATGATTGTCCTTATGGGTTCTCCCATCTACACAAAAGAACTCTGGATCTCGGTCAGAGTCACCATACGGTTCTTGGTCACCTCCCTGACCAAGACCCTTTGTACTTGATTGCTCAGCTTGGCCAGGCTGCCAGATCTAGGAAGAGTGTTGGTGGTTCCAAACTTCTTCCATTTAAGAATGATGCAGGCCACTGTGTCCTTGGGGACCTTCGGTGCTGCAGAATCTTTATTAATATCCTTCCCGAGATCCCTCGACACAATCTTGTCTCACAGGTCTACGGACATTTCTTTCGATCTCATGGCTTGGTATTTGCTGTGACACTGTGGGACCTTTATATAGGCAGTTGTATGCCTTTCCAAATCTTGCCCAATCAATTAAATTTACCATAGGTGCACTTCAGTCAAGTTGTAGAAATCTCATGGATGATCAATAGAAACAGAATGCTCCTGAGCCCAATTGTGAGTGTCATAGCAAGTGTCTCAATATTTATATATATGTGATATTTCAGTTTTTTTTTATTTTTAATACATTTGAAAAAATTCTGAACCTGTTTTTGGTTTGTCGTTGTGGGACATTGTGTGTTGATTGATGAGGAAAAAAAGTAATTTAATCCATTTTAGAATACGGCTGTAACATAACAAAATGTGGAAAAAACGAAGGGGTCTGAAAACTTTCCGAAAGCACTGTGTAACCGAGTGAGCGTCTTACATAACCTTGCATGAGACGGTCTTGGGAGTTCCCTTTTCCAGGATCTGGCCTGCGAGGGCCATTGCTGGTGAATTTCCCGGGCAACTGAACTGAGGAATGCATAATGATTATTGTTTTTTTTTTCAAACTGTGCTGTCAGCACGCTGGGCATACAACACTGGGTTTTCGTATGCCATAGCATTCAAGACGGAGATAAAGCCAATCTTTAAGCATCAAAGCATCAAAAAACACCTCCCGGATCTCCATCTGTCGCAGTTCCATCTGCAACATGCCATCTGAGGGGCTTTTTTTTAGGGCTCTCCGACACAGAAACACAGGGGATGGTGTTGAAACGTGCCCGTTTGGGTGAGAGTGAGAAAGCTGGAACAAGCCCGGAGCAGATGGAAACATGTCTTGACAAGGGCCCCGTGTTTTTCTGGATGGGTGATTTAACCTGTGCTGCTTGATTGCTCTGATGAGCAACAGGCGTACAGCCACCCCCGATCCCAGACTCAATTAAGTAATTTCATCATCCCTCCCGGTCCGTGAACATTTTGTGCACTGTGGTCTGGTCTGTGATAATAAAAAGGTTGGGAACCCCTTTAGGCTTTAGGTGACTGGTGGAATGACAAGAGATCTACTTTGGTCGCGAGATTGACTAGAAGGGATTGACAAAACAACACAATAGAAAAAAACTAAAAAACAATGATGACACATGACCAGATAAGATAACTCTTATTAAACCCCGGAGGGAAATTCAGGCATGTGTACAGTACACTATCTATGTAAACAGTTAAAAAGTGAGTAAGTAGACTTACAGTATTATACAGTACAGTAGCAAGAGCAGTGAAAATGTGTTGAGCTCTTGCTGTAACTGCTACAGCAGTAAAAGAGATGAAACCAGGAGGATGTCCAGGGGTGAGTTCCCCAGATTAGTTGTAATTGTATTTGTACTTTTTCTTCTGACCAGCTGTGCTCTCCTGTGTGTTGTAGTCTCAGGGCATCCTCCAGGAATACCTGCTCGCCATGACGACCGACGAGCAGCTCCTCGGCCACACCGCCCTGGTGAGATCTCCCTATTTTTCACCCGTGTTTGTTCTGCCGCCGCTAGGCTACGGCCTCCCTTGCTAGTGATCAGCCGAGCTTTTGACCCCAACTCCTCCCGTGTGACCGTTGTATTCCAGCTCGGAGCGGTTCTATCTGCCGTGAGCGAGCGGGGCTGGTTTTAAATTAGCTCCACCCCCCACGCGGATTTCTCCACCCAATCCTGTTGGGGTTGGAGTGAGCCATCGAGAGTCTGGTGTGAGTCAGATTGGAGGCCGGGGGTCTCTCCTGCTCTCAGTATCTCTCTACCGGTGAATCATCCAGTCGCTCAAAGTCTAACAAACCCCCCACATCCCTCACCCTCCACCCTCCACCCTCCACCCTCAGCCTTGTTTGGAGCGTGTGTGGGCTGCACTCAGGACTAATGTATTTGGTAATTACACCCCATTACTATTGATACCGGTGCTGTCCCACACTGCACTGCAACTGCTGTCATGTGCCCGAGGGAGGGGGAGGGAGGGTGGAGGAGGAGGAGGGTGAGGAGGGTGGAGGGGGAGGAGGGGGGGTGCAGGTTGGGTGTCCGTGGGGAAAAGGGGGGGGTCTGGGAAAGATGAAATGGGGCTGTGGTGTCCTTCTCCTCCCTCCCCCTTCTCCAGTTTTCTCCTTCTCATCCTGCTCCATTCTCTCATCCACCCGTTCTGCCTCCTTCTCTACCTCCACCTTTCTTCACCGCTTCACTTCTGTTTATTTTCTAAGCGATTGACTCTGTTTCTTTGGCTCTCCAGGCTCTGAAGAACATCGCGGCCATCAGCCTGGCCATCAACTACCCCAACAAGTCCACCAAGCTGCTCTGCTTCTGCTGCCGCTGAACAAGAGGAGGGTGGTGCCTCCTCCGCAGCTTCCCTCTCTCCACCTCCCATCACTGCTTCCTTCTCCTCTTTCCTTTCTTTGCCTGAGTGGAGTCCTCCACGTGGGCATAGTTCGCAGCCTGGATGAGGCATCAGACGTCTTTCTTTTTTTTCGGGGGCGGGGTTTTCTTGCTGTTTTGTTTTTGACTCTTTTGACTCGAGGAAGCTTTGTTGGGTTGGATGAAGCGGTGACTCCGCCCGCTCCACCCGCTCCACCAGGTTCTCCTGCTCTGCCGTCATGACATGAAACACGTTTCTCTGTTGAAACAACCATCGACCCAACGAGCGCCACGGGGGGAGTGATGATGAGCCAATCAGCGCCACATGCGGAGCAGCACCGTTGTCACGCTGTGCTCCGCCCGCAACCAGCGAGTCGTCACGACAACGATGGCGACCGAGCAGATGGAGGCTGCCGTCCAGGCTGGTGTCGGTGGATTCAAAGTACAAATGACTTTGATATCCCAACAGCACCCTGCTTTACTTTTTTTAACTTTTCACATCGGTAAAACCAGGATGTTGTCATGGCAACGCATCAGCGTGGCCTTGAAGCCGCGTTGGATTCAGGCGCAAACGTCGTCGCTGCTGATTGAACCCCCCCCCTCCACTCCCCCCGCACGGAAGTGTCAGGGTGGAGGCAAAGTCAGGCTGAAGATGGAAACGGAGTAAAACGTGTTGACCGTTCTGTCTGATGTCAGGCCAACAAAGTGTGACAAATATTCCCCTTTCAAGGTGAAGTACACTCCTACTTTTTAGTTTTGTGTGTCAGATCCCAAAAAAATGTCTTCCCCGGGTAAAGCATCCATCAGGGTGAAGCAGCTCGTGTCGCCTCCTTGTTCCACCTCAGCGGACGCACAGCGCCCTAAAAATACCAGGCAGGACAGTGTGATCAGTCACCACGGGAGAGGGCTCTGGCCTACTAGCGATCTCCACCCTTCTTCTCCACTCTTCTCCTCCTCCCTTCTCCACCCTCCTCCTACCTTCTCCCCCTCCCTTCTCCTCCTCCTGTTCTTGGGAAGAGCCACAGTGGATGATGTTTTTTGACGGAGCTTGTCCTGAGCCTCCACCACATCAACGGTGGAGCTCCTGGAAAGACCCTTCGCTCCTGTTTGACTCGTTTTGTTTTTCTTCATACGTGATGAAGTCACGGTGCCGAGGACATGGAAAGAAAACACAAGTGGTGTGAAGCACCTTGTAGCGTGCAGTTAGTGCCGTCACCTCCAGCTCTCCTTGCCATCCCGGTTCTCATTCCGCTGTTGGTGCCCAGGCCCATGCAAAGTGAATGTAAACACCCCCCCCCACAGCGGTTAGGGTGGAGGTGAGACGGCTCCACGGACACTTCGCTGGCGGTGAGTTCCCCCCACAGACAGGCACCCAGCTGAGCGGGACACCTCTGGCCTCTGACGACTTCATCTCTCATTTCATCTTCCTTTAACGTTGTTTTAAGCTCACGAAACAAAACAAAGGAACGAAACAAAGTGACGCCGGGAAACCTCCCCCCCACGGACGGAGGAGGAAGAGGAGGAGCTCACTCCGTGTCACGCCGTGTCACTCCTTCAAGGAATCACACTTTGATTTGACTTTTATTTGAGATCATAGTTTTAATTGTCGGGTTTTTGGTTTGAAAGCCGTTGTGAAGAAGCGGGCTTGGGGCCATCGCTGGGATTGGCTTGGGGCCATCGCTGGGATGGGCTTGGGGCCATCGCTGGGATGGGCTTGGGGCCATCGCTGGGATGGGCTTGGGGCCGCAGGAGGGAGGTTTTATACCAAAGAACCAGACTTGGTGAAGCCACGGATCATGTCCCTTTCTCTCTGTGGTTTCCTCTAAAAGCCGTGGGATCGTCGTCTGGCGGCGTTAATGTTTACACTGGCAACGGCAGCGTGACGGAGAGCGAGGTGGAGGAGGAGTCGCCTCCACCTCGCTGTCTTCCCCTCAGCAACGCCTTGCCTGTCGATCATGTGCCTAAATACGGTAAAAAAAACAACAAACCAAGCGCTCATAAGTTTCTCTTCTCGTCGGGGTAAAGTCTTTAATTGTATTTAAACAAAAAAAAGAGAAATATATTGTTTAATTTCAGCTTTTCTATATTTTTACTTTTTACCTTTTTTGTGTTTGGTGAGGATGCTTACTTTATTTAAGGCTGACTCAGATTGGATTGTACATATCTGTGAATATTCAATTGCACATAATGCAGAAAAAAAGTCTTTCATATCAACCCCTTACAAATATGAATTTTAATATATTGGTCACTCAAGCGAGACACTTTCATTTTGTTTTGACTTTGTATGCATGGCACATTGGAGAGAAGGTACAAATACCATTTGGGATGGAATGTGATTCATTTCTAATTAAAAAAAACCAAACAATGATATTGATGGAGTTTCTTCATTCTTATTCTTTTTTTCTTATTTTCTGGTGAATTTTCAGTTTGTGTGGAGAAAAAAAAACTTCCATGACCCGTTGATGACACCTGATCCAGGCCACGCCCCAATTATTATGAACTTCTTTACTAAGTTACTTTAAAATTATATGCATTTTTAGGTATGAAATGAATGAATACCTTGAATCAAAGGTCTCGGCTGGAAATATGCAGCAAAAGAAAACCGAGATAGCCCAATAAAAAACAAAAATCCAAATATACAGAATATATTATCGCTGTTCAATTATTGATTGGAATGACCATCGTGGTAAATATCTCGGCTCCATAATAACATCAAATAGAGGAAATATTTCATAAATGTTGGGGATGACTCAGCACCACCCGGACCCTGCACCGGGCTGAGTCACCTTCTCTGCTGCTTCCCGTGCTGAGGTCGTGCTGGTGACACCGTTCCCTCACTTCATCTCCACACAATGAAAGTATTTATGACGCTTAGAAATGTAATAAACAGCCGAACAACAAATAATCTATAAATTGACAATCTGAAGATGAACCTAAAAGCCTGATTTGCATCGGATGGAAACTTTATTTTATTTTAATAACTTGATTAATTTGATGACATTTAACAATGGAATCAATATCAAATTAATATACATTTTATAATTATATGCATTTGCAAAATATTGCAGAATATACAGGAAAATTGCCGCTCTTCATATAATGTCAATTCTAACCATATATTCAGATATGTTATTATGTAAGATATATTATTAAAATATATTTGAATGTACGATCATTGTATTTTCTCATAGAAACTTCAAGAAGGGTTTCACTAGTGTGTGTGTGTGTGTGTGTGTGTGTGTGGTCCTTTCATGCATTTCTCCAAATATGACTTTGTCCAATGAGTGTGAGCTGTGTAGGAGGGAAGATGGAGAAGGTTCTCTCTCTGTCTGTCTGTCGCTCTCTCTCTCTACACCTGCCTGCCTGTCTGTCTGTCTCTGCCTGTCTGTCTGTCAGTCTGTCTCTCTCTCGTGAATGAAGCTGAAACCTGGTGTCATTTCAATCTCTTGTTTTGTCCTTTTGGATGCAGCAGATGGTCCAGCTGCTCTGCAGCCTCCCCCACCCTCCAGTCTTAATGAGACCTACTTCCTGCTCCACCTGGGGGTGGGTGGGGGGGGGGGGGTCACCACCCATGGGGCTCAGGAATAATTTGGTATTTTAAACGACCCGGCAGGAATAAGTGGAGGCCTCCTCCACCTGCATTTAGAAACGCTGCACTGGGGGCGGAGCAGCCGTCGTTCCTGGTCTCATTTCTCCGTCTGGTATCTGGGTTACAGGCAGCCCCTTATGGGAACAGCAGCCTGTTGCATTATGGGATGGCAGATGGGATGTGAATGTATAGCTCGTGCGACGATGCCAAGTCCTGGGAGTTTCTTAGCGAGGGCCCAAACTTTTTTTGGACGGGCCCCTCAGCTCTGCGGCCGGTGGACAGCACACCACTCCACGTTGACAAGCGGCAGGGACCGCCCCCAAGTCATCCTTGGTATGACCACCACTGCTTCATCCGCCGTTGGTGGAAAACAGCGGCAAAACAGAGTTTAATGGCGTGTTTTCACACCCTCCTTGTTGAAACTTGGCTGAGGTCTCCAGGTCTGCATCATCATCGTCATCATCGTTGTCATCATCATCGTCATAGTCATCGTCACATCATCTCTACACTGTGATGAAGATGGCAGCTTATCAAATAACAGTGATGGACACAAAAGCAAGATGACGACGGTAACAGCAGCAACCTGCTCATCAGGCTGTCCTATGAAGGTCGTCAGGGTGTCCTATGAAGGTCGCTGGTATAAGCTGCAACATGTCAACTCTGAATTGACTGTGCCACGGACACACGATTACCATCTTCAACTAAACCCAGCAAAAACTGAACTGCTGGTCTTCCCGGCCAAACAATGTATTTATCACAACATTGATATCAAAATTGACTCTTTATCTCTTGTTCCTACCAAGGCTGCAAGGAATCTAGGTGTCATTATTGATGACCAACTGACATTCAGGGACCATGTTGCCGCCGTCTCCCGGTCCTGCCGCTTCGCACTATTCATCATCCGAAAAGTCAGGCCGTACCTGACCCAATATGCCACTCAACTGCTGGTACAAACCTTGGTGATGTCCCGTCTTGACTACTGCAACGCCCTCTTAACAGGCTTGAGGCCTGTGCGGTGAAGCCACTGCAGATGATACAGAATGCGGCGGTGCTACTGGTGTTCAACCAGCCAAAGAGGGCACATGTCACTCCACTGCTCATCGAGCTCCACTGGTTACCTGTAGCCGCTTGGTTACCTGTAGCCGCTTGGTTACCTGTAGCCGCTTGGTTACCTGTAGCCGCTTGGTTACCTGTAACCGCTTGGTTACCTGCAGCCGCTGGCATCAAGTTCAAGTCTCTGATGCTGGCCTACAGAGTGGTTGTTGGGAACGCTCCCTCTCACTTCAATGCTCCTGTAAGGGCACGTGTTGCCTCCCGGACGCTGCCCTGCTCAGGTGGGCGTGGCCTGGCTCTGCCGGCTGCACGACCACGCCCATCCAGGTTGTTCTCATTTGTAGTTCCACGTTGGTGGAACCAGCTGCCAAAAACCGCCAGAGCAGGGGCCTCCCTCTGTCTTTAAGAAGCACTTGAAGAGCCAGCTCTTCAGTGAGTACCTCCTGTCCTAACATACAAGTACTTAGCACTACTTAGTAGTATTTATTTATTGTTACACTAATGTCTCTGTCGCAATGTAGCTTGAATGTTATTCTACCTTGTAAGTCGCTTTGGATAAAAGCGTCTGATAAATGACTAAATGTAAATGTACTTAGACTGAACTTACGGGCGTACAGGTTCTGGAGGCGTACGGGTCCTGGAGCTGCTTCTTCTTGTTGTATGTGACAGTGGCGACGCGGCACAGATGGAGCAGGTGGTGGTGGTGTCATAAAACTTCCATCGCGCTGCTCCGTCCCTCCTCTGTCGCTCTCTTCCTGCTCCGGTTGCTCACGCCAGGTGAACCAGCCACCTGCGAGCACATGGCACTCATTCTGCTTCTCACGTCACTTTAACCCCTCTCTCTTCCTCTTCCTCTCTCTTCCTCTTCCTCTCCCTTCCTCTTCCTCTCCCTTCCTCTTCCTCTTCCTCTCTCTTCCTCTTCCTCTCTCTTAGTCTTCCTCTCTCTTCCTCTTCCTCTTCCTCTCTCTTCCTCTCTCTTCCTCTTCCTCTTTCTCTCTCTTCCTCTTCCTCTCTGTCTCTCAGGCCTCACCTCTCTACCTTTTGTTTTGTTGTTATTCTTTACTTTGCTCTGTTTTTATCATCACATTCATGGATTTTTTTATTTATTTAGAAAAATTATATTTATTTTTATCTTACTTTTTATTGTATTTTATTTTCACATTATATTATTTTTGAATTGTTCTATTTTTTCAGACTAAGTTATATCAATGCAATACAATAAACAACATTTGTATTTTTAAATGCTAATTGCAGAAACTCTGTAGAGACTTGTGAAAAGTGGTTGAGATTCTCCTCGTGTCTCGGACGTACGTGAGGTGTTACTTCTGTTTGACAACACAGAGCGTTTCTTCCACTCACTGCTCTGCACTTTGGGCAACACACACACACATACACACACACACACACACACACACACACACACACACACACACACACACACACACACACACACACACACACACACACACACACACCTCCCTCAACCATCTGCTCTGGTGTGTGTGTGTGTGTGTGTGTGTGTGTGTGTGTGTGTGTGTGTGTGTGTGTGTGTGTGTGTGTGTGTGTGTGTGTGTGGCTTGCTCCACTTGTAACTCCATCACCAGTTTGCTCGAACTCTAATGGCTCCTGGTGCAGGCCAGGTCTACAGTCGGGTGGAGTCAGGTGGTGATAAAAGTTGACACCCTCCCGTTTGGCAGCTCCGACCGAGTCTCCACCCCTCCTACCAAGCCTCTAGCCTCCACCCCTCCTACCGAGCCTCCAACCCCTTGCATTCTGTGTTCTGTCACGACCTTGACACAGCTGCAGCACCGACTCAATAGGCGCTGATTAAAAGATAATGAGCTCTAATCTCCTAATCTATTACTGTGTGTGTGTGTCTGTGTCTGTGTGTGTGTGTGTGTGTGTGTGTGTCCAAACTCATGATCTGGTTTTCTGATGGGCGGGGATCTGGAGCTTCTTTGGGTGAATGATTGAATTGGATATTTGGTAAAAGTTAAAACCGTAGGCCGGCATGTTCTCAAAATAGTGTGTGAAGTTAGTCCTCTGTTGGTCACTAGCACTTGACCAACATTTTTGCATATTTTGCTCAGAATCTTTTTTGTTTTTCAAGAACAGGTTGATGTGTGAGAGGGAGGATATTAACCCTCCTTGGCGTTCTGTTGATCTGCCACAGACAGCTGGTTCGCCGCCATCGCCGCCACCTGCCGAGCGCTTTCACACCCTCCCGACGCCCGACGCACGTGGAGACTTAAAATAACTGGATCAACAGCAGCTTGTTCTTCACAAATCCCAACATTCAGCCTTCCTGCAGCGTCTGCGTTCAGGGGTTCGAGACTCGCAAACGATTCATTCAGAGCGAACCCATCTTCTAAACGAGTCGGGACTCAGTCTCTCCGGGTCAAGAGCCGTCGGTGCCGGACCGAGTCACCGCGGCCGGGCCGGCAGGCTGAGCCGACCTTCCAAGCTCCAACCAATGAGAAGACATTTGGCATCATTCATTTGGAACTTGACCGATTTACATTGAACAATATTTTTTAATGAGTCACTCGTAAAGCGATTCCAGAATCTCCAAAAAGAGCCAAACCTTTCATGACCACTGTGTTGGAGCACCTGATCTCCACCACCTCAGTATCCATCTCTCCACCTCTTTTGCTTGACATCATTTGCTTGGCAAATGGGCGGCAGGTTGCCCAACACTTGTGACAGAGAGCTACCCAGAGAGAGAGAGAGAGAGAGAGAGAGAGAGAGATTTATTTAAAGCTGTATCGTGGGCAGCGTCCTCTGGGGCTCCGATGCTTCACAGCCCTGAAGTGGTCAGACCTCCTACTGACTCCTCACCACCTCAGCCTGTTTTTGATTTTCATCTCCATCTTTAACTCACTTTATCTCGGCCGCACTGAAACGCTAAACCTTGACAGCAACAACGGCAGAAGGTTCGGGTCTATCAGACCAAAACCTCGCACCACCTTAACAGTTATTCCCCATGGCAGTGGGGCTCACAAACAAGCCCCCTGCCCCTCACTGACTCTGGGACTTCCACCCCTCCCTGTCACACACCAACACCAACACCTACAATGCAGTGATGTTCCTGCACCACCCTAACCTCCCGTGTAAAATAAACATGCACAAAACAAATGTGCACTGATCAGCCACAACATTAAAACCTGTGACAGGTAAAGTAAATAACATCATCTGGTTCCAGTGTCACCTTGTCAAGGGCTGGGATGTATGAGGCAGCAAGTGAAGAGTCAGTTGTTGAAGTTGATGTGTTGAAGCAGCGTAAGGATCTGAGCCACTTTGACAAGCAGGATAGGACAAGGAATATATGTTGTTGTTGAGCTTTGTCGAAAAAGTTAAGTGTTTTTTTGCAAGTATACAGACTCTATAGTATATATGTATAGCATTCAGTTCCTGTTTATATTAAATCGATGTGTTTCGATGTGCGCACAAAATCCACACAATGCACATCAAGCTCAGCTGGAGCAGATCCATCATGTTAGGTGACGTAGTCAGGTGAATGACACCTTCACTCAGAGGTGGAAAGTAACTAAGTACAAGTCAGTTTGTGACTGTACTTAACTCCATTTTTCAAGTATATGTACTTACTTGAGCATATTCATTTTAAGAAGAAGAAGAATCTTTATTCGTCACATGACACACCACACTACAACTACACATACACACACACACACACACACACATGCTTCGGGTGGTGCTGGTGAAATGCTTCATCTGCATTGAACCATCCTGGCTTGTACTTCCTCCGGGGGGCAGCCAGGAGCAGGGGGCAGCGTTCGTCGACGCGCAGGGACCTGGTGACGAGTGTCCATCGCTGGTCAGACCATGACGTGTGCATGTTTTGGGTGGGGGTCCTTAATGTAGGTGGAGGAAACTCCATGCGGGGAGAACATGCAAACTCCACACAGAAAGGCCCCTGTTTGGGAGATAACCCACCGGAGCACAGTGCCAACAGTGCTTCACCTATGACCTTTACACCGTTGCATTCCAAAGCAAATGTCTCCACTTAATCTACTATGTTTCTATCCCTGTCATGCTACTTAAAAAAACACAAGAAAATAGGATTTCTATTTGCATATATTTATAAATTGCTATGTCACCACCTATACTATTATACATTGTAATCGGGATATGCATGAGCAAATAAAAGGCACTGTAGTACTTGGTACTTCTTCTTACTCACTGGTTACTCCAGGTCAAGGACCATATTTGCCCACAAAGCTCAAAATGTTCAGTCTAGATGTTATTCACGACTTTTTGAAAAGAAGATGGAAATAAATAAAACATGCCGGCACCGTGTGCCAAGCGGGGGGCAGCGACACGCCAAAGCACCCGGGGATCAATTCTAAAACCCGGGTCTCGGATATCAGAGTGCAGCAGCCGCTGGATGGGTGCAGAGCAGAGGGTGGAGGCTTTGACGTGGGCAACGTCTGCTGTTGTTTTCCTGTTTTTGGTAAACTGTTATTATTTTACTGAGCCTGTTTTCTGCCAGGTTGGTCCCACTGAGATCCACAATCTATTTTACAAGAGAGACCTGGACAAGACAATGTTACTGAATACACAACTTAAAAACATAACACAGAAAAGATGGAGCAATACAACACACCACCTCCAGTCCTATGTGTACCTCTATTAGTATTATTATTATTATTTCCATCTATCTATCCGTCTGCCTGTCTGTCTGGGTTCCGAATGCATTCCTATATCTCTGCTGGAAGTGGCGCTGACTGGGACAAACAGCTCATGCTTGTGTTGGGTTTTGGTCACAATGGAAACCTTCACCCTTGTGCACGAAAACTGTTTAATCTTCAAACCAAACGATGGATGTTTTGGAGCATCTGCTCCAGGGTTTGTCCAAAGCAACAGCAAGTTTGTGTTACTCGACTAAATGACCTGGAACTCCATTGTGTTTCATGGACTCCCATCAGTATAACACAAATAAAAAAGCTCCATCCAGGAAGTCCACACAAACACAGGGAATTTTGCATAAAAAAGGAATTAAAAAAATGTGTTCTTAACCACCCAGCAAAATTTTAATTAAAAAAAAAGCCAAGTACATAAAATTTGGTTTCATGAAAAAAATGGGCAGTTCCCTCTGCTCTGAGCCATTGGGGGCGTGTCCCTGGAGGGGCCCAAACCACGCCCAACCGTGTTAATTGCGTCAAACGTTTACATCGGAGTAAGTCAATTCCGAGTTTAAATGCTCTGCTGAAACCAGTCCTGTCTCTCGTTGCTCACCTCAAAGCTCCGCCGTCTGGCTGCACGGCTCCCCGCTCTCCGCCGCCCCCTGCTGGCTCCTCCGCAGGCCAGGCCGGGGCTCCGTGGCCTGCTGGCAGCCAGCCAAACCTACGGGAGGGTTCTTTTTGGTTCCGGGCGTCCATGGAGTGAGCTCACACTTTCCCCCAAGACGGTGTGTATTCCCAAGACAGCGTTCCTCGCTCGGGAACACCCTATCGATACCAAACTCGGACACCTGATGGACCTGGAGCCCTGCAGCGCAAAGCGTCCTGCAGCTGCACCTGCCCCCGCTGCTGCTGATGCACTCTACTCCTCACTGAGCCTGAGGAGGCGGCTTAAGTGTGAGCACAGTGCATCATCCAGTCATGACTTAGCTCACACCCAAGATATTCAGAACACAAAAATGGTGAGAAACAGTTTCACGTTCTGACTCCACAATTCAGAACTAAATCATTCAGTCTTTTCAGATGTTTTCAGCAACTACTTTCCAACACGGACAATGTGTTTACAAACAAATCACTGAATTGACTTTACCGGGACTTTAAGAGTTAGAAAAGAAAAACAAATTAATAAACAGTCATAACATAAAAATAACTAAATGTCTCAGAGTGGATCTTTTCCCAAGAAGCTGTGGCACGAACGCAGGTTCAAACCCAAAAACACCCACTGGTCCCTGGAGACCCCAGCGACCCCGTCAGCGAGAAGGAGGCGAAGCGTCTGACGGGGAAACTACAAAGTGAGTGGCTGAAACATAAGCGCTCCCATCACTCAGCATCAACCCCGTCGCTGCCTCCACCTCCTGCTCCCACGTCGCCCGTCGCTGCCTCCACCTCCTGCTCCCACGTCGCCTGTCGATGGCTCGGTGGTAGCGGCTGCCTGACAGGAAGCGACAGCCTCTGTTATTGTGGTTTTTTCCCGTGATGATGGGAAGCGGTTGGTAATTTGCAATTTACATAAAGGGCCCCGAGGGACCCGGGCAGTTGGTGGTCCTTAATGGACCTGTCCATCTCGTGTCTAGAGAAGCTCGGCGGGAGCTGGTCCGTGAGGAAGAAAGGAAAGAAATGTGGAAAAAAAGACCTTGTACCAATCTCTGTCCACCCAAAAGTGTTGGCTGTGATTTCCTTGTGACTTGGGAGGGAACGGCGACGTTTCCAACGTTGGTGCAGAGCGGTGGAAGCACCGCTGCCGTTGCTGTGTTTGTGTTTGAAACAGAGGTACCTGAAAAGAACATTCAAGAGTTTGATCAACGCTGCTTTTAATAGCATCCATGGCTTCTAATAAGAGGAGGAAATTCCAAACCCCAAAATAACCACAATGCTCCATCGCTGCCACAGGACATCCAGTGCTCACAGGTCTTTCCCGTTGCTGAGGAAAGTATCAGCTGAAGGTACACGACGCTTCCCGAGAGTCACTTTGTTCCACGTTTTATTCTCTATTGGAAATACCCTGAAAGTTGATGGAACTCTGAATTGTTTTGGGTTTTTGGTGACCTCAGCAGCCACCGGTGATAAAAAGCCTCATTTTTCCAGCTCTTGTCACAAGCAGCTACCTCACAAGGAGACTGGTGTGGAAAACTCCTTGTAGTGTCTTTGAGGAAAGGTTGATTTAGAGGTTTTTCCACAGATAAAACATTCCCCGTTTGAAAGTTGTGTTGCTTTAAGGACCTTCCCTGCGTACGTCAGCGTGGGGCCGTCCGCCGCACGGCGAGAGAAAACAAGACCTATTTGGTTTGGTTCTTGGTTTTCTTACCGTCAGAGGAGATTTCTGCATTCGGTGCTTTTGATGTTTCTTCGTGTTTAAGTTTGATGTTTTCGTGAGTGGGTTTGGACAGAGAGGCTCAGGCGGCGTCCAACAATGTCCACAAATGATCCGTAAAGTCCATGTAAGGAGCAGAGCGGGAGCAGCCGCTCAGAGGTGCAGAAGGAAGGAAGAGGGAAGGACGGCTGGGAGGGCGGAGGACTGACACCTGCCTTCCTTGTGGAACATCAATTCCGGTGTTTTTCTCTGAGATGCCGCCAAGCCTCCCTCTCTCATTGCTGTGTGTACATATTTGTACATAACTATCTATACTGGGTTTCCATTCAGAGCCAGTGGTATTTGTTTGACAGTGATTTCACCGTGGCGCAGGATGCTTAAAGTGGTAATCCTTGACATTATATTGGTCAAGAAAATCCCATATTTGATACTTTATTTAGCTAGTACTGCATCAGAAACAGCCGTTCAATGTATTTACGTTCTGCATGTGCCCCTCTGTATGCGGCTTCCATTGTTGGTGGCGGGGTCCGCCTTTATCGGCACGAATGCAAGGATCGTCCGCATACAGGAAGTGAAAGTCAAACTGTCAATGTGTGAAAGCAGCATCGCTCGTTGTGCTCAGTAAACCATCAATGTGGATGAACAATCATAAGAATTATTAAAAAATATATTTTTAAAAAGATCTGATCAAAGATGAGGGTAAACCCCACCCCAAAAAACCCCCCAAAACAAAACAGCATTTTTCGCATGAAATTCTGGGGACTTGCAGTGAAATGGCCCCCAACACAGACGATGTGTTGGGGGCCACTTCACTCTGCAGCAGCTGCAACCTGAGTCGCCGCGGAGCCTCGATGTGGGACGTTCCTCCTTTCCCCTCTGATGGCGGCTTGGAGCGTGGGAACTACATCCACCTGGACGCGGTGAACACGCAGCGAGCTGCCACTGCGCCCAGAGATGCAAAGTGATTCCTTCCATCTGTCGTGACCTCCGCCCCTTCCTCTTCCTCTTCCTCTTCCTCTTCATCTGGCTCCGCGGGGTCATTGGAGCAGAATCTGCATGTCTCTGATCTCACCGCCGCGTCCTCGCTCTCGACGTCTCAGGTCTTCACAGCCACTTCTGGACTAACAAGCAGGAAACTGAACCTTTAAAGCTTGACTGGCTGTGAGATGTTGTTTGTTTGCTGTGGCTCCCTCATGTGTGACTGACTTGAATCGGGTTTTGTGTCTCGTGGAAGAAAGATTCAGGTCTCGTTGTGACAACCCCATAACGCAAATCTCACTTAAAAACATCAGCCTTTGGTGAACGGCTTGATGCAGTGTTTTATTCCATTAATGACTGAACGAGTGACTGAGACGCTCATTCCAGGGTGACTCATCCTGCCCAAAAACATGATTAATTAGCAGGGATTCTCACAGAGTGTGTCTGTGTGTGTTATTGCGTGTGTGTGTGTGTGTGATTGTGTGTGATTGTGTGTGTGTGTGTAATTGTGTGTGTCTGTGTGTGTGTGTGTGTGATTGTGTGTGTGTGTGTGTGTGTGTGTGTGTGTGTGTGTGATTGTGTGTGTGTGTATGTGTGTGTGTGTGTGTGTGTGATTGTGTGTGTGTGTGTGTGATTGTGTGTGATTGTGTGTGTGTGTGTGTGTGTGTGTGTGATTGTGTGTGATTGTGTGTGTGTGTGTAATTGTGTGATTGTGTGTGTGTGTGTGATTGTGTGTGATTGTGTGTGTGTGTAATTGTGTGATGTGTGTGTGTGTGTGTGTGTGTGTGTGTGTGTGTGATTGTGTGTGTGTGTGTGATTGTGTGTGTGTGTGTGTGTGTGTGTGTGTGATTGTGTGTGTGTGTGTGATTGTGTGTCTGTGTGTGTGTGTGTGATTGTGTGTGTGTGTGTGTGTGTGATTGTATGTGTGTGTGATTGTGTGTGTGTGTGTGTGTGTGTGTGTGTGATTGTATGTGTGTGTGATTGTGTGTGTGTGTGTGTGTGTGATTGTGTGTGTGTGTGTGTGATTGTGTGTGTGTGTGTGTGTGTGATTGTGTGTGTGTGTGTGTGTGATTGTGTGTGTGTGTGTGTGTGTGTGTGTGTGATTGTGTGTGTGTGTGTGTGTGTGTGATTGTGTGTGTGTGTGTATGTGTGTGTGTGTGTGTGATTGTGTGTGTGTGTGTGTGTAATTGTGTGATTGTGTGTGTGTGTGTGTGTGTGTGTGATTGTGTGTGATTGTGTGTGTGTGTAATTGTGTGATTGTGTGTGTGTGTGTGTGTGTGTGTGTGATTGTGTGTGTGTGTGTGTGTGATTGTGTGTGTGTGTGTGTGTGTGTGTGATTGTGTGTGTGTGTGTGTGTGATTGTGTGTGTGTGTGTGTGTGTGTGTGATTGTATGTGTGTGTGATTGTGTGTGTGTGTGTGTGTGTGTGTGTGTGTGTGATTGTATGTGTGTGTGATTGTGTGTGTGTGTGTGTGTGTGATTGTGTGTGTGTGTGTGTGATTGTGTGTGTGTGTGTGTGTGTGTGTGTGTGTGTGTGTGTGTGTGATTGTGTGTGTGTGTGTGTGTGTGATTGTGTGTTGTGTGTTTCTCCTCACTGGCCCAAGCTGCATCAGAGTGTTGGCTTTGGGAAGAAAATGGATGTGGACAAGCCTACAGAGTGTCCTGTCACCGCTATTTCAGCTCATCACACACACACACACACACACACACACACACACACACATACACACACACATACAAAATGCAAAAGAAAAAAGCCAACCAATATTTAGCCAGATATCACACAAGGGGAGCACCTTTAAACAGTATGACAGCGTGACCTTGAGTGTGACCTTGTCTCTCGTGACGTAACCCACAGCGTTTGTCAAGTGGTGAAAACACAGAATGATTCAATCAGAAAAAGGGATGGGTACATATAGTACATGTAGTACATATAGTACATATAGTACATATTGTACGACATCACTGTTCTACTCCTTCTATATATCCATAAATACATTGAATGCCTTGACTGGAACAAACTCTGGTCCAGAAAGTAAAAATCCTGTTTCCGTGTTTGAACCTCAGCCCTGCACTGATGAGCTGCTTCCAGGCAGCGGTGGGATCTCTGGTTCGATGCCGCCACAACCTGGAAGAAAATAAGAGAAAAATATTGAGTTCAAACAAAAGTGCAATTTGTCGTTTGATTCCACACATCCCCAAAAATGACGGGGCCTGATTAATGCTGCTCCCGGACCAGGTGAAGCTCGTCCTGATGGGTGGGAATGGGGGGCATCGGATACAGTGGGAAAAACAACATCTGCAGCCTTTTGAATCGCTCACTGACGAGCGGCACAGCGAGGAAAAAAACTACAACTCATGACGACAGAAAGTGGAAAACGTAGAAGCTGTTGGTGTTATTTATACCTGTGACCCAACCCCCCCCCCCGCTGTGTTGTAGTTGGCTTTTACTGAGCTGAGGCTCAATAAAACACCATATCAAAGGCCCCGTCGAGGCACGAGAGGGGAAGCCTGCTCCGAGGGGGAGGAGGTGTAGGAGGAGGAGGAGGTGGAGGAGGGTGGAGCCTCCAAACACTGTGTTTTTGTGATTTCACTCAGAAAGTAAACAATGAGAATGAGCTTTTTTGCCGCAAGCTCAAAATTCCAAGGCGGTGCTAATTGATCTCATCCATCACCCCCAGCAGAGCCGCAGCTCCGTGCTCGTCACAACAAGCTCTGACTCTCAAAGTGACAAACGTGTCATGACCAAACCTTTGACTCTTTTTTTGAGATTGCGTTCTTGACGGGGCCCTCGGTGAATGAGAGCGGCTCCATCCGTCCGGCTCCTCCGGCTCGTTTGGGTGCGGTGGGCGTGACGCACGGCGTGGAGGGAGGACTTCCTGTGCCGTGAACAAGAGGAGGGTCAGGGACTCCTTCGCTCTGAGCTGTGGATGACTTCATTCTGTCCTCGTTGGAGAAATGAAGAGAGCAAACATCTCGTTCAATAGGAGTCGTGCTCAACACCTCCGCCTTTCTTTGGCCCCGGACTTTGATTTTGTCCTCGGTACTAACTTCTGTTTGTGAGTCAAAGATTCACCCTTTTACCAGAGTGACTCCCGGCTAAAATCATTTAGACGGCGTTGTGACTCGTCTAAATGATTTGTTTGCTACAAACCGATGGTTTGCGAGTCTCGCGTCACGACAACAGCTTCATAATAATAAACACAGTTCCACATGTTTGTGATGGTTGTGGTGGTGAACAGCCCTGTCCCTGTGGGAGTCA